>NW_027286874.1:67163610-67558610 GCF_022747635.1 Hetaerina americana | reverse complement strand
AACGAAAGTTTTACATAAAAATAAACAGCATTTAGAAATTTAAAATACGCTGGCATTACTGAAATAATCTCAACAGCCAAAAGTCAAGATTTGCAATAAAGCGTATACAAAATTCTGCTGCGAATTAAAAATTGGTGTTGAACCATTTAAATACCCCTTAATGTTATAATTGTTATCTGAGTAATGATAGCAATGTTATTTTAGCCGACAAATTCCAAAACAAAGTAAGAAATGTAAACTTCAAACACGAAGAAAATTTATCACTGCATTTTCACGAAAAGAGAAGACAGGAAGTAAGAACAACGCGATGTCAACTGAAAATATCTCACGTATGCAGGCAAACCGACAAAGGGCCATCCCGTAAACTGAACAATTGTCCAATAGTGCTTCGCAAGCCAAATGCGGAAGTTTCGACGCTAAGCTGTAAATTAGTCCAAACGAGGTCCACGTAGCAGTTAGCGGAGAGTTATCGAATACCTCACGGGACCTCTAATGTGCTCGGGTATTGTCTCACCACTGTAGCCCAGAGATGGTCAGAAGTGGGTAAGATAGAGAAAGCACAGTCCCCTCACCTGAGGCGGCCGTGGGAAAAGTCGAGCTCGCGTCCCGAACACGACCCAGGAGGCCATGGTGTGGGGATTGACTCGCGAGGCGCCGCTCGAGCTGACACGCTGGAGCGAGCGGATTGCTAGAGCGGAGGACGCGACGACCATTGATGGCGCCAGTTTCTACGATGGTGACACCCACTGAAATAGTCTCAATCTCGCCCCAAAATAAAGACGACTATCGCTCTATCTGAAGTAAGGAAGTATAGCCGTGGCACTCATGCACGCATGGAGGTGATTTTTTCTTAGTTTTCCGGTCTTAAAAACCCTTTATTAGACGCTGTTCGTTTTTTGAAGTGGAAGCTCAAAACGAAAGTCCGCAGGAAGTAGGTCAGGGAGGAAGTATCTTGCTCATAATTCTCCCTCCTCAACCTTCTTCCGGCCCATCGACCTCGTGAAATGATTACGTCTTCAGATATCAAGTGTAAATAGTCACATTAAGGTTTTATGAGGTTCGACAGTTATAAGTCTCCTGAGAGAATGCATCTCTGTCTTCAAATGGAATTTGGCGATCAGGTACGAAAAACTCACGCAAAAAACCACAACAAATGGAACACATTTTTGCATGTGAAACTATTCCTTTATCTGAAATCAGAATTATCGCTCGTATAAATATGAATGCTCGCATGTTAGCAATATAAAATAAACTATTGTGAAATAGTAGAGACGCATTTTTTGTATAGTCAATATGTACTACTCAAAATTAATTTATCATAATATATATATGTAGTTTGCGTTGCATTTTGAAGCAGAAAAGCTCTATTGCATAAAGTGGACACACATTAAGATGATATTTTTTCGGGATTTGTTGCAGAAAGAGAATGGCACAATTAAACAGAATAGAAGTGATAAAAAATTAGGATAGTCTCCTACAAATGTAAAATAAAATGTTTGTGCTAAATGAAAAAAGGAGTTGATTTCCGTACCTGATACACTGAAAAAGTACAACAGAACTAAAAGAATACTAGAAATAAAAAGGCAAACAAAGGGGAAGTGCTCTTGGGAAAATGAAGGAATGGACGGGAAAGCAACTCAAGGGGAGTTGGACGAATGCGAAGCATAAGAGAGGAGCCTAAAATTTGCATGCTCCTAAAACAAATACGCTCTGACGCCATCAGTTAACTGCAATTGATTACATATTCGTTCAACTTTCCTTTCACATTAATATATATTGTGATTTTTGACCCATTTTATGATCAGTCATAAATAATGTTAGTAAAAAGTATTTTTTTAATTTCTTATGACACGTGAAATTCCATGAGATTTTTTAAACAGATAGTACTGCTTCAACGACCGGGAGGACTTATATGGCTGCGTAGGACCGGGAGGACTGTCATATTGGTACTCTTTAAACAATAAGCTGTAGGGGGTCAGTAAGTTTTTCAGCTATCGGTATATAAGTATGTTCACCAACTGGTCAGAAATGTACGATATGTTTTGTTGAAAAATACACGCTTTTATTTAAATTATTACAGCAAGGTATCAAATTCTGAAGCGTGAAATAAACAAAAATTAATGGATTCAGAAAAATGCTGTCTCAGAAAAAGCCCTAGGAGATCGTTTTTACAGCAGCTTACTTCGGACCAACGAGAATGTTCTCAGATCAATCTTTTGAAAAGCAGTGACGCAACTACTTCAAGGGACTACTGGAGACGTCACCAGTACCAACTGAAACAAACATTCTTTCACGCTTACTATTTTTTTTACTAAAATGAAGAACAGAGTTGGCATGATGCGTAATGCTACAAAGCTATTCTTGAAAATTAAATAATCTGACCAAAATAGATACAATTAAATAATACTAAACACAATTCCATACTGCTCGAATAAAATTTAGTAATAGGGGTATCCATTGGATTCCGTAATCAGATATAAAAGATATTTATGAAACTGTGCCAATCTGTCTTTCTGAGATTTAACTATGTCTTAAGATGACACCCTCGATTTTTTGGAGACTTTTGCCACAATGAAAGACAGAGGAAGCTTCTTAAAAATCCCTTACGTCACATTCTCATAACTAATATTAGTATTATTATTCTCTTATGGACCGAAGCGTTACATTGACAGGCGCCATGAGCGTGATAAAGGGGAGCGAGTTCAGAGGAGCACTCATTATACCGCAAAGGTTTATAATAGGTACAGGTCATTTACGCGGTGCGCCGCGTGCACCCTGAACTACGAGAAGCTAAGCGTGTCAAGCCTGGGTTGCAGCAAACATCACTCTTAATCGTCGCCACCCTTCAATAGCCATGACGCCTACTTGTTTCTGCTGACGGTGGACACATAACTTAGACTTGCCAAGAAATTTCCATTGTGCCCAGGTCAATTTTTGGTTTTTGCCATAATTATCTATGTGGAGAGTATGGAGAAACTGTTAGGATAAGAAAAAGGAAATTGGAGAATTAACTTAAGAATTTGACAACTTTTGCTAACTACTGTTCCTATCAATTTTAATGTCCAAATTTTCACGTATTTTTTTTCAATTAGGCGGCCTTGAAACCATCACATGATTTTCAATTTCTAGCGAACGATCAAATTATCATGCGGTCGTGATCCAAATATTTTTCGTTAAATATTCGAGTTATCTGGCCCACTGTGGCTGGATGGAGGGGGCAAATTAGGAAAACGATGGGACAACTTAAGGCCCTTGAAAAAACAATCTTTGCTAACGCCTTTGAAGGGAAGGCTCATATTCAGACCAATGATTGCTTACGTTTGGCCGTACACCATGTGATGTCATTGGCTTCAAATGGAAGGTGTAATTTGAATATGCTTTGAAGCAAAATTGAGATTATCTGCTTGTGGTAGATAAAAAAATGTGCCAATTATTACCAAACTAACTCCAGTGCTACACTCTTGGCTGGCACTTGGCGTATTACTATGCTATTCCGGTTGTGTAACCTGTGACACTCAGTACCTGACGCAAGACGATGGGCATGTAATTGAACAAGAAGCTCTAGGAGAAAAGAAACATAAGAGAAGAATCACAGCTTTGATCCTCCAGATTTTTCGATACATGAATAATGCTATAGCATGAAAACCATATTAATTGATTAACCATTGGATCATTTTTTAGTCCCTCCCAGACTGACCTACTGGCTATGCTACTGCTTGCTGACCTCTGAGCAGTACCCCAATAATACGGAGAGCGACACGGTTCGAATGGATCATGGCAGTACCCATTCGTAATAATATGCCCTGGTAGTACCATGGAATGGGTGTCTATGAAGACAGAGCCAGAGCACATCGCTGGAATGTCTCGTGTCTCGATTCAAATCATTAAGCTGCAATGCAAAGTCCGAGCCAGCAGATAGGTTCGAACCAAAAGCCTCTAAGATAAGACTCGGAAAATACACCATCCCTTTACGCAGGCTAAACCGACTTCATCCGGTTTCTTCCGCCCAAGCCGAGTTGACGCAATCAATGATAATCACCAGGCTCTCGTGAGAAACGAATCCACGATTCAAAGCCGAGTGCGAAATACTACACCATGTTAGTAGATTCATTGTAGGATAATTTAAATAACTACTATACCCTTCGTCAACCGCACTGTATACTGAAATTGTAAAAACACCACTATTGAAATCGTTCAAACGTGTTACACAATAGCCCGCAAGCCGTCGCAAGGGCGTGTGGTGGGGGGTGTTAGGTCACCAGCCTTGCATGAACAATCCCAATCATGTTACCTCTACATAAATATTAGTTTGATCATGCACTCGAAAAATATTAATCACAAGGAATAAAGTACTTAAATTCAACAAATTCGATAACAGTTTACGATTATTCAGAGCATGCTGTAGAACTGTTTGAAAGGTGGGTCTATTTAAAAAAATAACATGCAGGATATCGACAAATATATTCACTACCAATTCCAATGATCTCATACATGATTGGTGTCATATCTATTTTGACCGCTAATGCTTCGAGGAAAAAACGGCATATTAAATCTATCCGTTCTACTATTATATATATATATATATATATATATATATATATATATATATATATATATATATATATATATATATATAATATATATACACACACACATATACATATACACATATATTCAAACACGTATATATGTGTGTGTGTATGTATGCGTGTGTGTGTTTAGAATGCGCTGACATGTAAAAACAATTTGCTCAGTTTATCATCCCTCGTAAGGATTCCAGTGAAACCAACCAAAAGAACCAAAGAAAATAGATTATTTTGTTGAAAACGTCTTGTTCGGCATGTTTTTTAATCGAGAGATTTACTTTAAGTCACCCTGGAACTGATCTTGTCTCTCATAGTACCCTCCTTATCCTAAAAATACAATATAAATACTACCTTGATCAAAAGGTTCCCGGAATAACCACCGTGTGGCGCTCCCATTGTTCCGATTTGAGTTCTGTTTTTTTTGTTAAATTGGTACATCTGTTGTTGATATTCCCTTTAAATCTTAGTGTCATAACTTGACATTTGCAAAAGTTACGGTCGGTTTTCGGTATGTCCATCAGTGCTTCCTGCGATTTTTCCATTACTTCCTCTCGGCTGCTAAAACGCGTTCCCCGTAATGGTTTTTTAACTCGATTGAACAGAAAGAAGTCACAGGGAGCCAAATCAGGTGAATTCGGTGGCTTTTGGATGGTATTTGTTGCATTTTTCGTCAAAAAATTACGAATAATGATAGCACTGTGCGACGGTGCGTTATCATGGTGCAAAATCCACGAGTTTTCTGCCCACATTTCTGGTCTCTTTCGGCGAATTGCTTCACGCAAACGTCTCATAACGCCCAAATAATACTCTTTGTTTACTGTCTGGCCTTCTGGCAAAAATTCATGATGCACTACACCGTTGTAATCCATGAAAACCGTCAGCATTGCCTTCTTTTTTGACTGAAAACGACGTGGTTTTTTTGGCCTCGGCTCATTTGGTGAACGCCATTCACTTGCCTGATGTCTGGATTGCGTGTCGTACTCATAAACCCACGTCTCGTCTCCAGTAATGATCCTTTTGATGAATGTGGGATCGGATTCAGCCTCGCAAATCATGTCTTTTGCGACGTCAACACGGTCTCTTTTTTGCATGAAATTGAGGTCTTTTGGCACCAACTTTGCTGCTACACGACGGAAACCCAAATCATTAACCACAATGTCTTGGGCGGATCCATAGGCAATGTTCAAGTCCTCCGCTATTTCTCTGATGGTTAGTTTGCGGTTATTGACCAACATTTCTTTTACTTTATCGATTTTTTCACCGACTTTCGATGTCGATGGTCTGCCACTGCGTTCATCATCTTCGATTGACTCACGACCACTTCTGAACCGCTCGTGCCACTGGTAAACGACCGTTTTTTTTAGAGAATCGTTGCCGAAACACTTTTCCAACATTTCCAACGTCCGTGCGCCACTAAATCCGTTTTTTACGCAAAATTTAATACAAGTTCGTTGTTGCAAATTTAAATCCATTTCTGCAATTGTAAAAAATCGCCAACACACACAGAGATAGATGTACTCTTGGCTACGTAACTTTTGCAAATGTCAAGTTATGACACTAAGATTTAAAGGGAATATCAACAACAGATGTACCAATTTAACAAAAAAAACAGAACTCAAATCGGAACGATGGGAGTGCCACACGGTGGTTATTCCGGGAACTTTTTGTTCAAGGTAGTATGTTATTAAAATATAAGAACCTGACTTCTGGGATATCGAGAACAGAGTCATAAACAGTAATAAGAACGTCTGGTTGTCGAAGGACCTAGGTGACGAAATATTTAGGGCTGTCGATTATTATGAAAATTCATTTCTCGCATTAGAAACCATCAAATACAACTTCCAGGCTTTGAAAAATAGCAATGCCTAACGACAAATTAGAATTAGCCAATTATTATGAGATTTGAATCCTCATCTCTGAGATAAGAAAGTTCATTGAAGGACATTCATAGAATAGCCAATCAAAGAGAACAATATAATTAAAACTTTTTATAGCAGAAATTTCAATTCTCTGCAAAGGAACGTAATACAAAAGTGCATTTTTCAAAGGACTTCTATGAATGAAACAATGCATTTTTGAAATATCATTGTCATTCCTCCTTTTAAAATTCCTATTTCTTCAGGCCGTTAACATTTTTCTCCGCCGGAAGTCACTTTTACTCTATATTTCACACAATTTCACGTAAATGTCGTCAGAAACATGTTGCAAAAAGAAGATTTTCCGGAAAATAGATGAATATTCAAGTATTTTAGTGAATTCTTACAGAATAACGACTTCATCTCTGCTGCCACAGATTTTACACTAAAAATGCATATTGGTGAAATTTTTCTGTTATTGACTTCACGAATAGAGCGTTAACGTCATGAATGATTGTGAGAAGCATATCGAAAGATAAAAACGACTGTCTAGATGAAACAACATTTTTTTAGTTTTTCTCAGCCATTTTTGGTTCAAATTAACGAAATTTTTTTCGTCCTCTTTTACGCCAATAAAGTCACTATGTAAATTTTTCTCTAATGGTTTTTCAGCATAACGTAAGGTCTTCATGAACTTGACGAAAAACGAATGAAAAGCAAGCACATGATTTCTCTTATATTTTCTTGCATCCTTCTTTCAAAGTAAATTTTTCCGGTATCCTTATCTTTATTTTCACCAGAGGAGCCTGTTGCGGTACATTTTTACGCTCCTGTTTCTGCAGTATAAAAAAGATGACATTTTGCTGCGTAATAACCCAGCTTAAAGTGAAAACAATAAAATGAAATTGAGCAACCATAGTACAGTCTGTCTCCCCCATGCAGTTAGAGAAATCGGCTCCATTATGTCAGAACGACTCTCTGATGTTCATAAACGTATATTAAGTAATCCTATCAATTACGCGTGGACAATGAAAGCTTCCATCAGTTCTCACTTTGCACGCAAGGAGATCTACTTTCCTCAGAAAAAGTTTTGAATACTTCAGGCCTTCTACCACGACTGAAAATCCAATTTGTTCTGCGTCGTGTGTTCGACTTGGACGTAAATATGTTATGATATACGTCGAAGTGTAGAACCAGGATTTAATTTCCTTTGATTCTGTTTGAAAGTAGGTGAGCTGAGTAATGGCACATAAAAATTAAAATTGCGTTTGTCAAGGGGAAAGAGATCAGTTTTTTTACAACTTTATATGTTAATGTTACATCCCCAATAAAGCGTAAATGTTGGTAGAAATATGGAGAGAAACGAACTCTGTCAATCAAGAAATTGTTTTTTATTATAAATATGATTTATTCCTTTAAAATCCCATTTCTTTAGATTTTAAACCTATCTACGCCTCAAACGTCCATCATGTAACAATTTTAATCTTATTTTCTCCAATATAATGAAAATGACGTTAATGACATGTCGATAGAAGATTTTCTGGAAAAATAAATGAATATTTAAGTATTAAAGTGGGTTTTACTTCAAAAATAATTTTTATCACATCGAATATCTTAATCGCACCGAAAAATTCCTTCATACAAAACTTTTACCCTACGGTTCCTCTGGATTGTAACGTAGTCTCGAGTTCACCCTATAATTTGTTAGAATGTCGCAAACTAACCGGTGTGAATCAAACATTTTTAGATGTATTTGGAGAGCCATATTTTTACAAAAAAACTATTACGTCTACTGTATAGCTGCATTAGCAAAATACTTGACGAACGTAGCGTAAAGAGTCGTAAAATGTCGAAAGAAAAAGAAGACGTATTTATTTTTCGAGGGTTCCGTACTATCTTTTACAAATTGACAGTCAGCGGATATTTTGCCTTGATTGATATCATAATAGTCAGTGCGTCAACATTTATTCCTCTGGTTTTTCCTATATGTAGCATTACTATACTCAGAAACATGACAAACAACGAATACTCTCTGAATGAATTACATGATTTATCAATTATTTTCGTGCAATTTCCTATCAAAGTAACTTTCTTATCCTGAATTGTCGATTCAGCATTGTCATCAAAACTTAATGACACACTACAAATTCTATGGGATTGACAAGCGATTAAAATGAAGTGGAATTGAAGAAGACGGGAGGTGGGCGAAGGAAGATGAAATAGAACAGGTTCACCCTATGGGCTGAGCAAAACAATAGGAGACTATTCAATGTGCAATCCAAACAGAGATAGGTAATGCAACCTGAAAATCTAACCAGCAACATGACCCTTTCCTGGACTTCGGCGTATCAATAACACTAAACAGTACATTCATAGCTTTACATATGATGATTTCCCTGGCCACGGCAATGCCCTCGAAACCTGACGGAGACGGTGGGAGCCAAAGATCTAATTATCGTACAAAATGAGGAATGGGAAAATACACGAGAAAGTTGAAGAGAGGGAAATACGATGCACAGTAAAGAACCATTTGAATTGGGTACACCTGACGATATAATGTGCTTGTTTATTAACTCAATAAAAGGAAATGCCCCTCAAGGAAGACCGAGGGCCAAATTACTCGTAGGCCAAGCGATGAGGGATATTACGGTGAATTAATTAGCACTAAGAAGGTAAGAGCAAAGGACTGCAGCAAACCAAATTTTTGTTTGAAATGTCAATTATGTTAAGTACGTAAAGCACTGAGTAAGTAAGCTTATTAGAGTATGGATTTTGATAAATGCATCTGAAAAAAATTTTAAACTTGAAGAACGGAAGGCTGCAGACAACCAATTTTGGAGATAAATACTGATGATGAAGTCATCGATAGATACGTACATCCGAAGATTAAAAAATCAGTGGTCAAGGCGAAGGTCTATCACTTTTCATAAAATGAGCAAATAACTGCATAAAAATACGAAGATCGTAAAATTCTAGAAATCCCAGATATCTTGGGTTTGAATAAAAATGACACTATTGGAAATATCAGCTGGTAACCCCAAATAATTACTTTCTGCCAATTACTGATTAGGTAAGACGAATCACATTGTGATTACTTGTGCCTTTTCAACCTAGCACCAAGACCATGCCTAAAGTCCATCAGCTGGTAACCCCAAATAATTACTTTTTGCCAATTACTGATCAGGTAAGACGAATCACATTGTGATTACTTGTGTCTTTTCAACCTAGCACCAAGACCATGCCTGAAGTACATGCTCTGCATCGGAACAATAAGCTGCAGGAAGGGAGCATGTCCCAAGGAATTTTCTTAAATAGTCATGTGCATTGCACATGGGACGCTATGATTTGTTCAATTATACATTTTCTTAATTGATAATCAACGTGTAAACTGGGATCTGGCATTAGTATTTTAATAAAAGAAGCCCGGCACATCTATATTTTTCAAACATTTAACTTTTTAGTGGCAATTAACATAATCCACGATTCTCCAAAACATTGTGATCAGCAACATTTCGTTGATTTTTTACTATGTTCGCCTAAATTACCAGAACTATGCCTAAGAATAAAATAGATAACTTCATTTTTACGTTAATTCGCGTCCATCAGTAAACGCAAATTTATCTGAAACATACATCTAATACATTATTTATCTAACTACTAAAACATTACTGCTTGCTGCAGAAAAAGTATTTTAGAAAAAATGTCGCCCATGAAGTCATGATTTACGAACTTTTAGTGACTTAACAATGACGGTTATTCGAACCACCTCGCGAATTCTTTATTGAATGCTGCTGCATCCGTGCTAACTCACTGCCGTGGGCATCATACTGATTAGGAAAGAGGAATCATATTGTGATTATTTGTGGCTTTACCGATATCCATAAGTAGTTTAAAAGATTTGATCGCTCAATAAGTAGAAAATATATCCAAACCTACTACGAAGGCCATGCCGTAAGTCCATGCTCTGTAGTGGAACAATAAGGTGCATGAAGTACTGCTGCTGATGCTGTTGGCTCCACTGTTGATGGGTAAATATAAACCGAGTCACTCAATACTAGCAAGTGCAATGAACATTAGTTGTTTCTCAACTAATGACTACAAAACCTTAACAACTTCACTTTGCCAAGAAGATACTTGGCGGGTTTTCTCTGAGCGCCCAAAGCGAAAAAAAGATGTTTGAAAAAACAAAACGATAACGAAAAATTCGAAGGGCAGGGTTATCTCTGGAGGAGTGGGAGTATTGGAGCCTTTTATAGACTTATCTCAGTATTGAAACAAATGTAATCAATATTCACGTTATGTGCGCTTGGAACGTACTTCTACTGGAGTTAGCGGTCAAAGCGTTCTAGCTGACTGATTTAGATGGCTGTTGTGGAAGAAGAAATATAAATTCATCTGACCCGCAAGCGGAATTTCAGAGTTTTGAATTAAAATTTTATGTTAGTGAATCTCAAATGAGTTCAACATATTTGGGCTTGGATTTTAGCACTCAACAGGTAGTTACCACAATTTTTACAATTGTAGTGAGAGTTTTCAAACATTAAACGAATCTTTAAATTACTCTGATCTAAGATGTTCGCCCTATAATTTCAGTAATATACGATTTGATGTTCATCATTGTTCTAGTGTTATATCCAATATTCAGGCTAATTAATATGCAATAATTGTGTAAAAATTCAATTTATAGCTTAAAGCGGTGGTTCTCAACGATGAACTCCAAATTATACATGAAACACACGTTCAGTTCGATTCGGATTTGCCAGAATTCAGGTACGTATTGTGTGTGTTCATCAATGTTTAATAAAAATTCGTTTGGAAGGGTGAAAATTGCACGGTATGTGTTAAGTGCTTAAGTTCTGACTAGCAAGAGATTTCAAGATGTAAAATGTATCAATGCCATTTAGCCGAGATATTAATCTAGTGTGAAAGTGTTTTCAATTGGTATCCCCCCGAGAATTCTATATTACTTAGCCCTTAAATAGTTTTTGTATTGGCTCTCATGGTGCATAAATAATTTAATTTTCCGTTATCTTTAGAGAGCCAATGAAGTCATCAAAAAAATACTTTGTTTTAGCATTTGCCGACATGTGCCAGTAAAATTGTTTAACCCTCCCATTAAATTAACCTAATGAAGAAATGACATAAAACAGCATGAAATGACAGCTGAAATAATTAGTAGTAAATTAAAGCTTAAGATCTCATTTTCATGGTCAGTGCCAGATTAATTCAGAGGATGGTGGGAAGAAAACCTTGTAGCTAGCCTGAAAATTAAGTTCATTTTAATCGCAAATATTAATATAAGTGATGCATTACTTAGGAAATTTCCTGGCTGGGAAAAGATTAGCTTAAAAGATCCTCCTTCTTAGCGGAGTTGTTACTGTTACAATGCGCACGTTGTACTAGGCTAAAATATGATACTGAGCCAAAAACCTTATGCTTGCATCCTTGATGCTAACTTCCACAACATTTCTTCAGAAAGTAATGCTTAGAATTGTAAATTAAGTATTGTTAGTTTCCCTATTCCACTTAATCCATATTTACCCCACCAGATTGATTAAATCAAGCAGTGCTTCTCAGTAGAAGTCAAAATTCCCAAATATTTTTGGGCAGTTGTAATTTTTCCAAGCAGATTACAGACCATGTGTAAACAAAAATTGCAAAAACGTTTTAATGACCTGAAAAACCTTTTGGATGAATGTTGGGCATGTGATACCTTGGTACTGTAATGAGCCCTTGGGTAGAACAAATTATACCATTTTAAAAACTGTTTATATTATTTCTCATATAATCATGCTAAAGTTATGACCTTAAAAATTGTAAATAAATCTAATATAATTGAATAGTGAGCATTTAGCTCCAACTTTTCCTATTGTAATTTTCTATTCTCCAGAAAATTTTATATCATATGAGTCATCCATTAGAATTGTTTTATTTGAATTTTTAACATTCACTGGTTTACATAGTCACTCATTCAGCTTGTATGTGAATGCCATCAAATTTTCTCTAATTAATATAGAATGGAAAGATGTCACAGAGAAGTGGAACAGTTTGGCCTGGTAAATCTAGTAAATGAAGGCATTTTTTTGGCAGAATCGGCGACAACTGATGTTTAAATTTTTATATTCTGTTTGCCCGTAGAACTCATGGAGGAGTTGTACAAAAGAGAGGTAGCAAGGAGGTTACTGTTCCCACTATTATGTGGGTTAAAGCTCTGGATATGCTCCTGGAAAAGCTACGAGTCTGTGGTGTAGACTTTTCTGAGATTGCAGCTCTGTCAGGCTCTGCTCAGGTAAGAAAGATTACCTGATGAAATCCTGCTTTTTGTTCAAGGAGGAACACACCTCTTAGGAATATTTTTTTCTGTTATGAGGGCACCACTCTAACTTCATTTAATTTATCTGTTGTTTTGTTGGGTGTCTTGGGTGAGAATAAAAGGTTTTTGGTGATCAATACATTATTGAGCTTCCACAATTTGTGAAATCCGTCACTTAAATAATTCTGTCTTGTTATCTTTCACCAGAAATGTATTATCAGGTGACTTATAATTTTTTGGCCTAAAAGTATGAAACTGAAGCAATATCCTTATTTTACGGAGTCAATTAATACATTGGACGCAGATGTTTAATTATATTTCGGCAAGCATTTCTAAATAATCAAAGATATTACGTGTTCTATAAACTGCCCAAATGAATCAAGGATATTAATAGTATGTGCTAACATTCATGAAATCTGTCTATAATATTTAATCTGCCCAAGAATTTTTGAAATTATCTTTCTTGTACATTCTTAATTGCATTTCTGCAATGATACCGGTTTCTGCATTTTGCATGAACTTATTTCGACCTGTCCTGTACATAGGTAATATGTCTTTGAATCAAACAAAATTATTATTATTGCTAGAATTAATCATCAATATCTAATTAGTTTACATCTGGCATTTAAAAGTGGAATCTTAATGCTTTCTCTCACTTAAGCAACATGGGTCGGTGTACTGGGGCCGTGGTGGGAAGGCTGCCTTGGCCTCCCTCAATCCGAGCAGGTTCCTCCACGAGCAGCTGGGCCTCCCCTCCATCCTATCAGTCCCCAATTCTCCAGTCTGGATGGACTCCTCCACCACCGCTCAGTGTCGCCGATTAGAATCAGGGAGTGTGGGTGGAGGTGGCTCGGTTGGAATGGCTCAGGTGACTGGCTCTCGAGCATATGAACGCTTCACTGCTGCCCAGATTGCCAAAATTGCAGAAACCAAATCCCAGGCATATGCTGCCACTGAAGTGAGTTCCATTGAAATAAAAGGTAGTCATCCATTTTATTCTGTGTACAGCATCTTTCTTTGACAAAGCCCATGATCTGAAATCAGTGTAAGTTCCAGTGTTGAATTCAAAGTCGGTATTATGACAACCTAGATGTATGTTTGAACACATGGCGTTGGTAAAACCTATTCTACAATGTTTGTCTATTGGTTAACAGAAAGAATTGAAACCCTGATGTGCATGCCCTAGTCTTTTACATGTATATGATGGCCTTAAAATGTTTTAAAAGTTGATGATAGTGAACCAACTTGCCTATCAAATAAAAACCAAGCTACCAAATTGGTTCCATATTCTTGTCAACTTCAGGCTCTGCATTGACAGATTGTAATAACATTCATTCAAATTTTATTGCTTTGCCTTGAATCACTTATTATTAAAAGACTATGTTCACATTTTTTGAGAACCTTGTTGGTGGTCAAGTTAATTTTTGTTTAAATCTCTGCCATTAGTGTAATGAATATGGTTTCGATTTTCTGTACTAATGAAAATGATCATTTGATGTATGTATCTTCTTTCTATTCGATATTTCTTCCATTTTCAGAGAATATCTCTCATAAGCAGTTTTGCTTGCTCATTATTCCTTGGTGACTATGCACCCATTGACTGGGCAGATGGATCTGGCATGAATCTCTTGAATATTGAGTCTAAGGATTGGTCTGATGATTGCTTGGAGGTAGGTACCTTGTGTAATAATTGTTTCTTATTAGGAATTATAATTTTTAATTATCAAGTTATAAATGGTATTGGTTTGGCATCTTAAAGGATAGAACATTCAGCTGCTTATCAGAGGGTCTGAGTTGTTCAAACCTTGGAGATGTCTCTGAACAACCCCAGTCACGTTGCAACTATGTATACCTGATAAACTATGGGTTGCACACGTAAACTTAACTGACCCTCCTATTCTGAATTTGTGAATTTCATGTGCTGCATTATTGATTACCAACAGTTGCCCTATATTTATCTATCAAATCAACCTTGATATTTTAGACTGATTATGTATGAAATATAAATTTGGCTTCTGTTATAATATCCCTTTATTCATTAATGTTTCATAAATATTTGGTTTAATGAGTCCAATACTTAAAAAAATATCTATTAACACAGGTTGTTCAATAATTGTTGATCATGCATTTTTATTCACACAATTCATTGGGTAAAAATTTAATTTATGTCATATTGTTAGCTTCTTGTGTAATGTATGTGTGGCACAAGTTTCAAGATTTGACTCCAGTATTGCATCAGCTGTAGCAAGTTGAAGGATATTCATTTTGCCTGTGGTAATGAGGACGTAACATGCAGCTAGCAATACTCCTGTGTTGAAATTTTTATGTGTTAGGTATGTAATGGTGCAGGAGGTGTGTAGTGAATCTACTCTTCCCTATAGTTCAGTTTGATCATGGTTTAAAATATTTATAGCAATTAGACAATTTCAAAGGAAGCTGTATCTGGAGTGTCAGTCACCACTCTTATGAAAGTAAACATTAACACCACTGCTGCCCTTGAAAGAGAATATCAATAAATAATATGTAGAGCATTATCAGAAATATTGAAAATTTAATTGGGTGCCATTCATAATCTTCACTCTCAATCAATGTGAAGTGCATTCCTCATCCTCTGTATAGTCCAGACCTATACCCATATGATGTTTTCCTGTTTGATATGTGAAAAAGCACCTTGGTGAAAAGCATTTTTCATCATCATAAGCAGTAATAAAGGCTGTTAAGATGATTTTGAAGGAAGAAGAACAAAATGGCTTCCAGCATTTCTTTAGACCCTGGAATAAAAGGTGAGACAAGCACATTGCATTCAGTGGTGAATACCTTCAGGGGGACCATCGGAATTTGGAGGATGAGGGATCATTATTTCTTGAACAGAATCTTATTCATGCACATGAATATATTAGTAAATGAATAGGTAATTTGAAAGTTTAGGGATGAGTTGAATGTGGTAATTCTTCAGTGCTGGTACATGTAATTATGTGCAATTATTGTCAATGCCTGACAATTAAATCCATGTTTTTTTCTCGTCACTCTCAACAGTTGTGCGCTCCTATGCTGCGGGGTAAACTTGGTGCAACAACGCATTCCTTTGCAAATCTTGGACCAATTTCACCTTATTTTGTGGAGCGTTTTGGTTTTAGCCCAGAGTGCAGAGTGATTGCATTTACTGGGGATAATCCAGCATCATTAGTGGGTATGAAGTGGAAAAAATGTTTGCCATCTCAAAACTTAATGCTATGAAATCCCTTTGTACCTGATTAATCACAGCGTTGCACAGTAACTGAAAATCACATATTAATATCCTAAGCATTTAAATATTTGTGATCAATTTTTTTGTTTACTCTGCTTGGCATATCTTAAGATTCCAGATGAATCATTTGTGAATGCATGTTAGCTTTTGACTTAGCTATCTGGAAATAGATTCACAGATGACCAAGTGTATTACATAGAGTTACTTATTCCACCCGTTCCATAGTTGTAATGTCTTCTTGATGTACAGGGTTCGTCCGGAAAATAAGTGTACTGAGCTCAGGAAAAAAAATTTATTACACTTTTACATATCTTAAGCTAATATTCCTCAAAATAGGACCCTTGTGAGTCGATACACTTGTTCCAGCGGCGTTCCCATTCCTGGAACGCTCCCGCGAAGGCATCATCGGGAACCTCTCGAAGACACGTCGTCACGGTCTCTTTGACGGCGTCCAAAGTCCCGTATCGCGTTCCTTTCAAACTCCTCTTTATCTTCGGGAACAGAAAGAAGTCCGGTGGTGTCAAGTCCGGGCTGTAGGGCGGGTACGGCAGCGTTGCCACGCCGTGCTTGGCCAAGAAGTCCGACACGACAAGCGCGGTGTGAGACGGCGCATTGTCGTGATGCAGCCGCCAGATGTTTTTGATCGCTGGCCGGACGCGGGCGACTCGTTTTCGAAGCCTGTCGAGCATTACACTGCTCTGCTATCATCCGAACACTAAGACGACGATCAGAGTTCAGTACATCGCGAACTTTTCGCACATTTTCGTCGGTGAGTGTCGTTGATGGGCGTCCAGGCCGTGGTTCGTCGTCGACCTCTTCTCTGCCCTCCACGAACATCTTGTGCCACCGAAAGATCATGTTTCTGGACATGGCTGACTCCCCGTAAGCCTGGTTAATCATACCGACAGTTTCGGTAGACGATTTCCCAAGCTTTACCGCAAATTTGATGGAATAACGCTGCTCCAAAAACTTCGGCATCGCGTTCCGTGACGTGGGTCGAGCGTGGAGGTTCGTGTTAACAGAGCTCCTCACTACACCACAGCTCAGAGCCGACTGCCTTTTTCAGCGTCGCTTGCCAACATAACCCCCTCCAATTGCAGCCCGTCAGAGCGGTGCTGGGCGCGCCTGGAGCGGCGGGAAAAAATCAGTACACTTATTTTCCGGACGAACCCTGTATCTTCCTTATTCTTAGGTCCTGTATCTTTCTCTCAATTCAGTTATCAAGTTTATGCATGTGAACAGTTTGGTAGAGCATGAAATACCTATTTGTTGATTAGTTCAGCTTGCATGAAGAAGTTGTCACTAATGTAATTATATTTTTGTTTCACTTCAACTTGCTTCGTAAATTTAACCAGGTATGAGACTTCAAGAAGGTGACATTGCTGTAAGCTTAGGCACAAGTGATACCGTGTTTATGTGGCTATCTGAACCAAAGACCATTACAGAAGGACATGTTCTCTGCAATCCAGTGAATAAAGATGCCTACATGGCCTTGCTATGGTAATTCAGAATTTAATAATATTTCAGTTTTAAAACTTTCCAATTTATTATGCATGCTAGTAGTAGTAGTAGTAGTTTTGAGGGGAGGCGACCGACAGCTAAGGTCATTTGCGCCATAGGGGATGGATAGGAAAGGATGAAGGGTGGAGAGAAACCCGGCGTCGGCATTAGCCTACTCTTTACGAAAGGCGCCAAGGGGTCCACAGTTTAACGTCCCATCCGACGGACGGCGTACTCACTCAAAGTGCCCTCCACAAAGCACCTCAAGTAGGGATCGAGATACCTCTGAAAAATATTCAACACCGCCGGGTTCAAATCCCGGCGGTGTTGAATATTTGAGATATCCCTACTTGAGGTGCTTTGTGGAGGGCACTTTGAGTGAGTACGCCGTCCGTCGGATGGGACGTTAAACTGTGGACCCCTTGGCGCCTTTCGTAAAGAGTAGGCTAATGCCGACGCCAGGTTTCTCTCCACCCTTCATCCTTTCCTATCCATCCCCTATGGCGCAAATGACCTTAGCTGTCGGTCGCCTCCCCTCAAAACTACTACTACTTATGCATGCTACTGCTGTCGAGATACTGCCATGAAGGTAAAAATTGTCATTTTCAGAGGGAGAGTTATTTACTTCCTTTAAAAGATTTTAAGCAGCCTCTTCAATAATTTATTTTTGCTGCAAATTAAGTGCCACTCACCGCCTGTTTAACTCATTCTCCTCTGTCCATATCTCTTTTTCAGCTTTAAAAATGGTTCTTTGACTCGGGAAAGAATACGGGACATCAGTGCTGATGGCTCATGGGAAATATTTGATGAGTTACTGAACAATACACCTCGGGGAAACTTTGGAAATATGGGTATGTGTTTCTGGGTGAATTCTAAGATTTTTTAACTTTAATCTCAGTAAAATGAATATTTTAGTCATCTTGTGAAAGTGACTGATGCTCAACAAACAGAAAAAATATTTCAAACTTCACTGCAGTGAAAGATAGTAAACTGTATTTGTTTCCACGTTGATAAAAACAGGTGTTGCCTTCTCTAAGGTGAAATCAGCTGTTAACTGCATTAAATAAAATTGTAAGAATACAAATTTTTCAGTTCAATGAATGAATTTTGCAAAATATACATATTTACGTACATATATGCGGGTTGCTGTGGTCCAGGGGTAGAGCATTGGACTACTGACCGGAGAGCCCAGGTTTGATTCCCGGGCAAGCTTCTCTGGGCACCTGTAGCTCCACCCAAGCCATGTGATTTTTTGGGTTCCAGATCTTCCTGGGAAACCATAACCGACACAGGGAAAGGAACTGGCCCCCCCACCCTGATGTGTCATATTCACATGCTGCAAATTTGACAGGATGTTATTATATGTTCAGGATAAACTTTCTTTATCTGTAGTTCAACCTTTATGGGCACAGTTGTCGCTTGCAGGAGATGTACTTAACTGCACATACTTTTTGCATGCTGCACATCAAAAGAAGAAAGTTGCCTCATTTTTGTAATGTTATGTCCTTAGTTTTGATCAAATAATCATTCTTGCCAGTCTTATTTGCCCCAATATCTTGATGGTGTTAGAAGAGAGATTAAATACAACGGTAGTTAGAAAGATTCTTAAAATCACCACCAGGTATCAGTGCAAGCGCAGCGAGTTTCCCATGTAGTAATAGGTTATCTTTTATGAGTAAGCATGTAATGCGTCAGTGCTCTGGGAAGAGATATGTGGTGCAGATGCCTCTCTGTTGTTCTTCCCTTGTACTGATTTGTGAAAATGGAAAAAATTTAGATTCAAACAGTAATTAAATACTTCATAAAAAAAGTTAGGAAAGCAGAGTAAATTCATGTGGACCTTCTGATCCTTCTGGGGGCTCTGCTCCTTCAAATTCAACTGTTGCCAAGTGGACGAATGGGTTTAAGTTTGGTCACGACCGCCTAGATAATGATCCTCATAGTTGTCGATCAAAAGATGCCACTACCCCAGAAATTATTGTAAAAGTGCATTAAATGGTCATGGAGGATCGCCGACTGAATGTGCGAGAAATTCTGAAGCTGTATGGATGTCATTTGAACAGGTATATCACATTTTAACTGTGGAATTGAATATGAGGAAATTATCTGCTTGTTGGATGCTGTGACTCTTGACGCAGGATCACAAACGCATCAGAATGGAAATTTCTGAGCAATGTTTGCCCTGTTTCAAGTGAAACCAACAAGATTTTCTGTGCTGGTTTATGACCACAAATGAAACTTGGGTCAATTACTAAATCCCAGAGACAACAGCAGTCAAAGCAGTGGAAACATGTTGATTCACTACCACCAAATAAAGCAGAGGCAATTCAATCGGCTGGAAAGGTGATGGTTTTAGTTTTCTAGGATGCATAAGGGATTATTTTGACAGATCATCTTCCCACTGGTCAAGGAATTGGTGGACAATATTAGGCTAACTTCCTGGACCACCTACAGCAAAAGATACACAAAAAAGGACAGATTTGGCAAGGAAGAAAGTCATCTTCCATAAAGTCAATGCACGCACACACGTGTCGTGGCCGTGGCGAAAATATGTGAACTAACATACGAATTGTTACCACACCAACCTTATTCACCTGATTTAGCTCCATCAGATTTCCATCTCATCCCCAAGGTCAAAATTTCCCTTGGATGGAGATTCTTTTCCAACAAAGAACTAACAGCTAAAGTAAGCAGGTATTTAGCAGGCTTGAAGGAATCTAATTTTCGAAATGGGATCAAGACATTGGTACATCGCTGGACCTGGTGCATTAGTATACAGGG
This sequence comes from Hetaerina americana, assembly GCF_022747635.1. Lineage (NCBI taxonomy): Eukaryota > Metazoa > Arthropoda > Insecta > Odonata > Calopterygidae > Hetaerina > Hetaerina americana. The sequence continues at coordinate 67,538,327 of NW_027286874.1, read as the reverse complement.
AGACTGCATTTAAAAATAAGAATGTTTCACTGAGGTTAATCGTTTATTTCTATTCCATTCTGTGAACTTTTCTAATTACCCTTGTACTTGGAGTGCCAATGTTTTATGTTGAGGAATTTTGTCATTTCTTGATTAGTTCAAGACCTTCCTCTCATCTTCTCATTGATATGTTTGACATTGCTTTGTCTGATCTAGGGTTACACACGATAAGAATTGACAGATTTAGAACTGGGGTTAGGGGGTTACCATCCTTGAAAACTGGGTATGGAAAAAAGCCTTGGAATTATCCTGGAGAAAACCTGAACTTTAGCAACAAAACCTGCCATTTTGAAGAAATTATGTTGTGTTTAGCAGAAAATAGAAGTTGAGCCGTAGAAGAAATCATAACTCATTTGAATTTAATATGAATGGCTAATTTATCAATGTTTTTTAGCTAGAGGCTTTCAGTGTGTCACCTAAGTGTCAGGGCATTGTTAGCACTCATCTAGACACTTAAAAATAGTAAAAAAAACTTATATAAAAATATAAATCTGAACTGCCAGGTGAGGTAATCTCTTAATCATAAGTGGGATTATTATTTAGGTGATCCAACAAATTCATAAAACTATTTTTATGAATTAATATTATATCAATGAATGTGTATGCTCAAAGGGGGAAATGCTGAAATATTTGCAGAAGTAAATTTACAAGTGTTCTTTGGATTGCATCATGGGTATGAGGTAGTAAAAATGGTTGCACATAACCTTGAATAATGAATTTTTATCCGTGTAAACCTGGAATCAGAAAACATCTAAATGCTGACCACCCTGTTTGAAAAAAATATGCTTTCTTATATTGATATTTAAGTTCTTTGCTGTAAAAGTTTCTCTGCAAAACATGCCTGAGATAAAATATTAGTAATATGAATAAAAGTAATGTAAAAATAAAATGGTAGGGAAAGAAATACCGTGGAGATCTGAGCCCATGATAAAAGTGATGGTAATTTTTATTCAGGGTGAGTTTATGTATGCTCTCATGTACTGATTCTGAGGAAATGGTGTTATCATGTAGATAGCACTGAAATATTTACTTATTTTAAAGAAACTAAGATCCAATCAGTTCAAAGGCAAAACAAATCTCATAAATTTATGTATTGCTCCAAACAAAACATTTGCATTGAAATATGTGAAGCAGTTGACATAATGTACCATTTTTCAAACTTTGTCATCTTTAACCTTTCTATTTCTATATGTTCTGTTTTCTCAGAGTATTTTGGTGATTGCGAGTAATTTACATGTTCCAGTGCTAATCCATCTCATTTGCATTTTTTGTCAGGTCTGTATTTTGACTCTCAGGAAATACTGCCTAATGCAATTGGTGATTATCGGGTTAACAAAGCAGGTGATAAACTATCAAGGTTCACTAGCAGTGAAGTTGAAGTAAGGGCACTGATTGAAGGGCAATTCATTGCCAAGCGGGCCCATGCTGAGGATTTGGGTTTCAAAATTGGTAAGAAGGAATTTCAATGTGATTTCTCAGAAAATGTTAACTTTAGTCATAATGTATCTTATAATCCCATATGCTGCCTCTCCATTTGAAACAAGAACTTCGAATTGTCCCACTTGAGCTTTTTTCAATACAACCTGTCCTTAATCGATTTCCATGTGGACAAAATATATGTGGGCTGTCCAGAAAGTAACCTCCATTTTCATGTAGTAGTAGTGGGATGTAGTGGAGGAAGCTGAATGGTTGCTCTAATGACTCACCCAGTAGGTCAGTACATCTTGAGCTACAGTGGTTGGAACCTGGCATGCTTGTTGTTTGTTTACAATAGGCAGTCAAAATGAATAATATGCGATGTGGGAGTTCGATTCAGTGATAAGGTTTTTACTGATAAAAAAATTCAAAGCCGCTGACATTTGTCTGGAAATTTGTGTTCTGTACAGACCAAATGTGGAGTGACAAGAGTTGTGCATCAGTGTTGTTGTTCATTTAAGTTGGAACACAAATGTCCATGATGATGACAGAAGTAGTACCCGTCTGTGGCGAACAATGGACTGCTCATGAAAATTGATGAAAAAGTCTGTGAAAACTGGCATTTTAGGATATCTGAAATCTATAGAAAGCTTTCCACAAATTTCTATGACTCTTTTGCGTGGAAACATGACTGAAAAGTTAGGTTGCCATATATTTTGTGCTAATCTTGATGAGGAATTTCAAGATGCCATCATTGGTTGGTTGCAATCTCAGGTGCTGAGATATTTTAAATTTTCATTACTTTTTGTTCAAGGTAAGGAAACTAGAGTACTGGCCACTGGAGGAGCATCAATCAATACAGCAATTTTGCAAGTGCTAGCAGATGTTTTCAATGCTCCAGTGTATGTTCAGGTAAGTTAAAAATTGTGATCAATTAGATTTTAAAGTGGTAGTTTAAATATAGACATTTAAAGTTATTATTTGAAACTGGCCACTGTAAATGCTAGGAGCGTGTAAAAATGTTAAGAAGTATGCTCTAAGCCACATCCAAATCTTTTGAGAAATTATGTTAAATTCAATTCTATTGATATTAAGTAACCATTACCATTAATACATGTGCATAATTTACTTATCTACAATCCCAATATTTACTCAGTTATGCCAGCTGGTTCCTCCTCCAGCACCATCCATTTATACCTAATCTATTCATATGGGATATAATCTCATTACACCCTTCAAGTCACATTATCTTCGAATAATATTTAAGAGAGAGAGTTTCTATTTATTGCAAGTGATAAACTTTGAATACCCTAAGCTTTTTTTATTTTATTTATCATATTGTCAAGATTACTAAGAGAATCTGATTTGTAAATTGTTGGCCTGCAGCCAAAATTTCAAGCCGTCAAAAAGATGTTAATGAAGGAAGGATCCAAGGGAGAAATAAAAATTTGCAGGAGCATTGATATTCAAATTTCATGACTTCGAAGATTAGTCTCTGAAATACAGTAGTCAGCACTAGCATCATCTATATAAATGTATAAAAGTTAATAATAAAGTAATTAACGCACCCAATCTTCATGTAAGTGAAACATTGAATCCTAAATTATAATCCAGAGTCCCCAATGCCTAGTTTTTTGCAAGGAAGGAATGTGTGTTAAATTCTTCCCCCAACTGCTGCCACTTATGCTCGTCCATAATTTAGCAATACACGCCTTGAGTCAGAGGCAGGTTATGACTTCAGGGAGTGCGTGCAGACCGAAAGACATCACTTAACATTCATATATTCAAAATGGAAATTATCGTGTGTTTATTTTGTATTTAAAATCAAGGTAAAGGAATAATACTAAATTTACAATAAAAATGTGTTGCCACTTTAATTTCAGTTAACCCATCATGATGGAATCTTTCTGTAAAACTGCTCTTTGCAACTGTTTCGCTCTTTTGTTTCAACAATAATTGGCAAATTTGCAATTCAGGTCATTGTATAAATTGAATTTTATGCAACCCATTTGATGGCAAACCAAAGGGGAATAATAAAACCAAGTTAGTTTAAGTGGTAAGGGTAGAGCTCACACAGTAATAAGACCAATGGCATGTGAAATTCCAACATCATGGTAGGGGGGCCGGTTCCTTTCAGCGTACCACCAATGTTTTCCCAGAAAGTCGTGGTAACCAAAAAATCACACAGCTAGAGTGAAGCTGAGGATGCCCTTAGTTTTTTAATGTCGTCCCCAGAGAGGTTAGTAGTCCAGTCCTCTATCCACTGGACTACCACATCCCCCTGAGGCAAATAATTTGGTTGCTAAATGTATGTATTTACTAAATACTCAATGGCTTACTACATGTGATATGAAAATATCAACTCATTATGGCTCATTCCGTATAATTTCCTATCATCTTTCCACTTAGCTTAGAAGTAAACTGTGAGCTGATCAGTTGAGATAAAAGTAGCTGTTAGTAATTAGGTGAGGAGTGCTAATCCCACAGGGATTACGTAAAGCCTAATGAATGATGTACTTAATAGATACAACAGTCACATGCATTGCCTTTTCTCAGTTTTACATGGAATATTTTATCTTCCTCAACTCTGCCTGCTGGCTTACCACTCCATTCCCAGTCCATTTCTCAAAACCAGACTAGTTGCTGGAAAAGCATGCCCCCTCCCTTCTCGTAGTGCAGTCAGCTGGTAACATTCTCTCATGTGCTAGATTTTTTCTGAGGGCAGAAATAAGAGAAAAACCTATCCTAGTCTACACCATTCATATATTTGCTTCCCAAGCTATGTCATCTGTGTAAAATACTTCCCTAGAAACTAGAAGTGTTGGCATTGAGATAGCAACTCAGTGGAAGGTGTCAAAATTCAGTAAACTTCTTCAAGGTTATAAACTAAAAGATGTTTTCAATCCAGACAATACAGGGTTATGTGCTTCCAGCAAAAACAATGTCTTGCAGAGGGTAAAAATATCATGGAAGGAATCTGAGAAAACAAATATTTACTGTCTTTTATTGATCACAAATGCAGTTGGCAGCGAAAAACTTCAGCTCTAGTGGTTGGTAAATCAAAGAGTCCTTGGTGCATCCTAGGTCAAATATGTAAAAACATTGCCAACTAGATATACAGCCAATTCCAAGTCATGAATGAACCAAATAATATTTTAGGGTAAGCTTTATGCTCTAGATACTAAAATGAGGTCACATAACATGAAAATTATGTTATTATGATCAGTGTCTATCCCATCCGCATGGCATATACTTGAGAAATATAGTTACAATTTTTTCCTGTAAATTGTAATAGTGAACTCCAAACACTGGATTTAAGCATAATTCACTCATTTAAGGTACGTTATTGAAGAACAGTTGTATAGAAATGTATATCCCTGCATAATTGCGTTAGGAATGTAAAGGCAATCAAATTAAATGTACTGGATGCTTTGCACTACATATCATGGGCTTGGAAACAAGTTAAGAACTGTACAATTTACAACTGCTTTAGGAAGGCTGGTATTTAATGTTTATTGTGATGAAGAAATTTCAGTTGAAATTATTTGTAATGATGATGATACTATAGACTAAGATTTCAGTATTTAAGCATGTAAAATTGAACATTCTCGTTTTCCCACTATTTGCATTTTACCTTTTCTTGGTATCCCTATAAAAGTGCAAATAAGGGGTTTTAATGTATTTCATGATTGAGTTTGGACATAATTGCATTATTTTAGGAATCGACTAACTCAGCTGTCTTAGGCGCTGCTTATCAAGCCAAGCATGGATATGTACAAGGCTCAGGTGATGGGAATGAGAATGACAATTCCCTTGAAGCAGTTACTGCCTGCCTACCTCCCCCTTCCTTGGTTTGTTCTCCATTTAAAGATGCAGCCGAGGTAACCATTCTAATTATTATATATTTATCTACATATATATTGGTAATTTTGGCCCATTTTTACCATGGGATTGAAAAGTCTTTTAAGAAAGACAGTGGTCTCATGTTTTGTACAATCTATGGTACTATATCTGTAATCCTTTGATCAGGATAGAGGGAAAGGAAATATAAAATAGTTATTAGATTCAGCATTTAGGTCAGAGATGATTTTTAAATCCTTCTCTTCTGAAATTGATGATTACAGGCTCTATTTGGTGAAAATTCATGATCACTGAATAATTAAACTTGGTATTTTTTCACAAAATTTTATTACACTACTACAGGTTTCAATTAATAGGTGATGTCATCAGGTATTACGTTATCATACCCGATGATGTCACCTATGCATCAAAACCAATAGTAGTGTAATACATTTTTATGAAAAAATACCAAGTTTAATTATTCACTGGTCCACCTCTTCTGCACCAATAGCTAACTTTTTTCTGGTCTCAAAGAAAAGAGAACAGCAAACTTTGGTGTGCTATGCATTATCCCTTGATTTAATGTGATTTTCTTAGGTTTTCCCTTTCTCCTACCCTTTTATTTCCCACCTTATTTTTTTTTATTTGATTTTATAAAATCAAATATATATTATTTGAAATAATAAATTTTAAATAATACATATTTGATTTTATAAAATTTCCCTGCATGACTTTTGAAAGAAATGTACTTAATTGTAAATATTGAAACCATATCAGTTCTTGATCCATGGTTATTAGCCTTCATACTATTGCAGTAAGTGATAGATGTGGATTGGCAACATCTTCACTATGAAGGAGATGGAAGAAGATGACGAAGTTAAGAGAGGGTGTCTATCATTGACTTGAAAATTGAATCTACTGGATTATTATTTTAAATGCTAGTATTTCACTTGCAATCCAAGAATCATGAGAATATAATTTGAAATTAAATTCAGCAAGTGGTACCAAAATTGGCATTGCTCAATGTGATGGGATACCTTTCCCATTCAATTATGTTTATGTACCTATATAATTACTTATTATAATTTGTGTTATAGAAGTTATTCTATTTAAAATCCAACCAATTCTCATTCTCGTTTCTCTTTTTTTTATAGGTGTATAACCCAATGATTACCAGATATCGAAAAATAATCAGTGCAATTGGGAATTATTGACTTTAATAATTTAACTTCATATATGGTGCTAAATGGTTGTAGTAATTTATTAATTTTATAATATTTATACATTTTATCCTTTTGGGACGTTGTGTTAATTTTACACTTGGAAAAAAATATATATTTTTTTAGCAAAGCTTTTCCTGTGTTTTATGCACTTTAATGCTTAATACCCTTGACTCCTCACATTTAAAATTAATGATTCCCATGTTAATTTTGAGAAAATTATTTGGCATTAAATTTCCTTCTTCCTAATGATTGGCTTTCTATCTAATGCTGCAAGGTTGTAATGAGGCTTTTTGCTAAAGGTGATACTTAATAATCACTGACTCTGCATGTTGCCATTTCATACAGGTTTCAGTTTAGCTCCAGTAACTAATATGACATGGGGCCAATCTAGGGTTACCACATTCCATTGAATATTTACATGCTATAGTATAAATCAGGGTTTTCAGTCTAACTCAAACATGCACAGATATCAAAGCAGTTTATGTAAATTAATTTATCATATCATGTGGCTTTTCTACAATGGGCTGAGGGGAATGGAGTACTAATTGATGATTCTCTCAGAGATTTTTAAGTAAACCTGTAGCCCATGGGTAAATAGCTAAATCCAAGTGTCTTTATATCAAACCCAGGATAGTAGCTACTTTGTGTATGGTAAAAGAGTATGGTGTGCCACCCATGCAGTATGGCATGGGTCACCCACCAAAATTAGCAGATAATTGAAAGGATTATCAAAATCACTCTCCTATCGGAGAAAGCAGGCTTAAAGAATATAAAACTAAATTATATTTAAAGTTTCAGAAAATTTTTGTTGAAAATTCACAGAAAAAGAATTACTAGTTTGGTAGATAACTACTTCAGCAAGGTAAAATATTTTCTTGGCTTAATATGGCATTAAAAAAATTGCAACTAACTATTCTGCAGAAGTAATAATGTTGAAGTGAAAATGAGAAGAATAGTCAGAATATTGAATTTCTAAGAAGAAATTGAGATCAGGTGTAAACAGATCCAATGCAGCTTTGCCCACATGTGGTTCAGAATGATTGGTTATACCTTATTCTGTGCTTGGGAGGAACTGAAGCTTTGGCCACAGAGTTCATCAGACCTTTCCAGAAGTACTTTCCCATGACTGACTGTGATAACGGGGTATATCTGCCTACCTCATATCAATATACAATTATATGAGTATTATCATGAAACACCTGTTGCTTTATGTTTTTTGATATGGAATTCTTGATGCATGAATTGTTTTTTATAAATATTATTGTAGCTCTCTCTTGATTTTTACAGTGAATGATTCTCTTCATCTATAGTAGTGGATGATCTCAGGCCAATGCCTTATGCTTCATGTTTGTTATTTTTCAACAAAATCTCATGCTTCTACAGGAACTGCATGATGGCCTATGCAATGACTGCTAAATACTTATAATTCATAAAAGCAATAATTACTGCATCTCCCACCCAGCCGTAATCTTCAAGAGATAACAAATCAAAAGTTAGAAGGATTAGTAATTGAATGAAATATCTCAAATTTTAATTTTTTTATCATACTGATATGCATCATGAAAATTATCGCACAGTTTTAGTTATTCAATTTGAAAGGATGTGATGACGAATCAAATTTTTAAATATGTGAGAAATTATTATGGCTATAAAAATACTCAATTACTTTGGTAATTTGATAGAGTCTTCAAATAAAAATTTCTTGACTCAATTTCACAATATCAGTGTCCATACACTGATATCACACTCATATCTCATACACTCATATCACTGACTGTAAAAATGGCATTACTGTTACTGATATTTTGTGTACTTAAGTCAAAGAAGCACAAAAAGTGCTGACTTTTCTAACGGAAATTATTGTGGGGATTTGGTAAAGATGAGCTAATGGGAAAGGGGTTTAACCCAAATTAGTATATATATATTCAATTTCTTATAAGCCTTTGGCACTTCTAAGCACCATCAAGCATGGAGTTTTGATCTGTATGAAATGTCCCAAGTTTTCCTATTAAAATCATCATTTTAGCAGATGATGATTTATTTATTTACTTAGTCAGATATAATTTGTTAGAGACCATCTTAACATGGAAGGGATTTGACATGACCTCAGAAGCAAAAGAATTAATGGCTAAAATGTTCTATCATTCCCACTAATAAGGAGATAATGGATAAATTTTATGCTTGTTCCCCAAGATTTTACTCCTGGTCTAAGTAAAAAACTTGGTGAATGAGGTTGGAGGAGGTAATTCTATGTCATTTATTTAACAGAAGCATATCATAATCAACACCAAGAAAGTGTTAATAAAACAGGGATGTAACCTGAAGATAGGGGGAGAAGGCTGAGTTCTCTTTTTTGCAGTTTTACATTAGAGGAGCACTGACAATTCAAATGTCAAAATTATAACTTTATTGACTCAAAATTTCTTTGAAATATTAAAGCAAAAATGCTGATTATAAATCGGAGTCGATTGTTATGTATTAACATGAGAAAATAAATGCTCAATGTATTAATTACTTTCAATGCTTCAAACATTGTAAAAAATATGGCCTACAAGTGAAATAAAAATTTACAACAAACTTGCAGCATTTCAAAAATTTAACCTTAAATGAAAGTACTGAAGGAAATTTCTGCCATTTAAATGTGAACATTACAGGAAAATTGAAGCTTTTCTGTCCATGTTGAGTTTTGACTTCACCGCACCAAGGGTTACAAGTGCAGTGGTAAGGCTAAACTTTCCTAGGTTAGCTTTTATGAACCATCATCATGGTCAGAAACTTTCAAAATCTTTGGGTTAACATTCTTTTATATTTTGAGAAATACAAATTTTTTATGTTGACCTGCAATTGCCACATTCCATAAAGATAATGCTATCAGGGATGTGGAACATTGGAGAAGTGGACCAGAGAAGATTATAACCTTTTGATACATGGCACTGGAGGATGATGCTGAAGATTGAATGGACAAACAAAATGAGAGAAGAGTGCCTAAGTATGTAGAAGAGTAAAGGGCCATATGAAGAGAACTACAGCATAGAAGAACCAGATGGTTGGACCAACCTAAAGACACAATTTATTATTCAGAAACATGACAGAATGGAAAATTAAAGGGATGATCCCACAAGGAAGGCCAAGAGACAAGTACATTGAACAAATCAAGGGCATAATGAGAAGCTGACATGGATTGAGGGATCTATCACTGAATGGAGGGCTGCAGTAAACCAATTTTAAGATGGATGCGCTGATGATTATGATGCTAATTATTGATTGAAGAATATTTTTTCAATATATTGACCTTTAATTTTGAATCTTGAACCACCACTGAAACAAGTGACACCCTAATACCGCAAGTGAACTTTCATGGAAATCAGATGTAAATTCTGTTGATGCTACATCACTGGTGATCAGTTTCACCGAGCTTTGGACTGGGAAGAGAAGGTGGAGAAGAGGCCTGCATTGGGAGTTGAGGGCTTCAAAAAACATAGGGCGCTCTGGAATAAAGAATAGAGCATTATTCTTGTAAAATAAAGGATCCCAGCATATACAGGATCAATAATTATGTTGAAATCAATTTTAATTCAGTTCCTTAGTTCAATTCAACTCCGCCCTTTTCCTTTTATCATTTCATGTGTACGATACTGAGATATTTCTTCAGACGAGTGTAGAGAATATATTGAGACAAATGAACCTATAAAAGTGGATGTAGATGATGACATAAGGCCCTTCATCAACAAAAAGGTTGAGGGTTCATATAGTTCTGGAATGCAAGTTCTAATGAGAATGAAAATTTTGTTGAAGGTTGCTAAAGCCAACAGAAATATGTACAAGAGGAGTTATTTCTGTGACATTCCAGTGTACGTGTATATGCGGTGGACACGGGGACAGCCAAAGTATGATCTTCTAATATCATCCCTTTCCAAGATTCATTATTTTAATGCAGAGTTAGAAATGATATGTAAAAATATTGTAAGTGGTCCATTAACATGAAAGGTTTTTAATAAAAATAGAGATTATTTTGTGATTTACTTGTTGGATATAATTTGCAAGTAGTCCTTAAAGTCTCCAAGATTGCTAAAATTATTTTGAAATAATCAATAAATAATAAAATACTACACTGGTTATCTTCTAGCCTGCTTGATTCACTATACAAATCCCTCTCTCCCCCTCCCTCTGCCGAATTTGCACCAAATTTTTCCATCTACCACATGCAATAATACTCGGTTTCTGTTACCAGACTTTGACTTACTCTATATTTTACCTACTGACTCTATTCACATCATTTAATACTCTACCACCACCCCTCATTGATATCTCCTTCCCATTCTGTCACAGAATTTCCTTAACCAAAATTCTTGAATCGCCAACTCTTTCTTAAAAGCCAATTCACAAAAAATAAAAAAACAAATTAAGTTGAAATTTGAATTCAAATGAACTGGATAACAGAGTTATCCATGATGAAAACAAGCTTGATGAGGGCATTGAAAATTTATCAATTTAAAATGTAATTCATTTACATTATGATGATGCCCTAGTATTTTGCTGTTTATAGTTGAAACCTCCAATGAAGTATGTAGAAGCAAATATCTCTGTATAGAGATGCATGGGAGAGAGCTCAACTGAAACAAAGGCTATTTTTTTCATGAAGGTCGCATGGAAGTGTATGATGAACATAAAAATAAACTTTACGATATTGTGACCTATGTTGATTTCAGTTAAAATATTTGGCATTACATCACTCATAAACTGCAATTAAAAGTACTACATTTCTTTTAGTTTTTACAAAGCTCATTTTCGACAAACTTTCATGAACACAAGACCGCACTTTCGAGTAAGGGTCATTGCCCTTCCTGATGGTTTCAGGTTCCAGTGACACAAGATTAACTTAATGCCTTGTAAAGTTTAAATTGATACCTTCTCTTCAACAATATTCAAATTTAGAGGCATGAACAAATTGAGTAGCTTTAGGCGTGATGTGGTGGAAGTCGAACATAATGAATAACTGAGTGAAGCACTTTTCCACTTGATAACAAGTGGAAAAACTTGTTATGAAGTGGAAAAGTGCTTCAATCAGTTATTCATGGCAGGCATGAATAATATTTTTCTGGTCGCATTCATTTCCTAATGATATTTTAGACTTGTTCACTCATAGCTTTAATTAATATTCAGCTTCTTTTATAATAAACGTCTACTTATTACTAAAATATTTTCAAAATTTAAATCACCCATCTAAACTTCTGCACATAGACAAACTCATGTAATTTAACAAAAATAATTTCAAGGAAACCATCTTTACTAAGAAAGTACTTTACCCAGCTTCGCAAGAAACTAGTAAGTTATGCCTAAAAAATGTCATAAGTATTGAGAGAGATGATAGTCATCGTAATTTTGTTTTTTTTTCTATCTTTGATCCATGACTTATACATCTTAGTTCTGTTGGATCCAATTTCATTTTTTTATTATAACCATAAAACTATGCATGTTATTGGAATTAAAATTCCTTATTCTACACATTTTATTGAAATTTTCTATTATCTCTGAAATGTAAAATGCTCTTGTCAATAGAGGAAATTTAAGTAACTTTTAATTTCTACACCAAGGGACCAGAACAGGACACAAACGAATTATTATTGGAATTAAAATTCCTTATTCTACACATTTTATTGAAATTTTCTATTATCTCTGAAATGTAAAATGCTCTTGTCAATAGAGGAAATTTAAGTAACTTTTGATTTCTACACCAAGGGACCAGAACAGGACACAAACGAGAAGTTTTAGCAACGATGAGAGCTTTCTAAAGTTTGGAAAAGGATTGTCCTTAACAGTGAACCTCTATTCAAATAATCAACTATTTTTGAGTCTGCAACCAAAGTAATTGGATTTCATTTTTCAGTCAGCATAATTCTTCAAACAAGTAGCACACACCATTTGCAAAAGGTAGAAAATCATTTTTTTTTTTAATTTCTATCATCTCTCAAATTATGTTAAATGATTTATTTTGCTAAGTGAATTTTCTACTTATCTCTTCAATTTGTTTTGATATTGTCATTAAGACTTCATCATAACATTGTTATTTTGACTTCTTCCATCTTATATCCACTCTGCCCTGATTTAAAAAAATTTAGATTTCATAGCCGTTTCTTCCACCACATTATACTTTCTATTGTATTCCTTGTCTTTTCCTTTGTAAGCCCATTATTAATTTTTTCCCCATACGCAATCAATCTGTGTAATCATACTTGGGGATCGGGATTGGTGCAGTGGCTACTGGCTTCCCACCCAGAGGGCTTGGGTTCAAATCCCAGTTGTGTTGAATATTTTTCAGAGGTATCTCGATCCCTACTTGAGGTGCTTTGTGGAGGGCACTTAGAGTGAGTCTGCTGTCCGTCGGATGGGATGTTAAGCTGCGGACCCCTTGCCGCCTTTCATATAGAGTAGGCTAATGCCGACGCCGGGTTTCTCTCCACCCTTCCTCCTTTCCTATCCATCCCCTATGGCGCAAATTACCTCAGCAGTCGGTCGCCTCCCCTAAATACTACCACTATTATGATCATACTTTGTATAGTATTAACTATATGTAACTAGACCAATCGAACATTACGTCGTCTCGTATCTAATGTCCTCATCTTTATAAGAACCACTAAAATAAGGCAGTTACAGTGAAATACCTGTTTAAGGCTAGAGTTCAAAGTACAAATATTTCATATTAAAATGTCAGGGTAAAAATATATGTGGACAGATATTTGGTGCAGTTTAGTTTTGTGAATCATGCTGGTGGAACCAATTCTCCAATGACTAGAAGACTGGTAAGTAAAGAAAAAATGTCATTGTAAGATATGGGTTAATCTCAAAAGTGAAATTTGTGAAACCACTAATGAATGATACATGAAACCGGCAATCTGAGAACATCTGGAAGCAAAAAACAGTAAAAGAGTGAGCATCGCCACAAGTTTTTTTCCCAGATCAACATCTTTAACACCTTGAAGTCATTATATAACTTATTCATAAGAACATTGAGTTCAAGCATTGTTATATGGATGTCATGCATGAGATAAATAATTTGAGGAGTGACAATGATAGTGAGTGTAAGCAGAAAATAATTAACCAAAGACAATAACTGTTAATTCTAAAAATAATTGGCTATAATAAAATTATATCTACATGTTACTATAAATAAAATCAATTCAACTATTTTACGAGTATTTGTTTATGAAAACCAACCAGATGAGTTAACATCAATAAATATGATTCCAAAAAATTAAAATATATCCAAAATGTCACTAAATTTGTCCTAAGAAGACATTTAAATGAGGCTTAAGGCATGAAATAAGTTGAGCAAATTATGTTACCATGCATTGTGATCCCCTACTCATCTCACCAAATAAGATAACTCTCAGTTTTGTCAATATGCCTCAATTTTTGTCTCAATGTATTTGCCTTGGTGTCATCAATCATGTTTGTCATTGCATTAAGGAATTTGCCTTTGAAGTGACAAACACCACTGAAAATTCTGCAAAAATCCATTAATGAACTAAATGCTTCATTAATTAGCAATATAAAAAGGAAAGAACCTACGCAAAATCTTGAAATTGTTTGTATTTCAAAGTGAAAACTCCTACCAGGAAGACAAATGAAGCCTTTCAATGGATTGGAACTCGGTAAATAATATCTTAAGGAGAAATGATTTGAATGCCTGAGGGTTGCAATTCAGCAGCTGCTAAATCCTTGCCATTGCAGCTTTCGATGAGCATTGGTATGGGGATAATTCTCCCTATTCACAAGATAAACACCTTATGGAGATTTTTGCACCCCTTGCACTCCTCATCAATCCTGAGTCTTGGTCGTAAATTTCCAATCCTCTGTTGAAAGCATACACCTTAAAGAGATGTTGCTTGTATACTTAAATATTCAACCAGCGAGGGATTTTACAAGACATCAATGGATTCCAGATTCAAGTTCTGCTTGCATATTCAGAATTTTTATCATGAAAAAGTGAAGATTATTGCATCAATCAACAGTCAAAAAAAAAAAATGAATCCAAGCACTAGATATGGAATGCATTAAGATAGTCTGCATATATATTCTGTAGAATGCTGCTGTGGTTTAGTCATAATTTATGAGCGGCTACAGCTCTGGATATTCACAAATATAAACTAAGTAATCAATAAAAATGATCAGACAAATTACATTTTCAGGAGTGAGAATGTCATATTAAGTTAGTTCATGCAATGACTTACTACTACAGCAAAGTCAATGTGAAAATATCTTGGAATACTGTTCAATAGATTTTTTATCAGCATTTTCACTATAACATCACAAAACATGCTAAGGTTTCCATTATAATTAAATTAACTATTGCAGTTTCAGTAGCAATAAATCAATTCTTGAAAAAATGGCCTTCAATGCGAGCTTAAGTTTGGTAGAGTAACTTAATGAGGTCAATCATATATTGGCATTGCCTATGGCCAAAATCAAATGCCAGAACTGGATTATTAGTTCCACATAAGGCTGAAGTCATTTTTGCCATTACAATGATTTCCCAAATGCTATCAAATAAACAACTGTAAAGGATGGGGGATGGATGGAAACCCACATTAATGAGTTAATGCAAAAATATTTTTGTGGTTCAATCCCAAACATTTAATCAGACTTAGAATCGGTAGGCAGATATTACCAATAGAGAGCAACAATTATTCAATGCTAAATAAAAACATAAAGAAGCATATATAATAGTAATTTATCCTGTAATTGAAATGAACAATTGCTACAATATCTTCTTATGTTATAAGAACAGTTAAATAATTAGGTGTTTTCATAAAATTATTCTTATATATAGCTTATATTAACTTTTGCAGTCATCAACAAGAGCAATCACCAAGTAAAGATTTCCTACTAAAGTAAACATTTCTCTGGCATTAGGGAATAAAGATAAGACAGTATTTATGACTTCTGGTATAATATATGTACATGAAATGCAATGCTAAAATGTTTACAATATTCCATTGAATATCAAATAATGTAAAATAAAGAATAGCTAAAGCTAAGAGAGAATTCACAATATATAGACAGCTGCTGAGTTCAAAGAAGATCTACAGACGAGGAAACAATGTGTGAAAACATTTGTATGGAGCGTGGCATTCAATGGATCAGAAGCATAGACCATCAGAAAATTAAACCAGAAAAGACTAGAAACCTTCGAAACCTGGTGCTGAAGGAGGAAGCTTAAGATCAGATGGATGGATAAAATAAAAAAGAAGTATACAGAAGGATAAACAAAGAGCAGCCCTTGTGGAACATCATAGAGAAGAAGAGCCAGATGGATTGGCCATACCCTGAGGCACAATGGATTAGTGAAGAATATAAAAGAAGGAAAAATAGAGGGAAAGTCCCATGAGGAAGGCCAAGGGATAAATACATGGGACAAATAAAGAAGAAAATACATTACAAAATATACCAGAAAGTAAGCCAATGAGCATCAGATAGGGTAGGATGGAGGGCTGCAGTCAACCAATCTTAGGATTGAACAACCAATGATTATCAAAAAATGTAACCATAAGGTGATGTGCTGAGTTTTCATTTCATTCGGGAAGGTAAAAGATGGGTACCTAAGACTCTGTAAAATATTATATTACACTTACATTTTGAAAGTCAACTTTAACTATTCTGATCAATGATAATTTAAATTGAGTTATTATAAATAAATAAAATCCAAATGCTCATGTTCTACTTCTAGTTTTATCCCACATAAGTATAAAAGGCTCAGTCATAGTAATCCTAGATTAAATTGGATATTTATTATCTAGTGCTTAAAATACTGGAAGGACATCTTAAACAGTGGGAAGTAATAGGATAACTTTTAAGATATAACTCCTTTGAACAAAGTAATTTTATCTCACATACTTTTCTAAACTTATTTCCTCTATCTTGAGGTTTTTCACACTGTAATAAATGAGTCTATTTTCATTAATTATAAATTGAATACTATGAGAACATTTATGCATTCAAAGTTTGCTCACATTAAGACAATTCAGGATAAATAAAAGTAAATGAAGTGACAACTTTTTGTCTATAAACACATGTTTTTCTCAATTCCACTACTTTTATGGGGTATTTTCATGAATAATTGCAATTAAAAAAAAATTATAAAAAAGAAATACTGTGACTATAATAGATAATAGCATACCCCCTACAAAATATAGTGTAGTCATGAATTTGTCTTTGATAATGACGGTATACAAGACTATAAGATACAAAACCACCAATATACTGGCAAAGAATCGCGAAGCATCGAGGACCGCTGAGTGTGGAGCAGGCCAAAGGGAGAAAAATGATTGTTGATCAAGTACATGCGCAGAAAAAGCTTTAAAGTGGGCAGTTAATTGCAATTCGAGTTTTTTGGTTATGTATTAGAAGTTTTAGGAGGAAGAACGTAAAGAATGGTAAGAGAAAATCAACTGCCGAATGTTAGGATGTAGGAGAGAACAAGTCGGGAAACTGGTTAGAAGAGGTTTCATGATCATTATTGATATGGCTGAATCGGGAAGATTCGTTTATGTGTTTTGTTGGTGTCCCTTTTACAAACAACGGTCCCGCCATAATGGTAGCGGAGAGAAATTGAGACCTACAGGTACCTGTACACGCGAACTTGAAATACATAATAAATGCACGTTAACCCCTGGAATGTAGTTTACCCACGATGTATTCTCGTACACAATTTGACCTACCTCTCAGGATAAGAAAGATTAGACAATATACCGGGTATAAAACAGGAGGAATGCTACTGGAGCTCGAATCCTCCAAACAGGATATAATTTTTTCGATTTTTACGATATTAAATTAGAAATTTACCTCCTAAACACATCAATCTATTTTATTCATAAGGGAACAGCTAATGCGAAGAAATGGTACTTCGTATCGAAGATTTGACATTAGCAGACAAAATATATAACCAAAAATTATTGGATGCATGTGAAAGGAGTCGGAAGCAGGTTCAAAGGCAACAAAAAATTTGTATACTACCTTGATCAAAAAGTTCCCGGAATAACCACCGTGTGGCGCTCCCATCGTTCCGATTTGAGTTCTGTTTTTTTTGTTAAATTGGTACATCTGTTGTTGATATTCCCTTTAAATCTTAGTGTCATAACTTGACATTTGCAAAAGTTACGTAGCCAAGAGTACATCTATCTCTGTGTGTGTTGGCGATTTTTTACAATTGCAGAAATGGATTTAAATTTGCAACAACGAACTTGTATTAAATTTTGCGTAAAAAACGGATTTAGTGGCGCACGGACGTTGGAAATGTTGGAAAAGTGTTTCGGCAACGATTCTCTAAAAAAAACGGTCGTTTACCAGTGGCACGAGCGGTTCAGAAGTGGTCGTGAGTCAATCGAAGATGATGAACGCAGTGGCAGACCATCGACGTCGAAAGTCGGTGAAAAAATTGATAAAGTAAAAGAAATGTTGGTCAATAACCGCAAATTAACCATCAGAGAAATAGCGGAGGACTTGAACATTGCCTATGGATCCGCCCAAGACATTGTGGTTAATGATTTGGGTTTCCGTCGTGTAGCAGCAAAGTTGGTGCCGAAAGACCTCAATTTCATGCAAAAAAGAGACCGTGTTGACGTCGCAAAAGACATGATTTGCGAGGCTGAATCCGATCCCACATTCATCAAAAGGATCATTACTGGAGACGAGACGTGGGTTTATGAGTACGACACGCAATCCAGACATCAGGCAAGTGAATGGCGTTCACCAAATGAGCCGAGACCAAAAAAACCACGTCGTTTTCAGTCAAAAAAGAAGGCAATGCTGACGGTTTTCATGGATTACAACGGTGTAGTGCATCATGAATTTTTGCCAGAAGGCCAGACAGTAAACAAAGAGTATTATTTGGGCGTTATGAGACGTTTGCGTGAAGCAATTCGCCGAAAGAGACCAGAAATGTGGGCAGAAAACTCGTGGATTTTGCACCATGATAACGCACCGTCGCACAGTGCTATCATTATTCGTAATTTTTTGACGAAAAATGCAACAAATACCATCCAACAGCCACCGAATTCACCTGATTTGGCTCCCTGTGACTTCTTTCTGTTCAATCGAGTTAAAAAACCATTACGGGGAACGCGTTTTAGCAGCCGAGAGGAAGTAGTGGAAAAATCGCAGGAAGCACTGATGGACATACCGAAAACCGAATATAAAAAATGTTTCGAGGATTGGATCAAGCGCTGGCATAAGTGTGTTGCAGTCGATGGGGATTACTTTGAAGGGGACAATATAGATTTAGATGAATAAACTTGTATTTTTAATTTTCTGAATAAATTCCGGGAAATTTTTGATCAAGGTAGTATAAGCGTTCACGGGAATGCTAGATAGGGTAGAGTGGTCAGCGGAATATCTTCGTAGGAGAGGAAAATAGAGAATTCTCTAATTACTACATCTGCACCGTGACACTAGAATGACTCAACATTTCTTACTTACCCAACACATTAAATTAAAACCTGGTTAATATTGAAGTTTTACAATAGAATATAATCAGCAGAAGGGTTTATTTTAGGAAACTTCAAATGAAAAATTGAAATACTATCTGGGGAAGTGTTTTTCCTCCTGTGCCTTGTAACAGCTGGATGAAGGTTGCGTCTACACAGTCAGCTATCTTAAACGTTTTCCAAAATGGAATTTTCAGATGATTATGCTAATATTAATTGAATCATTCATTTTTCAAATGGAATTTTGTGGCAACTTCAAATTTTACAAGTAAACCTTTCTTTATCCCAATGTAACTATACTATTGGGCATGCCACAGTGAAATTAGGCAGCATATATAATTTTAAATGGTAACTTTTGAGATAGGTAATATTAAATGGATGTCTGTCTATCATCAATGCTAATTAGACTGCTCCATTATAATATATAAACCAAAAGTAGAGTTTTACCTGGCTTATTCTGCAGCTGAAGAAAATCACACGGACCCATCAGTGATGGATTAGTCATATCCAGAGTCATAGAGATTAGTCATATCAAACAATATTTTTACACTTGTGACTAATGCCATCAAGAAGAAACCAGATAGGCTACCGGCAGAAAGTGATCTATCTTTTTGTTCTTCTAAAGAAAGTGAAATAAAATAAGTCATTATTGATCGAGCTTCAAACATTTCGACACGCTGCACGACGACATTAATTTTATTGTTAGTTTCGACAACACCTCCAATAAATAATGCTATATGAAATAGAACTAAGAGAGTAGTACTACTTTTTAGAAGTAATATTTATTTTAATGATAACAGTTAAAATATTCTGATAGCATCCATATTAGTCCCAAATACATTATAAATACTCGTATTTTGGGAGAATAATATTTTCAATTGCATAATGGCACACAATTTAATTTATTTATAATACAAAATAATTGATGAAGAATGGCTATAACTTTTAAGAGTTCTAAATAATCTCGTATTACACTAACTAATGCCAACTCCATGTGTGTGTTAATGCATGTACATAATGCTGGTACAAGTCCACTACCAGTTATTAACATTATCTTTTAACATTTGTAAGGCTTCAAAGGCACTCGACCTGCATTAATAATGTATTTTAGTGACGGAAATCTAACGAATATGGGGAAAATAAATGCATGTACCTGTTATTATTATTGGTTCGTTAAACCTATTCTACCAATTAAAATAGGTTTTGGATGGACACAACCTATACCAGTGTATAAAAATACATGTACAGGCCTGTACCTGCCTCTTCCAAAAATCACACAACAGGGCATCTGACATTACAGTAAGTTCCTCTGTATTTCCTCATCTTACTTACTTTACATTCTTCTTTCCTTCCTTCATTCCATCCAATATACCCATCCTATTCCTTCCCCTGCCTCCTAATTTGCCAACCGTTCTCACCTCCATTACAGTCTGGAGGCCCAATTAAAATGATCCCCCTCTACTGGCTGTTTTGGATTTCCCCCAAAAACCCTCTGTAATCTACCCTCCATGCCTAGCTCTTTGTTTGTTTTCTTTTCTGTCCACACTTCACCTCTTCCTTTCTTCTTCTCCCCCACATTTCAAAAGCCTCCAATGCATGCTTATCATCTTGCTTAAACAATCATGTTTGTCGAGCCTTTTCTTGATATCCTCGCTCAACATCCCAATCATCAATTCCTTCCTCCTCCTGAAAGCTTCTTAGCCGAACACATTTCTTTGACTTACATGTATGTCCCTTCTACTTTGACCATTTAGGTCCAGAACATGTCCGAAATAGATAAACTGTTCGAACTGCTCTAGTTTATGAACTCCTATTTTAATATTTAACTTAGCCTTCCTTTTTCTTGAAAACTACATAAACATTATTTCATTTATTCTCATACCTATTGCACTGACTGAAAATACGAAAACACTAAAATAAGGAGGAAGACAGGGAGGATGTTTAAGCAGTGAGGATTAGGGACTGAGGCCTCTGAGATCCCATCTTGAGTAGGCCGTATACCACTGTCCATGAAAGACAGAGGATGCTATTCTTCTGAGCTGCCATGTTCTCCGCCATTGATTATCTACATTTGGGAGAGTGGTCACAGGCCAGCAGCAGGCAGCAGTTGATAACTCCAGAAGACAATGACTAGTAGAACCTATAATTGCACTTAGACTGGGATGTAATCTCAAATTGGTGAGACTTTTTCCAAATGATACAGGGTGCGGCAACATAACTTCCTTTTTTAAAATGCAAAATGCTTTCAAAAAAGGAAGTTATGTTGCCACACCCTGTGTATCTATTAATTTAAAGCAATGAGCAAAATAATTTATAGCAAATGATTTAAACAAAGACTATTACAGAATACTCAAAACATTTTTAAAAGCTAATTGGAATGAATTTTGCAACTGATAATACTGTGGCTCTTTTGAATTTTCTGCAAATTAATTAGGCATGGGAATAGCCAGTAATCAACTTACAGCAATTATAACTGTACGTCCTAAATTTTTTCAAGGTTAATAGAATGAATGATTGGCTCAAAGAGGTGATAAAGGAAAAACCAAATACATGCATATGGCAAATGTGAGACACTCATGGTACTCATGAAAATTGGTAGCCCTGATTTAATTTAAGGAGATACAGTTATATCCACTTTTGTCATTTTCAAAGATCTACCTTCCCATGAATTACTATAGATAATTATAAATCTAAAGTAGATGCAATTTACAGAAAGCCTACTCTACAAGGTGAGGGATATATTGGAGAAATAATGCATAGAGACTGGTATCACTTTTTTGCTTGCTGATTTGAACATTATAATACCAAAATGACAATTCACAAGAGTATGGAGAATTTAATGATTTTTTGCTTATACAATAAATTTGTTGGTGCTGTACTTCCAATCAATTTAAAATTAAAAGAATAATAAAATTAATAAAAATGATACTATGATTTATTTTTTTAAATATGGATTATTTCCAGATCATTTATGGACAAAAATACACATCTCTATTAACCAGATGCAAATGCAAAAGGTTTTAGTAGAAAAGAGATTTCAAATTACTTAATAAGTTTGTTAGATACCTTATGATCCTGCCAACAATAAACCACAAATGAAAACATATGATTTTCAGAATTAGCCCCTTAAAATTTCCCCTTAAGAGGCAGGACAAAAAACACTAAAAATTACAGTGTTCTCAAGTAAAAGAATGCATTCCTTTTGTTGGTAAGTAAAAATATCTTTCTTGATACACTTTAATTGGACTTGGAATCCGTGTCCTGAAAAATTAAAGAAAGGGCAGTATTAATACTTCAAAATGAAACAATGGCATAATTATAAAATGGGCATGTTTAAATTAACTAACATTCAATTAAAAGAATTTACTTATAATACTCATATAAACTTAAATGGATATCATAAATTATTGAACTCACTCATTCTTAAGCTATAAAAAATCAAATTTGAAAACAGTTTTAAAGTTTAGATGATTCCTATACCTAACCACATACTTACAGTGGGATCACAATCAGCACAATGCCAGGAATATCCACGAGGTTTGGGAGACTTTTTCAAGGGTGGATCCAGACAGGTAAAATGGAAACATTTGAGGCACTCGTCACAGCTATAAAATAAATAAGAAAGGTGATGAAAAATAAAATAATCACTTAGGAATGGCATAATACTAATTGGCCTTTTATTGAATGAAGTAGCAATGAAGTTAGTGCTTTATTGCAATACTATTCAACATTTGGAACCAGAATGGATACGGTTAATGTTTTTGACCAGCTGAGTTCCAGTATAATTTAAACTTTAAATTTGTTAACAATTCAAATTTAGTTCCTTTGGCTTTCCATACAAAAATGCTTCCAAATTTTAACACCATAGATGCTGAAGCTAGTTTATGGAGATTATTTATGTACTTCCGATTATAAAACATTGCATACATCATAAGATATTATAATAGCAGTGTCAGGAAATAGGAAATATTGGTGACAGCCGTTTTATTCCCTATCCAAAATAGCTGAATTCATGGTATTTTTAAAGGGTGCCACCAGAGAGATCCTTCAAAAGGGGTATATACCGCTTCTGAAGGTCTGATATGCACCCCTGATTTGATCATCCAAACAAGGGAGAGTGGAATACTTAGGAAGCGGTACCCCAAGGATAGAAGGGTTGTGAACTGATGGTGATTGTGAGACCATATTGAGATTTTATAGGCACCGTTTAGTTTGGTACTATATTTTAGTTAGGTGGCTTCATTTTTATACTAATTTAATGGCTATGAATGATAGTTTTATGGATTAATTAACTTTTTAGAGTAAAGTTTAGTTTTTGTTTTGTTTTTTTAAGTTTAGGAATAGCAGTAGGTTGCACCTCATGAAGAGGGTTCATTGCTTCCTGTACTCATTTTTTATCATCTTTGGGGCCTTTATCTATTTTTTTACGGGGTTTATATTTATTTTTTAGGGATCCTCTCTTTGGACTAAATTGTTCACGAGCTGTACAAGTAATGTGAAGGAAGTGTGTCCTTAATTAAATTTAATGTCTGGGGTAACTTTACTTCCATACCTCAAGGCTATAGCATGCCATTATTATTATAAGAAATAGTCTGCAGATTATTAGTATATCTGTGATGGACCATGAAAAAATCTTAGCAAATTCAATACAGACTAGCTAACTAATACTTGGTTATCCACAAATCTCACCAACTTAATTAACTTTCAGCTACCTTGACTCAGACTTACAGCCCCTCACATTTATTTCCCCAATCCCTCATCATATTAATGGAAAAGCTTAGGTGAAAACAAAAATCCCTGTCCTACTCCTCTTTATAATACTGCTCCATCCTGATTTTCCTTCTATTCTGACTTTTGCAGTCCATTGATATCAGAAGGACCATGCACATTATGACCATTATTCCTTTTGATAAGGTTTCAGCCAATAGCAATAGGTAGTATGAATATGTTCACACATTTCATTACTCATTAGACTTTTCAAAATAAAAGGTTTAGGATCATGTTTTCATCCCTTGATTGCTTTCCCATTCTCGTGAAAAGATACATATGGTAAGAGGTTCTTCCCTTGGTCGACTTACTTGGAAACCTAAGGGGTATGCTTATCTTTTGTCTCAATAATTCATATTTTTGTTTCTTATAAGTGTGTCATATTAATTACCATAATTTGGAGTGCCACGACCTAATAGTAACATAAGAGAATCTTAGGGATTATTTGGTTACACCTTCTGATAAGATGGACTGATGAGTATGGTTGCCAGCTTGAGTTACTAATGAAACAATCTATGTGAATTAATTTGTTTAAGGGTGATCACAATAGTGCGGGGCTAACGTACAGGCTTCCCAACGATTGGGTATGGGTTCATATCCTGGGGACGGTAGATATTTTTCAGTGGTATCCCGATCCCTCCTTGAGGTGCTTTGTGGAGAGCACTTTGAGTGAGTACAATGTCCGTCGGATGGGACGTTTAACTGCCGACCCCTTGGTGCCTTTCAACAAAGAGTAGGCTGATGCCAGGTTTCTCTTCACCCTTCCTTCCCCATCTGTCCCTAATGGTGCAAATGACCTTAGCTGTCGGTTGCCTCCCCTAAAACTACTACTGAAACCACTTTGTTTCACCCACTAATACCCAGGTGAAGTATGGTATTGTGCCTTTGACACCCAACAAGCATAATAAATGCTGCATTTAAAACAGCCTCGCCTTCCACAATATTTCAGCCATTAGTTGTTCCTCCCAAATACCTCTGCACCTCATCAAATACTAAATGTAATTTTTCACTCATTTTGATATCTGAAATCGAATGCTGTGCCTTGAACTGATACAAAAATTTAAATCACTATCACTGCACTGCACTCAATCAGCTACATTATGTGATTTCTCTCTCTGTACTCGATGCATTTAACATTTTGAAAAAGCCAACAGTGCCATTTTTGGTGATTTGAGTCCCCAATATCTGCTCTACTCTACTTTTAAGAAAGAGATTGAAGGTCAAGACGTAAAATTCAAATTAAATTGTTTCTCTCAGACACTAACTCCATATTTCCAGAGGCTAACTTGAAAACTTCTCGGTCCTATCTCAAGCTATATTATTAACCAAAAAATATTTGGTTACATCTTCATTGATTTTCTTAAGTGAAAGAATTTTCCTTTAAAGAAGAAACACTCATTAAACTAAGCAAAACTGACTGATTTCTTTTGTTGGTCTAATGTGTCAAAAAACTGAGTCAATCCTTTTTTCCCATGATTTTTGGAGTCCTCAAATGATGAACCTTCTTTGCATGAAATTTGCAGGGCTTCAATGAAAATATGTTTGTCTCTAAAATAAAGTAAAACAAAATTGAAAATTTGGGGTAACTGTGCTTACCGGACCAAATTAATATTGGAGCCTGGCCGGAAGCAAACATCACAACGTGTCATTATGTCCACTTCTTTTGCTTTCTTGGGAGCCATACGAGAATTTCCAGCAGAAGAGCGACTCCCTGATCTCCGACTGCTCACCAGAGGGGCACCAGCGGCTGATGGAGGTGGCTCGACTGGAGCTGGTTCAGCTGGTGCTGGCTGAGATACCACTGTGGAATCCACCACACTAGTCTCTGGAGTGGTTGCCACAAACATGTGCATTCCAGAGCCAGGACCGCCACCCACTCCAGACTTGCCACCCCTGTTCACTCCATCTGGCATTGGGATGGATTTGATCTGAAAAAGATGCAGTTCAACTCAAGTATGGGCTAAAATTACCTAAATTGGATACATCAAGCCCAGTTGATTCATAACATGCTAAAAAAAGGTAAGGGGTAGTGTGGAGGTAGTGTAGAGGTGGTCACTGAGGAAGGAACACGACTTCTGAGAGAAAAGTATAAGGAAGAAGTCAGGTGCTTCTCAAAACTGAAAGTAATTTTACAAGTTCTTGTAACCTCCCCTTCATGTTCACTCCTATCCCTTTTATTCCAATTAGCAGGAATTAGTCCCACGTGCAAACAATACCTACGATTTTATATTATAGAGCTGGGAAAATGCCTAGCAGCAATAAGAAATGGGTCCCTAGTACGTTAAATTAACAAGTCAATTTACAAAATGCATGCAGTCCTAAGTATAATACATAATTTTTCAGAAACCTGTGATATATTTAGTAAGGATTTTTTTCATTGGTATTATCCACTACAAATGAGATAAACTTTTAATAGGCGACTGGCAATATCAACCTCCTCAATAAAAGGGGATAAATATCAAATAAGAAAGGATGGTGTGGCAGTAATAGTGTTCTCCAGATGGCACTCAAGAAAGCATGACTAAAGGTTTGACCTCAGTGAGCATTACAGATCAAGCAGGAAATACTGAGTAATTCAGAACTTAGGTG
Organism: Hetaerina americana; assembly: GCF_022747635.1. NCBI lineage: Eukaryota > Metazoa > Arthropoda > Insecta > Odonata > Calopterygidae > Hetaerina > Hetaerina americana. The sequence goes on along the minus strand of NW_027286874.1, from coordinate 67,511,971 downwards.
TCTGGTTTTTCGCATACAACACAGATGCTTAAATTAGAGTCTATGGGGAATCATTAATCAGGAATATTGTACTACACGGCAAAAAGTGAGTGGCCTGACTTACGTGAAAGAAGAGAACTTCCAGAACATTTCTGTATCATTCACATAGGTATAAAAACTAAACAGGCATTACTATTTATTACATAAATAAATGATCTTGTGATTGATCTCTGCCATCTCCATTGTGCCAATGGCAAAATAATACTTTGTACTACTAAAAGTGGAAAATAATCATCTTCACTTGAATAATACATAGACAAACAAAAATCACCCAGGAAGACAAGCTACAAATTTTGAAAGCAAAATGTTGGGAAAGGGCTTTGATAATTCAGTAGAGTTATTCCAACTTATGTTTCTTAAGGTACCCAATGCTCTCGAGGCACTTGGACCAAAATCTCAAGGATAAAATCATTTGGACCTTGAGATTTCAACAAAGGTGAGGAAAAAACTGAGGATGGCCTAGTACTCATTGCTGAAAGTATTTATGCCTCATAAATGGTATATGTAAACTTCATTCCTTAGTCAAGCAATCATAATTTCTGACTTGGCAAATACCTATGCTACCATCATAGTCAAATGGAGACCCATCAGAAATTTTGATTATTATAAAAGCACATTTATTGCAAAACTGAGTACTTCAAGACAAAATTTTCCCAGTCCTCTTTCCTTCAAAATGATAAGGTTTCATAAGAAAAAGAAAACTTTAAATCTATGTTTGCATTCTGAAAAAAAATGATTTTATGAAATTGGCAAACATATTCATTAACATATAACTGTTATTTGGCATATACATTTGTGGGCATATTATTAATTAGCGAGGGAATAAACAAAACTCAGAAGATAGACAACGATGTAGTGGCGGGTATGCATGGTTCCACTGTTTTCCATGGTTACCTTGATTTTAATGCGTGGATGGGGCTCCATGTTTGTAGGGCTGATTGGAGGAAGCTCTTCAGTGCTTGTGACAGACTTCTTCTTGCGCCTCTTCTTCCTGTCCCTCTCCTCACCATCTTCTCCACGGTGCTTCTCCTTATGGCGCTTCTTGCCAGGCCGACCACTACTGCCCACAACTACCATACTTGTTGGAGAGATCATCTCTTCTGGTTTGAATGAACTCATTGGAATTTGCTGATCAATCGGAGTAACTATGACTGACACATCTTGCTTGAGGATCATGCTTGCCTCGGGCAATTTTTGAACCATCACCTAAACAATGGCAAAAATATGAAATTTATAATTAAAATACAATGAAAATATTACATAAAAAACAGGATACAGCCTAAGATGAATACAGGAGTGAAATATATTCAAATATGTACAAATGGCTTTATAACAAAACATCACTTTAAGTATAATTTCATTGAAAGAATGTATTGTAATCTAAGTCTGCAGTTCTCTTCATTCCCTCATAGCTTCTTGCATTGACATTACCATTAACTGTTTCTGTCAGTTCATCTTATGCCTTTCTCTGTCATTCTTTCCTCTATGAAGACAAGACGGTGGCTGGTTATGGTGCAGGCCAGTGTGACTTCTGGGATACTTAATTCTACACAAAATTATTGTGAATTATGCCCATGTATTTTTCATTCTAAATCCACTAATCTGAATTATCTATTCTTGAAAGCTGCATTTGTATGCAGAGATATTTTCTACAATATTTTTCCTGTCCTGCAAATAAGTTCACACTGTCCAACTTGACATCCTATATTGACAAATTCCAAAGAAACTGCGGGAGATGCCGCAACAGTAACTTTTAACGGAGTCATCCGCTAATGTGCATTTCAATGCAACAATTTCAGAGTGTAAAAATCATTCACCTTGACTGGGATTCGAACCTGATTCTATATTAAGATAATCCAACAAGAAATGGTAATTTTAAAACATTCACTTGGAACTAAATAAGCTAATCTAAGGAAGGGAGAATCATTTGCTAATACTGTTAAGAGTCAACTCACAACAAGATCCAATGACTTCCACTTCTGAAAAACTGAACCACGGTCAGTCTAAACTTAGCAGCGATTTCACAGCGCAGTACGTTCTGATCTCAAAAAGTCAGTGTGCTACCCCATCAATCAAAGATACAGCGCTACCTCATAATTCCAAATGTACAAGGTGATAAAAGTGGTGTGGAAGAACTCTCTGCAGGAGGGGTAGATGAATTTGTCACAATGAGCTACAAATGCAGATGCTGTAAATCACCGATCATAGGAAATCTGCTAAAGAATGTTCCCTTTTGGGGAGTTATCATTACCATTTTCAGGTATGGAACTTCACGCCCGATCCAACAGCAAACACTTTGGTAAACTATGTGAAAGACAAAATCCCAGGGATCAACAAATTCACTCACATTGAGAGTGGATAACTGAAGGTAATGCACAGAAATTACACATTATTTTGAGTATCCAAATGCCAAGATTTCTGTGAAGCCCTCTTTTTGGCCAAAATATGTTCACTTGGCTAATTATTCTTTTTTGAATCAATTCCTCAATGAAGAACAAGTATTTGAGTCTTATGCTGCCCGTTTCACAGTTGGTTACCATAGTTTTACTCTTGTTTACCTTGAGGTTATACTTTTTCATTGGTTTCTCCATTATGGATAACAGCCTTGTCAGTCTCCTTTCATCTCTGCTAGTTTAGCTACATAGTCTGCAAATCACAGCAATCATATCCTACGTGTATTTGCATGCCAACTCTTGTTTTTCCTTGAACTCTTTGTCCTTCAATGTAGACAAATATCAGGAACAGTAATGAGCAACCCTGCCTTAATCCTGCTTTCCCCACATCTAATCACTTCTGTTTGCTCTCCATGCAGAGTGTGTATCAATCTCCTATCTTTGCAGTGCATTCCATTCCCCTTTAGGATGCATCATATTTCAAACCAAATTTTCAAAGGTTTCTTTGGATTAATGAATACAATATAGATCAATGCAACGATTTCAGAGTGTAAAAATCATTCGCCTTGACTGGGATTCGAACCCAGATCCCTCAATATCCGGTCGAGTGCTTTAGCCACTTAAGCTACCGAGGCGTCCCCTTAAACTCTGAAATTTTGAGGCTTTTAAAGGAACAAGATGTTGTGACGAAATACCGTACATACAATGTCACAGGCATTCGTAGTCGTGCGCAAGGCGCCACAGTCCACGAGGTTAAAGCCAACTTTAAACACTTATGGTGTTTTCACTTTGACAAATTCCAAAGAAACTGCGGGAGATGCCGCAACAGTAACTTTTAACGGAGTCATCCGCTAATGTGCATTTCAATGCAACGATTTCAGAGTGTAAAAATCATTCGCCTTGACTGGGATTCGAACCCAGATCCCTCAATATCCGGTCGAGTGCTTTAGCCACTTAAGCTACCGAGGCGTCCCCTTAAACTCTGAAATTTTGAGGCTTTTAAAGGAACAAGATGTTGTGACGAAATACCGTACATACAATGTCACAGGCATTCGTAGTCGTGCGCAAGGCGCCACAGTCCACGAGGTTAAAGCCAACTTTAAACACTTATGGTGTTTTCACTTTGACAAATTCCAAAGAAACTGCGGGAGATGCCGCAACAGTAACTTTTAACGGAGTCATCCGCTAATGTGCATTTCAATGCAACGATTTCAGAGTGTAAAAATCATTCGCCTTGACTGGGATTCGAACCCAGATCCCTCAATATCCGGTCGAGTGCTTTAGCCACTTAAGCTACCGAGGCGTCCCCTTAAACTCTGAAATTTTGAGGCTTTTAAAGGAACAAGATGTTGTGACGAAATACCGTACATACAATGTCACAGGCATTCGTAGTCGTGCGCAAGGCGCCACAGTCCACGAGGTTAAAGCCAACTTTAAACACTTATGGTGTTTTCACTTTGACAAATTCCAAAGAAACTGCGGGAGATGCCGCAACAGTAACTTTTAACGGAGTCATCCGCTAATGTGCATTTCAATGCAACGATTTCAGAGTGTAAAAATCATTCGCCTTGACTGGGATTCGAACCCAGATCCCTCAATATCCGGTCGAGTGCTTTAGCCACTTAAGCTACCGAGGCGTCCCCTTAAACTCTGAAATTTTGAGGCTTTTAAAGGAACAAGATGTTGTGACGAAATACCGTACAGTGATTTTTACACTCTGAAATCGTTGCATTGAAATGCACATTAGCGGATGACTCCGTTAAAAGTTACTGTTGCGGCATCTCCCGCAGTTTCTTTGGAATTTGTCAAAGTGAAAACACCATAAGTGTTTAAAGTTGGCTTTAACCTCGTGGACTGTGGCGCCTTGCGCACGACTACGAATGCCTGTGACATTGTATGTACGGTATTTCGTCACAACATCTTGTTCCTTTAAAAGCCTCAAAATTTCAGAGTTTAAGGGGACGCCTCGGTAGCTTAAGTGGCTAAAGCACTCGACCGGATATTGAGGGATCTGGGTTCGAATCCCAGTCAAGGCGAATGATTTTTACACTCTGAAATCGTTGCATTGAAATGCACATTAGCGGATGACTCCGTTAAAAGTTACTGTTGCGGCATCTCCCGCAGTTTCTTTGGAATTTGACAATATAGATAGTTTGATATTTCTCTATCCTCTTCGCTTCAATTAATCTGGAGGCAATTAAGAGGGCAAGATTGCGTAACTTATTCCTCTACTTCTGAATCCAAACTGGTCGCCATTAGAATACTCTTTTGCATCCTCCTCCTTTCTTCAGGAGATCATTCTTGTCAGAATTTTCCATGCATGTGTCGTGAAACTGATTGTTCTGAAATTTTCACATTTTTCTGCCTTTTTCCTTCTTGGCACAGGGGCAAGAACAATCTACTTTAAGTCCATCAGTATTTCTCTTCTCATATAAATATCAGGTTTTAGTCCATATTAAATGAGTTTTTAATTTAACACAGACTTTATTTTAAGGTACAATACATTTCACTGACTTGCGGCATTATCAAGTAACAGTTAGTAGAAAATTACAAATTCATTTAATATGGACATCAAACAATACCATGAAACAAAGCCAGAAAGTGTGAAGTTTATCAGGTTTTTTGGTTGTATAGCTCTGCCTGATACCTATTTCCTGAATTTTTGTGAAGTCCTGAAAGTACATCATTATTCCCTGGAATCTTGATTTCCATATTTGACCAGTATTTCACTGTGGAATGAAATTCAGACCTGAGGCTATAGTCTTTCTCATAATCGTCAATTTATCATATTTTTCCTGTATTTTACATTGCATTTCTTTTCCATGCTACTCCATATACCCTTCACATCTCTTCACTTTGTCTTAATCTTCAGTAAGAATTTCTCCTTTGCTATCCTGAATGGAAATGCTGTTTTCCCTGAGTTCATTGAAATGATGCCCCCTGGATCTATAAACTACTTCAACTTTTTCCTGGGCAAGTCTATGTTGAGCTTGTTCTCTCACAGGTTCTTTGACCATTCTTCTCTGATTCTTCTTGCTTTTCCAAGCTAAAATCTTCCTGATTTCATTTCTAAGCTTTCTGTATAAATAGCTGCCTTTCCTCAATTCTTCTTCTCTATCAAATCCAATACTTTTGTCTGCGTTTAATGATTTCTTTTTCACAGGTTTCCTTTGGTCTATAGTTTTTTGCAGCTAAAAATTCTCCATGTTTTCTTTTATTCAATTGATCCAGTGTGGTAACCATTTTCACTCTCTTTTCCAATTTTCCCTTAGTCTTGATTTCCTTCAATCTGCCTAACTCCCATTGAGTCTTCATTTTCTTCTTTAGCTTTTTCAATTTCAGATGGCACTTCATTGTAGTAGTAATTAGGGGAGGTGACCGACAGCTGAGGTCATTTGCGCCATAGGGGATGGACAGGAAAGGATGAAGGGTGGAGAGAAACCTGGCGTCGGCATTAGCCTACTCTTTACGAACGGCGCCAAGGGGTCCGCAGCTTAACGTCCCATCCGACGGACGGCGTAGTCACTCAAAGTGCCCTCCACAAAGCACCTCAAGTAGGGATCGAGATACCTCTGAAAAATATTCAACACCACCGGGATTTGAACCCGGGCCCTCTGGGTGGGAAGACAGTACGTTAGCCCCCGCACCATCTCGAGCCCCATGGCACTTCATTAGCAATATAATTGTAGTCACTCTCAATATCTGCCCCCAGGTAGCTTATGGAGCCTTTTATTTGATTTCTAAATCTGTTTCACAAGTATGCAGTCAACCTTCTTACATCTCCAAGCACATTCCACTTGTCTCATCTTTGTGGGTGGTTCTTAAAGAGAGTATTTGCCACCATTAATGTATTGTTTGCAGAATTCCAAGTTTTTCTCCTCTTCTTTCACTTCACTTCCCTAGAACTTCCAAACGCTAAACTAATTTTTACTATTCCTGTAAAGAGATGAGTGTTGCTAACCCCTTCTCCAGGTAATTGGTGGCCTATTGCTTGGCGGTAGCCATTTGCTAAGTCACTTCACCTCGAAAGACTTTCTGTATGAGACTTTTTTTTATTTTTTTGTCATAGACTGGTCTTTAAAGTCCTCTTAAGTATCACTGCAAAACGACCAAAGCTGCTTGTTCATCTAGTTAACTCACTTATTTGGCTGTTAACCGCTATGACGAGAGGTTTACCCACCATCTGCAACCTGAGGGATGCACTTGATTGCTTAAAGCTTAGGCCCAAGGAGCCTACTTTTATTACATGAAAAAGTACACAGACTGGGTCAGACAATTATCTAATTTCAGGATGAATTATAAAATATTTATAAATGATTTACAAAACATTGTTCAACGCATTACAAGGCAGTTAAAAGAAAATGAATAAGAGAACTTACATATTACTGGGATTTATTTTTACCTCTCTTAAGCCAAAATTTATAGATTAATTGACTAAACATTTTAACAGCTCCGAAAAAATCCTGCAGTAAACACAAAAAGCCACTGTCACCAGAAATAAAATCATTTCCATTACTAATAAGGAAGGAAATTAAAATTTCCATGAATGACTAACACCGACCAATCATACCTTCTTCTGAAGGAGTTGGAAGAAGAATATGAAACATGCACCAAATATTTGACACAGAAATGTTAAACACAGTGGAACCTCATACAATGAGGATAATTTATTCTGCAATCTCTCTCGCAAAAGCAAAACACTAATTTAGGGAAACAACTTTTCACACAAAACTTAATGTAAAATATGATAGTGCATTTCATTCCAAAAAGAATAAATTATGTGCAAGGTTTATCCAAAGAAATTTATATATATATATATATATATATATATATATATATATATATATATATATATATATATATATATATATATGTATATATATATATATGTATGTATATACATATATATATATACATATATATATAGCATATATATATGTATATATATATGTATGTATGTATATATATATATATATATATATATATATATATATATATATACATTGCTTAGGATTGCTGATCATGCTCATCTTTTCTTCTATCGCGGATCGAAGCAACCGGGATTGCAAACTCGATGCATAAAAGTAAAAAAGAAACAAAATAAATAGTTTATTATTCCTTTTTACTAGAAAGCTGCCTAGAGACATTTGCTTTTACGATGGTGATGCCTCGTACACATAGAGATGCAAAAGTTTCCTGATAATGGAATCACCACTATTTCTTTCAATCACTCATTCAAGAAATGACAATTTGCACCCGCCACATAGATAAATTTACCTTGGGCGTTGGTTGGTCAGCAGTAATAGGCTCTCCTTCCTTGTGGTTGCGTCTCAGTTTACGAGGTGCCTCAGTGTCCACACACTCCACTTCTGAACCAGAAGATTCCTTGTCACACTCTGAACACTGCCTATAAGCATTAAATAGCAAATAGCAAAATTCTGACAATATGAAAAAAATTGCTTTCCTCCTGGAACAAGGCTAATCTTAATCTCATTCATGCCAAAGAGGCACCCGTTGACAGATTCCTTATATACTTTGGTGGTATAAGATCAGGGTTAAATTTAACCACACTTTTACACAACATTTTATAATATTAATATCTAATGGAATAATATTTTGTGGACTTAATATTTTGTAGAAAATTGCCAATTATCAATTAATTATGATATTCCAGCATCCCTCGCTGGACTACAACCTTGACATGGTGGAAGGGCTTGTGCGTTCCAATGACCCTTAGAGCTGTGCTGGCGGGAGCAATAATAATTGCTCCTGGTAGGTTCACCCATGCCAGATAGGTCGAAGGTTAGGAGCCAGACGAAAGGTAATCCACACAACGTCTTTTCCTCAGTGAGGCGGCTGCAATGGCATTTGAGCCTAGTGGGGCGGCCAGTAAGTGATGGTGTCACATTAAAAACACTATTGAGGAAGGCAAGGGGAAACCACCTCAATTATCATTCCCAAGAAAAATATGATGGTCACTACAGAGAATATGAGCCCTGGCAACTATGGGGCTTGGCCCAATCGGCCATGTGTTGTGCCCGGCAGTGGGAGAGGCAAGGCTTCCGCGGTCGTCATCCCATGAAACCCTTGCAAGGGAAAACCGACAGCAGCAGGACAGAATAGGAAAAAGAAGATGACCAATTTAGTTAGTATAGGAACACGGAATGTTCAGACGATGTTGAGGACAGGAAAATTAGAGAATATTAAGTAAGAGATGGAAAGGGGAAAAATAGATATTTTAGGCCTATGCGAGGTGCGTTGGAAGGATAGCGGGGATTACTGGAGTGATAATTATAAAATAATACACGGCGGCGGGGACGAGAGCCAACGAGGGGTTGCCATAGTATTAAATAAAGAGATAAGAAGAAGCGTAGTCAACATAGAGCAAGTAACGGAAAGAATATTACTAGTAGAGAAAAAAGCAGAACCGACGAACTTGGTTATTCTTCAGGTATACATGCCACCGGACAACCATAAGGAAAAAGAGGTCGATAGGATATACGATCAATTAGAGGACATAATCACGTGTGTTCCCTCAGGGAAACATTTCATAGTGAAGGGGGATTGGATTGCGACAGTAGGCGAAGGAAAAGTTGGTGATGAGGTGGGGGACTACGGTTTAGGCATGAGGAATGACCACAGGGTGAAAGCAGTTGAGTTCTGCAGGAGACAGGGGTTAGTCATCACCAACACTTGGTTTAGACACCACAAAAATGCAGTTACACATGGAAAATACCAGGTAACTCAGAAAGGTATCAGCTAGATTATATTCTGGTTAGACACAGGTTTAGGAACAGTGTGATAAATTTGCACAGCTTCCCGGGAGCGGATGCGGACTCTGACCACAATTTAGTTATTATGATCAGTAGCGTCCGTTTCAAAAAGATAAGGCAGGGGCGGTGGGTTAGGAAATGGAATGAAGAAGCATTAAATGGATTGAAAAGGATGGAGTACAAACAGGCGGTAGAGGAAATCATGGAGGATGGTAAAGAGCTAAGTATTATCGAAGAAAAATGGGAAAGTATCAAGAAAGGGTGGTCTAAAGCTGCAAAAGACACTATTGGAACCATTAACCCGAAAAGGACTAGGAAACTATGGATCACGGATGAGATGATTAAAAAGATGGATGAGAAGAGAAAATGGAAGAATGTAGATGCAGAGTTAGGCAAAATGAAATACAAAGAATTAAACAATAAATTGAGGTGGGCAACAAATAGGGCAAGGGAAGCATGGTGGAAGACGCAGTGTGAGGATATGGAAAGTTTGCAGAGTAAGGGTGAAATTGGTGCGCTGTACAGCAAAGTTACATCTTTATCGGGAAGTAAGAAAGGAAGATCTATACTGACAGTTAGAAATAAGGCGGGTAAGATAATAGCTGACACAGGAAAGATTCAAGAGAGATGGAAAGAATATATAAAAGAACAGTAGAGTAAAAAACTTAGACCAACAAAGTTAGACATAGAAAAGGAACATGACATAGAGGAAGATAGCTTAGGTCCAGGCATACTCAACGATGAGATAGACAGGGCATTAAAGGCAATGAAACTAAATAAGGCCGTGGGGGTGGATAACATTCCTGCGGAACTACTGAAATGTTTAGGAAAATGTGGAAGGAAGAGGCTATATGGGCTGATTCGTAGTATCTATGAGGAAGGAATCTGGCTGGAAGACTTTGTGAGATCAGTTTTAGTTCCTATTCTGAAAAAGGTAAACGCTACATCATGTGAGGACTACAGGACAATAAGTTTGATATCCCACGCAGCTAAAGTTGTTCTCAGGATCATAAACAGAAGGACATAGGGTAGGGCAAATGATTACTTAGGGGATGATCAGTTTGAGTTTAGGAATGGGAGAGGTATGCTTGATGCCATTGCAGTAATGAGATTATTAATCGAGAGGAATATAAAATACAACCAAGAGGTATTTGCCCGTTTTGTAGATTTCGAAAAAGCATTTGATAGAGTGAATTGGGAAAAACTAATGAGTATATTGCAGAAAATAGGAATAGATTGGAGGGAAAGGAGGCTTTTCCGCAACCTGTACATGTCTCAGACTGCTCAGGTGCGAGTGGGGAACAGGGAGTCCAGATGGGCAGTGTTAGGAAGAGGTGTACGGCAGAGCTACCCATTATCACCATTGTTGTTCAATGTACTTGTGGAGGAAATGATTAAAGAGGCAGGGGAAGAACTGGAGGTAGGAATGAAAGTGGGCAGGGAATTCGTAAAATCAGTCAGGTTTGCTGATGACCAAGCTTTAGTTTGTCAGTCAGCCAAGGGGTTGCAAGCATTGCTGAGTGAATTGGAAATTCAGTGCAACAGGTATGGTATGAGAATCAATATTAATAAAACAAAGGTTAAGTGATTTTCTAGAAAGAAAAAGGCTAAGCTAAACATTAAAATATGAGGGCAAAAACTAGAGCAGGTAGAACAGTTTACGTATCTCGGAAGTGTTTTGGACCAACATGGTCAAAGTAGTAGGGAGTTGATGACAGGGAGGTTGAGTAAGGACGTTAAGAAAAGACTCGTAAAAACTTTGATATGGAGCGTAGTTATGTACGGTGCGGAAACGTGGTCATTGAAGCAGGAGGATAGACATAGACTGGAGGCTTTTGAAATGTGGGTGAAGAGAAGAATGGAGAAGGTGAAATGGACAGAGAAGAAAACAAATGAGGAAGTACTTGGTATGGTGGGCGAAGAGACAGGTTTGTTGGGAGAAATCCTATGGAGGCAGGGAAAGTGGATGAAGGGGTTATTGACCATCAGTGGGATGTTGAAGACTGTAATAGAGGGGAGAATGTTAGGCAAACGAGGGAAGGGAATGAACAGGATAGGGATGTTGGACAGGATGAAGGGAGGAAGAAAGTACTCAGAGATGAAGAAGGACCAGATGTAGAGTAGGATATTGGATTTTGTGTTTTGTTAGGAGTCACAAAATATTTATTTAGTAGCTGTGTCTATCCAAAAACCTACCTTAACCGGTAACCAATAATAATCATAATTCCACTTTACACTTTTATAACTAATAATGAGTATCATACTGAGTGTATGGAATGAATTAGCTACTACACTTGATATCCACAAGTAACGAAGCAGAAGACAATGGTTTTCTCCGATTTCCTGCTATGCTCTTAAGAATATATTTACAGTCAGTCCTTGAGTTGCAATAGCAAGGTATTACAGAAATATTAATGAATATAGAGCAAAATTTAAACCTTAAAAATCACTATCCAATGATCAGGACGAGGATTAATAATGGCTACTTCAGAACTTGGAATTTATGCAATTTAAAGGAACTTCAAATTTCAAATAATTGAGGAAACTGTCACCAATATTAAAAAGAAATGATTAGGATGACTCAAATACTTTCACAAGCTAATTACTGAGTCAGTAATTAATATAGACCTGTAATGTTATGAGATTCATTTCAATAACATATCAGGTTATGGCTCATTTATAATTATGAAGATAACTTTAATAAATGCAAATATCACAAAACAAGATAAACCCAGTGCCTATTCATAATGAGAAAAACGAATGCAATTACCTGAGTATATTAAAAACGATTAATGTAAATTATTGATTTTATTATAAAAAGCATAAGCTCAAAGGTTTCTACTAAGATCTTACAAATATTGGGACCACTTTATGGAGTACCCATTTACTTGAGCAATGAATTTCCCAAGAGTTGATTATTCTGCAATTATTTGTTAGAAGATACTGTAATAATCACAAAAAACTTATCTAATATAATTACATAGCCTTAAGGATTAGAGGAGCTCTGCAAGAATTAATGAGACTGTGGCTTCACAAAGAGAAACAATGAGCAACAGCATGGGAAAACATATATTCGAACATGATTAGTAGCACTTTCATCTTTACTTACCATCCCATCAGTTTGGTCTTCTTGGGCATGCGGCTCAAAGGTGGATTCAGGCAGCCCAAATGGTAGAATTTGTGACAAGTGTCACACTTGGCAAGGAGGTGCTGATCGCATGTCTTATGGCAGATTCCACACTCATTGAATGACAAAGGCATCGGTTCTGAAAAGAGATGTAACAAACTCACTAAAACTCAGCGGAATCACAAATATTATTTTATTTATGCCTTAACAACATCAAAACAGATCAAAATGAGCTGAGGTTTTTTTTATGCTAGCCTGCTGTTATTGAAGAAGGAATGAGATTCAAGCAGTTATCCTGCATACAATAATGCACTCAATTTGTAGCATTACACTCAATCCATCATTAAATAACCATTTATTTTCTTTTTCTTTCATTGAAATGAGCTTTAGGAGGGTTGCTATTTATATTTTCAGTTTAATAATGAAAAGACAGTAATTTATGGTTGAAAATGGCTTTATTGTTTTACACAGTATTCTCCATGATAATCAATACACTTTCACATGCACTCAAACCAATTTTCGTAACACATTTTCCACTCTGATTGAGGTACCTCCAAAACATTGTTTTTTAATGCATCAACGGCTTCTTCAGGTGCCAAAAAATGTTGGCCATACAATTTTTTCTTGATTAATGGGAATAAAAAGAAGTTATTTGGTGCTAAATCAGGTCTGTACAGGGGATGACCCATCAATTCAACATTTTGGCCAGTCAAATAGGTAGTTGTTTCAACCGATCTGTGAGAGCTTGCATTTGTATGATGAAGAATGATCCTTCATTGTAGCTTCTTTTTCCGTATTTCACCAAGCACTTCAGGCAAACAAATGCTCGTGCACCATTCAGAATTCCCAGTTCTATGTTGCTCTAATGGTACGGTTGTCACATGACCAGTTTTTCCGAAGAAACAGGCGATCATTTGCTTTGATGTGCTTCGTGCACGCATCACTTTTGTCGGATTTGGCTTGTCTTTGAAGGTCCATACAGTGGATTGCTGAATTGTTTTGGGCTCATATGCATAGATCCAAGATTCATCATCTGTGTAGATGTTATACACAGCTTTTGATGCACTGCGATTGTATTTGCTGAGCATTGCACCAATTGACATGAGCATCTTTTTGAGCTTTTGTCAATTATGCGGGATCCAACGCGAACAAATTTTTTTCAGAGCTATATATCCAGGCAATATTTTATTGATGCTCATCATACTAATCCCCATGGATGCCTCAATTGCACGATAAGTCACATGACGATCTTCCTTTACTAGTTCTTGCGCAGCATCAATGTTTTCTGGAACAACGACTGATTTTGGACAACTGTCATGACTTTCGTCGCTGAGCAAATGGCGGCCATGATGGAATTCGTTATACCAGCGTTTCACAGTGGCTAGGGATGTGGCTTAATCGCCAACAGTGGAAGTAAGTTGATCGATGCACTATTGTCTTGACAATCCACGTCGAAAGTCATAAAAAATCATCGCACAAAAGTGTTCAAGAGTTACCTCCATTTTTTTGCCGGGACAATATTTTTGAGTCACTGTAAAGAACACAAGTTATGACCAACCATCAAAATGTTCTGAAGTAAGTTTGCCTTAAAAGGGTCAAAATTTCAGATGGAAACGTCAGATGGTGCCTAAAGCACTTAGTGTTGTCAAAGCTAAAAATATGAATAGCAACCCTCGTAATGTGCCATATTGATCATAAAACCATGGGAGTAGTTGTGACTTACTTAAATCGAGTCATCCAAAAATGCACATTAAAATGCAGGAATTTCACAAAAAATCATTTACCTCGACCAGGATTTGAACCAGGATCCCTCGATTTCTGGTGAAATTTTTTGCATTTTAATGTCATATTGCCCTGTTCTATAGCTGCCCATTCAAAAACAACACCATCCACTTAGAACCTACAAACCTAGCTAGGGAAAAAATTCCATTTCTCCCTTAACATGCCAAAACTTTTATGACTGAAACAGAAAATTTGTATTGCTATTTGTAAACCTTAACAAAGTGTTATGGACAAACTATTAACTGAAATAATTTAACTACTTCATGACTTGAGGCTGCCATGACACATTATACAACATATTATGACCACAGAATTGTGATAACTAGGCAATTTCTCTGACATAAGATATATCATGCTGACTGATACTGTACTTTAGTTGTATTTGCAGGTTATTTATCTTGAATAGCTATTTAAAAAGGGAATTTAGTGGAGTATCAGGAATTTTTCATCGTTTACATTTCTAAGTGAAACTAACATTAGTTCTTGAATTTAAAAGGAGACTCTATAGCTTTTGCTGCATGCTAGTCTCTGCATTTCTCTTACTCTATCATTATTACCAGAGTAATTTTTGACTTAGCAGCCAACGTTGGAATGAATTAATCATGTAACTTGGGGAATGCTTACAAAGTGGACTTCTAGAAGTATCATAGAAAAAAGGAAGATCTAGATTTCTGTAAAACAGAGAATATTAGTATGTAATTAGCATATTTTAAGTAACAAAGTTTACTATCAACTTAGATTGCCGGGGAATTGAAAACCAGAGTCATACATTACTTAACAGCAATTTGTTACATGGCAATCAATATATATTTTTAATTTCTCCATTAATTTTCACGGAAGTTTTTTATTATTTAAAGATAATTTTCCAAAACAGGTTTGTTAACTATAAGTGATAATTTACTCAATACGAATCAAGGATCATCTACTATCAATCTGTCCACAATTTTGGAAAATGAAAATTTTGGATAAGGAATAAATACCATTAGAATCCCTGAAGCCATTGGCTGTAGTGTTCCTCATGGTTGGTGCTGAAGCTACTGAAGATGCTGAGCTTGATGGATTAGAGTGTGTCGCCGTGGCAGTCTGCGATGGCATGACCCCACCCGCAGTGGCTCCAGGGCCAGGGAGATGTGCTGCTGGAGAAGGAAGACTTATCGCAGGGAGGGCTGTTCCAGGGGCCACAGATTGGACAAAGGAATGCAGCTTCTGTACTGATTCCCAAAGAGCTGCATTTGCTTTACTTAATTCCATGTTGTCTCTGTAAAGCTGTAACAACATTTGCTTCACTAAACATGTCAAGTCCCAGTTAAATAGCCAGCAACTACAAGCTTCAAAAACAGGGATTCAAAAAAATGAAAGTGACATTATAACCATTGGAAACTGAGAAAATGACCACCAAACACTTCCATTTGAAAGAAGTCTTGTCTTGATCAGCTTTTTTTCAAACCTATAAAATGTGTTGAGTCAAAAGGAAAGAGCAGCAAAATAAAAATAACATAAAATTCTGAAAAGACCACTGTATACTTTTGTAAAGCTCAGCAAATTAAGGTATAAAAGAAATCATACAAAATAATTTTCTTAAGACTTTTTCAATGTTTTTATGTTATATATTTTTTTATTTATTGATATAAATGCATGCATTCCACTTCATTGCATATACAATATTTATGTAAATAGTTTTTATGATTATGATATACAAAAAAGAAGCTAATATGCAGGTTACAAGAAATAAGTAATGGTCTGATAGATTGAATAATATACCAGTCCCACCTGATTACACTTGACTCTCAGATTATTCTCTTCATTGAGTAATTGATCTCTGGCATCTAGGAGCTCATTTATCCTTCTCTTCAATGATGTAAGCCTCACATTTCGGTCAAGATAGTATCCAATGAATTCAACACTAAAAAATTAGATGGACACAACATTTACATTCATAAAGTAAAAAGAATAACAATGGAAAAAAAGTCCACAAACCTCATAAAATATGACCATGTAACTTGAAAACAATACTTGTTTTCTGAGAGAACATACAAATTTAAGTGATGAAAATGTTCACACTTCCATACACTCAGATTCTGAATACTTTCCAAAGTTATGACATACTATTAGTATTAAATAAACATAAAATATAAGGCCAGCTAAAAAAAGACGTCAACAATCTAGAAAGTTTTCTATTTCATACATCATAAAAATTTTTGCAATAATAGTATTTCCACCGAATGTTTCTATTCACACTTTCCCAGGCAAGAGCAGCATACAATGAAAATTACTGAGATCATAGCTATGCTATGCATAAAAGCTGCATGGGTAACAGGATGGGAGGTTCACTGAAATATATGACACTCAATTCTAGACATATGATAAAATCATCCTTCAGACTAAATTGATCGGGTCAACAGTTTTTAACTTCAGTCAAGTGTTCATTCCCTACCTTCAATATTCTGATTGACATTTTTACAAGGATCCAGTATCATGTTACCATCACCTAAACAACCAAATAATCACATAAGATTTTTTGCAGCAAACTTGTATACTGTTGGGATAATTTGGTTCAACTTAAATGACTTATATTGGATGATTTCTTAAAATATAGCAAACTCAACAAGAACTGAAGATATTTATCCATCTAAAATCATTACCTCTTAGCCAAGCTGATGTTTCAGTGTACTGTGATCAGTTTCAAACTGCAGTAACTTTAAAGCATTATAACTTGATAGATTGTTCTACTTCACCATATCATTTTTAGGAGCTTAAAGTTCAATGTTGAATCAAAATTGGTGTTGGCTAGAGCTGGACACACATGCCAGAATTCGTTAACAAAACTTTGCTAGGGCTACTAAAAATTTTTGACAAAGATATTTTGGTTTACTCATAATTTCTTATGACAGCAGCTTCACGTAATTGATAGCCAAAAGAAAAGCAGAACATCACAAACAAATAGTCACATATTAAAATTCTTTTGATCTAAGATACCAAATTGTGTATGCACCATTCAACTCAAAGTTCTCCACCTCTCAGACTGTAAATGCACTCAACATGGGAACTGAATGCTTACACCAAAGCTTCTGAAGACTTTGAAGCTTGAATTAGGGTAGCCAGAAGGGTTTTAAGCACCTGAGGCCTACAATGGTATGTTTCTAATGCTCAAGTTAAATAAGCATGCCTTTGACACCTGGGGAAGGTTTGTACCTGAACGCTGGAGGAATGTGCCATTTCTTCCTGACATCCATCAGTGAGGCCACCTGAGCCTCCTGCACCTCCAATGCTGCTGTGTCCACTCCCATTAGTTCTGCCTTGTGCAGAAAGCGGCGGCAAGCAGATGCACTTGTGGACAACAACCGTGGGGTCTTCTGGATAGGCACCCAGGGTGGATTACGCGACCCTTTGTGGGCCGCATAACGCTCCCTCTGCTTGCTTAATTTGCGGCGTATGCGCACCTGCTCTGCAGTGGAGTCATGTCCAACTTGCTGCCTTTCAATCTGACGTTGTTGGGTCCGTAATTGAAGAGCTAACCAATTCCTTCTGCGACGTCTGTTTCAAGTTTTGATCATGTGTTTTGTAAGTTATTCACAAAATAGGATACTTTCATTTAATAATATTTCAATAAGGATCATTTACCTCATGTGTGTCTTGTCTGAGTGAAGTTTGCAATGGGCATAGAAAGGATCAGCCTGGTCTACTTCCTCGGAATGAGCTTCAGATAAGAGACCCTCTCGCTGAGCACTACAGAGAAGAATAGCAACTAAGTTAGGCTTTTTTCCCTCATTCAGGACAAAAGAAAAGCATAAATTCAAACATTCTGAGCAAAGTTTTGAAATCAGTACCACGGTATCCTTAATCAATACTCACCAAGCACATGATAATTCTCAATAACATTTATATAAGCCTTCATATTTTATAGATAACTTAATAATACACATTTAGAATACTTTTCCTAGAGAGAGTACACTCAGGATTTGGACTAAGATGAATGAATTATAATGCACCTTCATTCCTAGTGAATAATTAGTAAATATCCCAAAACAACAATACCATGCCCCTGGGCCAGATTTGAACCTGTGGATATGAGGCTAGTTGATAAGTAAACCTCATCAGGTTTAGCAGGTCCCAATTCTAATTATATAATCAATAATTTGATTATCATTTTTCGGTTTGATATTTAAACATGGGACTACGTGTAATACAGCCTTTCCTATTTAAGTGTTCCAATTATGCAAATAAAATACGCAAAGAAGATCCCTGAACAGAGGAAGAGATATAGTAACACTACTTACCAAAACCAAAACAGCAAATTCAATCCAGAATATAATATCTTTAAAAACTGGTCGAAGTATAGCTCATGAAAACTGTCACTTCTACATTTTACATAACATGCAAGTAGCAATTAAATGATTCAAAATGCTTCTTTCAGTATTCAGCGAGTGGAGAAATTTTCCAATGTCTTGTACAATATGTGTCACAATTATTATATTGTACAAGGGAAAAATTACTGAGGAGATGACTAAGAATATAGGGTGAAAATACAGATGCTTGCAAATACATGGTCTGTTCACACGGTTCTCAAATTTTTTGAATAGCAAGCCTCCAGTTGGTTATTTTTCAATCCATTTGGAGGCATGGTGTCCGCAGAAACCTCTTGAATAACCGCCATCAACCAATTTGCTGATCAGCAACGGCCGTTTATGTGAAGGGTTGTCCATGGAGTGCAGCAAAAAATCAATTTCCAGAAATGAGCTCTTTGAAGGAGCAGCATTATTCTGTGAAATTCTGTGTGAAACTCAGAAAATCCTTCATGGAAACTTTTGAGAGGCTTATGGAGAGGATGCTACGAAATGAATCACGTGTTATGAGTGGTTCATCCGGTTCGAAAAGGGGTGGCTATCAGTGGAAGACAATAAGCATTCTGGAAGACCATCAACATCGATTAATAACCCCCATATCGAGAAAGTGAAAGATCTTGCTCAAGCAAATCGACATTTGACAGTCAGGGACTCGATTAGTTTCTGATATGAATTTCCGACAGAAAAATTGAAGATGCATCAAGGTGCATCCAAATTCATGTATCGCCTGACGACAGTAGACCAGAAACAACATTGAGTTCATGTCTATCAGAACTGTTTGATCACGCTGATGAGAATGAAACCTTCTTGTCCAGGATCATAACAGGTTATGTTATGGGTTTATGGACATGAAATTGAAACAAAAGTGCAACTCACAATGGATTGGTAAAACATCCCTCAACCCCAAAAAATCTCTACAAGTTCGCTTGAATGTGAAGGTGATGTTGACAGTTTTTTTTTCGATGCAAAGGGGCTTGTGCATCATGAATACCAACCTAAAAGCCAGACAGTCAACACGGAGTACTACCTTGGGGTTATGAAATGCCTAAGAGAGAGTATCAGGCAGCAAGAACAGCCCAAATGTTTGAGGAGTGGTGAGTGGGTTTTCACCACAACAACACACTGGCTCATTGAACTTTCAGAATTCATGAGTTTTCCATCAAAAACAGGACTGATGTGCTTCCCCACCTACTGTACTTACAAGACTTGGCCCCATGTGACTTTTTCCTGTTCCCCAAACTAAAACCCCACTCAAAGGAAAAAGATTTGCCACATTTCAGAAATTGAGAA
The DNA here is from genome assembly GCF_022747635.1 of Hetaerina americana. Taxonomy (NCBI): domain Eukaryota; kingdom Metazoa; phylum Arthropoda; class Insecta; order Odonata; family Calopterygidae; genus Hetaerina; species Hetaerina americana. The sequence continues at coordinate 67,492,224 of NW_027286874.1, read as the reverse complement.
AAATTTGATGGAGTAGCTTATGAGCATTCCGGGAAGAAGCGTTCCAGGACTAGTTCACTAATTGGAAACACTGTGGAGATAAGTCTATCCGTTGGCGAGGAGACTATTTCGAAGGGGGCCCGGACCAATAATTTGTTAGTGAAGCTTTTTTTTGGAATAAAAGAGTTTGGGAACTTTTTGAACAGACCTTGCACTGTCCCTTGAATATTCATGTACCACTAATGAATATTTAATATATCACTAATTGAAACCTTTCAAAACTTACATGGAGGAATGTTCAGATAAAAAGAGAAGACACAAGATTATTATATTTTACCAACCCCCAAGTTTTCACTTCTGTCTAGAATCTCCAATATAACACATTTTTTCATTAATCCACAGACTTCAGTGGACTGTGGTGGTTTAAAATCTCCTTTAATCCACTCATTCCCTCATGTGCTCTATTTTCACAAATGTGCCCAAAAGTGTTCCTTTGGTGAAATTCATATGATCAACCATATACTTGTTTGGCCTTTACTTACTTGGCCTTAACTGATGTCTGCTTATGGTTCTTATTAGTCAATTTGATTTTGTGAGTCTGAAAATATTTCACTAAACTTTCCCCTTCAAGAAGGCAAGGTAGTTATTCCATCCCACTTATAAACATTATTAGACAGGGTAATCATGCTACTGAAATTATTAAGAGATAATCCACTGCATCAATTGTTCAATGATTTCACGCAGGTTAATACAGCATTTAGTTCCAATAATGTATTTTGGGTGACTAAACAAAAAAAAACCTATTCTGGAAAGGTTACAGTGTGCTATTTTGTCAACTATTATACACCTTGATATTTTCAGAATTCATCAATGTGGAATTTTCCAAAAATATGAAACTTCTAGTTACTGGAATCACACTTAACTCTATAATGATCTCAACAAGCAGTGGTGAAACTCTAACCACCTGATTTGTTATTGTGGAAGACAAGTTTCATTTTCATGCATCAAAAAACCACTGATAAGTGATGTTGAATCTCTGTTCCCAAAAGCCCCACTATCTTAGCCCCTTAAGACTTCAGTAAGTACAATTTTCTTTATTGGAAGACAATATAGCAACTTCTAATTACTCCAACTGCATTAACAAATACTATTCCAGAACAACTTACCAAGTCACATGAAAATATGTACGACACATCCCAGCATCGCAACCTATACACACACCAGTGCGGGCAAAGCGGTCATCCTCGCACAAGTGGCATGCCTTGGCCCCCCATCGACTGCTTTGCATTTCAAAGAGGGTGACATTTGAGAGGCGATCCACTTCACCAAAGGCAACTCCAGGCATATAAAGTGCACAGACCAAATGTACCCACTTTCCAACATCTGTCTCCTTGAAAATTCCACCTAGAGAGCATTGTAGAAAAGCACAACATATAGGATGAATAATTTACAAACCACATCATAAGGGAGAAATATGAAATCAAAGAGTAACTATAGAAAACATTGTAAAAATTCATTACATGAGATATTAAGATGGAAACGTATTTAAGTTTAAAACCAAAGTGGGCTATCACACAATGATAATACTTATGGTGCCTATCTTGTTGATGATGCCTATGCTGAACTTCCTGCTCTAAAAATTATAGCTCTGAGACCTGGACAAGATAAACATAATGGAATTTGTATAAAGTTGGCCTATAACCTATTCAGTGAAGTTATTCGTCGTTTACACTTAATATGAAAAATCCATCAGCTAACACAATCAACTGCCCTCATTACAGAATTCTAACCTTGCAGAATATTGCAATCATAATCTAATCTTTGTACCACAAAGGAAATCATAGTATATGGATGAAGTCTTACCTAAGTTGGGGCACAATTCACATGATGGATTTGTGACGCCAGCTTTACATGCCTCACAAAACCATGGCTCAGTAGAGCAAGATGACACAGTGCTTGATATGCTGGCATTGTCAGCCACACCATAACACCCTAGGGATGTAAAAATGATTACTTGCATTGAGAGCACTCCAGCTATTTTTCAAACACGTGTTTAAAGAGCACAACCATTCTGATTCCTTACCTTCATGTACAGTGACCCCACAACTATCACATTCAACAATTTCATTGGTGTCATCACTACGATCACCTAGGCAACCACAGCAAATCAACACTTTCTGCACATCCTTTACATCAAACTGTAATATTAAAAGGATAAATCACACAAAATATTATTGGAAAGACCGCAATGATCCTCAGTTAACTTCAAAAGATAAATATTTCAAAAAAGAATGCAGACATAACATTTAGGGAGGGAGTGAAGTGAGGCAATATCGAAATTTAACCATGCTATAACAGTAAAATTCAATGCGTAAAATCAATTATAATCCAAACAAAACTGGTGTATCTCATCATTTTAGAATGCATTCATTTGACAAAACAGCTTTAAGTCATTTAAGAAATTCTTTTCCAGGAATAGTCATTTAATTACTTGCATGTAAAAAACATTCATTTCTGTTATCTCAAAATCTCACCATTGTCTAAGTTTGCAATGCAATACATTTACTTGAGTATGAAAATAAGCTCAAGAGGCACCATGGAAACCATGTTAATGAAACATTACCACAGTTTTCAGTTGACATGGATGAGAACTTAACAGGGTAAATTGAAAGTAAAGAAGAGATGACGATATTTTACATCACCTTTTCAATGCCATTTTACTTTACGAGTTTAGAGAAGGAAAATAAAGAAAATGATAAAACTGTGCCTAGTAAACAACTTCAAGGAATTTCTTACAATCTACAGTATGAACTAATACCAAACGACACTGTTTATAATGCAGATGTCACCTGCTGGGGACCAGTGGCAAAGGTATGCACTAAGCCAACTAAGCATGCACTCTCATTTTAGGTAAACCAGAACTGTCTGCATCCTTGAAACAAAATATTAGCATCTTATAAATTTGACTCCTAGTGACTCAAAGGAATTGGGACCAAAGATCTAATGTAGCATCTATCTGAAAGTCAAAATTACAGGATAAATTGCAGCAATAAACATTTGATAAGAATTCCTACAAGATAAATAATTTTTCCCAATACATACAAGTACATGGGAGGGCTTAAAGGAAAAGAATTCACTGATGTATACAATGCATACTAATGACTGCAATTGCTCACTATATCTCTTTAACTTCTAGTTAATGCCTAATTGTAAAAATATAAAGTAGCATGCCCTGAGGAAAAAAACCTAAACAATACATCTCTAAATGTGAAAGACAAATACAATAACGCAAAAGTGTAAATGATGATAAATGACTATGTAATGCATTCTATCTACATTCAATGGTAAATGTATTCTTGAAATAGCAATCTAAATTTTAAAATTCAATTTCTATCTAATTTTAGAATTATAAATAAATTGGCAACACAAATATACAAAAAAATGAGAAAAACCTCCAATACATTTCAGCATTATAAAGAAGGGTTTACAAAAATTTAGCCTTTTCAAGGAAATTGGCTCTAAGAAACACCGCTCAATTCAATAAATTACAGTACATGAAAACAATTCACTACAATATTCAACTGAATTATCTTCTTATATAAAAAATTTAGGTAACAATGCAAGATAATGATTATACTTTCAAGACAGTCAAACATGGTGATTTTACATGGGTAATATTTACTATTGCTCACCCAATCAAAATTAAGAAACAAGACATTATCAGTATGATAAATAATGACATCACCATTAACATCTTTCCAGCTAAAAGTAAAATCAAAGCTAAGAAAGAGTACGTAGTCATGATTATCACCTTTCACACAATTTTTTGATACATTAAATGGTACTGAAAAAAATGGGCTTATTTTTTAAATATTGTGCAGAAAAGAGCTTTTGACTTATGAATAATGTGATATTACAGAAGTGGTAAGAAAAATAATAAGCAGAATTATGAGAAAGCATCAATAACTGAAAACGATAATGAAACTATGATTGAGTGGTTAAGTGATGCTGTAGTAACACAGGACTATCACCTTCCCTCAACTACAGACAACCTCATTACTGATGGAAGAAATAGCATTAAGACTGGATTCATGAGCAATCCATTCAAAAAGCACTGGGTAAACATTTTAAAAGGCATGAAGGTAAGGGAAAATGTAATGATTCTTGCAGAAACTCAAGAAATTAAAACTTGGAAGTTTTTAACCTTTTAAATGGCACGTTTCACACAATTTATATTCATGTACACAAGTTGCATAGGATGCAGTGTTAAAGATTTTCATAATTGTTTTTGAAAATGCACAACAAATAGGTGTTCCATCAGTGACTGGCACTATCAATGCTAGCATAATTTCTACTTATCTGTTTGACAGTGTCCAAACTTAGCTTTTTGCTAAGAGAGGTTAAAATCTCCCATGCCATTTGAATTGATATATATTCCTAAGATAAGATTCCCAAGTTCAATCACACATAAATCCTGCAAGTTCACTAGGTATCTTTCATCTCAACCAATGGGTCTACTTTAGGTGCTTTGTGGAGGGCACTTTGAGTGAGTATGCCGTCCGTCGGATGGGACGTTAAGCTGCGAACCCCTTGGTGCCTTTTGTAAAGAATAGGCTAATGCCGATGCTGGGTACCTCTCCACCCCTCATCCTTTCCTGTCCATCCTCTATGGCGCAAATGACCTCAGCAGTCCGTCGCCTCCCCTAAATACTACTACTCCTCCAATATTCCAAAGGTCTATAAGCTAAAAATAATCATTTGTTTAATTAAAATTAGTAATTTCTTTTGTAGGAGCCCTTAGTATGCACTCATGAAAATTTAATGCAAAATTAAGAGCCTATACTTCCTTAGAAAGATTTGATATATTGAAACTTGTGTTTTACATTTATTTATCAAACATAAAATGTTACAATTCTTAAGATGAATATTATAATAATAATGCTCCACAAAATGCATTGCATTTAAAAATTATAAGCACTAATTGAAAATCTCTGCAGGAGTTCTATGAAAAGTTTCTGAATGAAGCTAAAATAATAAAAGAACAGCAGGTAAACCAAGAATTGGAAAAAAATAATGATAAAATAAAGGAGAAAGAAGGAAAATTAGATACATTCAAGAAAACAAAAAAGGATGCTACAGAGCAGCAGGTAACCAAAGAGAACAAAAAAGATTATGCTAAACATGAACTGGGTAAAGAAAAAACAAGCAAGTCAAATAAAGGCAACACCAAGGGAGATGTAAAAAGCAAGGCTTCAAAAAATACGCAAAAATCAATCATCACTTGCCTACAATCAAGACATTTGCTAGCAGGTATGCAAAGCCAATCACAACGCAAGTCTGATCTGGTCATCAAGTATGTCCACTAAGTGCTAATTAGCAAGCCTATTCATTAAAACCTTTGTTTTCACGCCTTGGAAGCAATAATTAGATTATGTGAAACATTGCCCCAATGTTTCTCCAAGCAAACACTCTTGCTTTCACTTAACTGTTTATTTTTGTCTTGAGTCATAATAAGATAAGTCTTGATATATGTGACGGTTTAAAAAGCATGTAAAAAGAGAAGTCATCACTTATTGGTTTCCAAAGAAAAAAGGAAACACAATTTTGGAACATTGCTTAATTTACAGGTAACGAGAAAACAGAAACTGATATACAAATGTAAAAAAACCAATACCTCATCAATATTCCCGGAAATTAACTTTAAAAAAATATGTATGCTATTGAGAAATGAAGTAATTCTACCAACATCCAAGTCTTGAATGTGAACTCATAGTCTTGTTTTGGTATCATGAACTAGAAGGTTGTCAACCAAATTTCAACCAAATTGAGAGAACAGGGATTAGTTATTTTTACAAATGAACTTGTACAACACTGACTGCTTTGACATTAGTGGGCTGAAGGCATTTATGCTTTTTGATAAAAGCTCTCCTCTATATTTATACAAGTGTAAGACCATAAGAATGAATGCTAAATCATTTTTTTTATATCTTAGGGAAAGAGGTCCTTGAAAACCATTTCACAACCAAGGATGAAAATCTTCCTTCCATAACAACCTTGTTAACAGCAGAAGGCCTTTTGGCAGAAAATGAAATAATCAAAATTAATCCACTCGTCATAAAGTTTAACAGCATCAAAAATATCCCCATAGAATCACTTCACAAAGCCAGGTACGTATGACACTCTAGATCACATCTTTGTATTTTGTCTTACTGGGGAATCCAAGATATAACAATCAAATTAAATAATTAAAAAGCATTACCTTTGTAATCAATTTTACATGAATGCAAAAATTCAAAAACTTTAATTAATGGCAGAAAATGTTCCTTGTAACCTTCATTATCTTATTATAGAATCATTATGTGCATTATAGGATTTGTCAGTGGTATATTGTACATAAAACCCAGTGAGTCACACCTTCTGAAATGGGGATACTTAGCAAAAGAATGAAATACAGTTCCTAGGTTTCCTTGTCATACATTTTCACAGAAATTTTAACTCATTCAAAATTTTCAGCTTCACTCTAAATTAAAATACTTCCAGAGCAAGAGCTCAATAATAATAAGAGACTTCTTGAAGCCTGCAAGGTATTGTTTCTCCATGCAATTTTAATGTTTTACATATGAACAAATACAACTATGTTAATACAGAAAATAAAAATATGTACATGCTTATTCTCAGAGATAATATTGGGTCCCCTATTAACACCAAAGTACTGAATGCTCCTTAATTTATGAACTTTTACCAAAAATAACATTTACAAGAATATTAATATACTATTTTATCAAGAAAAGCTATCATAAACAAGACACATTCTATCTGGTTACTGATAAAAAAATTGCTCTGCGTGATGAGCTCAAGATCTTCCTCACCTTTACATGAATTTACGGCCCCTGTACAGATACATTTTCCTGAAGATAATCTGTTTTGGAATCTTAGAATTGAACCATTTTCAAAATAAGGATGTATCAATACCTGAGCCAAGTATTCTTTCTAAAATCTGTACATTATTTTTTTAAATTTCAGAATTAAAAAAATATGCTTCAAATACAAGATATTTGATGAAACTTCATTAGAGAGTGAACCTTGGGAGGTCATGGGAGAAAATGTCACCACAGATCACATCAAAATTATTCTAACAGACAAAATGAAAGTTTTACAACTAATAGAATTTCTGCAAACAAGCTATCTGTCTGTAACACTTATCGGAATACAAGACAAGGATGAAGATAGAAGTGAGCAAGACACTTCAGATACGAGGATATTGAAAAATCAAGAAAAGGCAATTAAGTCAATAACTGATCCAGTTTTGTCAAAAGATCCTTTGACAGTTCATAAGTACATAACTTTAGCATTAGCAAGATGTGATTTGTCCAATTTATTAAGAGGTCAGGCCTTTCTGGAAGAAGAAGTGCCCCTTTTTACATCACCTTTCTCCACTAAAAAGCTGACAGGAAATACTGAAGTCGCACATTGCACCACATTGAATATAAATGATGAAATGCTGTTAAATTCAACTTCTATAGAAATCTTCATGTCATTTGCAGTACCCCTACAAATGAACCACGAGAAGTTGAAGACAGACGGGCAGATATATTATAATCGTCTATTTGTTAAATTTGAGGACTGTAGACTAGCTCAAACAATAGCTACCTCACTAAGAGCATTAAATTTAAAGCATATTTCACAATCCGAAGCTTCAGAAAAATCCTCAAAAGATAAGGCAAATATAGAACAGAAACTCCTCACAGGTTTTTTATTAAACGACTCCAAAAATATACTTGTTTTCGTAGAGGGAATATCTTCTTATGTCATTTCAGTACACTGCGAGTTGCTTAAACTTCCAAAATACTCGTACACAGAGATTTTTGATGGGAGCTTAGTTTTTAATACACGACTTTATGACAAATTTATTCCTACAGGTGGATTCTATTGCATGAAATTACGAAAGACACTGGATACTCTTTTGGTATTGAGTAGATCCTACCAAGTAGATGTGGAATCACGCCAACGGAGAGAAGCCATACGGTCATTGAATGAAATTTTAAAAATAGAAGAAATGAGGCGTGCATGTCAAGAAGAATTATTTCCGACGCCTGCAGGACTTATATCTTTAGATATAGAATTCGGCGTCCCAAAATTTGATCAGGAAAATATTTAGAAAAGTTGTGAATAATAATAATATAGTTATAATAATACACACCTGACGTCTAATTGCAGGAGTTTTCTGATTTTCTGTCTGATTAGTAGAACTAACACTAGGGTCAATTTGAGGAGATAATTTCAATTTTACTGCGGGAAATTTCTCATCTTCGTCATCATCTTCATCGTCATCATCATCGTCATCATCTTCAATGGCTTTCCCTTAAAAAAGAAAAAAAATTATAAATAAAAGTTTTATGGAGCTTGAAAATAATATATTAAATCTCAATACCTCCTCTACCATCCTCCTCTTCAGAATCTATCGAGTCGTCGTCCGATTCTTCGTCGTGGTCCTCTATTCTGAAGTCACTATCGTCCGAACTTTCGCCAAGATCGAAGTCCAGAAGGGATTGTTGAGGTACTGGTTTTACTCTTCTTTTCTTAGGATCCCGTTCAACTAAAAAATGTATAATTTCAGATGATGAAATATTTTGCAATAAATTAACCACTTAACACTGACAATAAATGATGACAGTTTCTTTCATTTCGCCAAAATCACAAGGAATGTCAATGTTATCATCACCGTAACCACTTTACGCATTAAACGCAAAATACGCCACCATGTAGAGCAAAAGGACAAAACAAAAAGACCCTGAATTAACAAAAATGTAATTAAGCGTTGTGAATGTAAAGCTAAGAAATTACTATCCCACATTTCATTCAACATAATGCGGAACAAGCTATCACTAAGGACCGGCATGCACACGTATATTAACCACATACGCTTTTGGAAACACTATAATGGCTTAAAACTCAACGAATCATAATAAATACTTTTAATCAAGCATATTCACTTACATGAAGCCATTTCAAAGAATCAAAGCCGGGACAGTAATTATACAATAGTCAATGTTTACACCTCTCTCACGGTAACAAACAGAAGCACATAATCTACGACGCCCATCGAAACTCACATGTTTCTGATGCTAAACTGGGGCTACAGCCAATGACTTCAAAATGTAGAAGAAAAAACTAAATTTAACCTTAAAATAACATAAACTGACCCATTACTTTATAGAGAAATCCTACAGCTGCAGTATTCTGTTCTTCAGACATTTTAGAATTCACGTATACTTTCCCTTTCTTCCCGCCCTCAATTACGGTCATCAAGACCTCTCGCGCTGAACTTGTCCAAAGCCAGCCGCCGATATATTTCTGTCCGGTATTGATTTTTAACAGCGTCAACAATGCTGTGCTACTTGTATTAACTCACTGGTAGTGCATATGTTTTCTTCAATTACGCTTCAATCAGAAGTGGTGGATTTTTAGCAATAAATTAACATTTAAATTAAGAAGAGGAAAATAACAGCCTTTAATCCAGCTAGTAGATGTAAATTTTTTTTCAGCATTGGTGACTACTTGCGTCGATTCCCACAGTCAAATTTTTTTATAGCGTGACCGCCTTCTGGTCATGTCAACAACATCCTAGCGACCACATGCAAAAATTATCACATTTTTTCCTGGAAGTTAGAATGAACATTTGAAAATACGTAAGCATATATTTCCTGCCTAGGGGAAAATTAATATTTTGAGTGTCCGAATGAAGAATATCATTAAATGCAATGGCCATTGCATTTTTGATTCTGTAGAAATTAATTAAATCGGCAGTGGTAAAATATTGTCAATCACTTTTATGCCTTGTATTTACAAATATTTTTACACCGGTAGTTACCTGAAAATTAACAATTAATCGAAATGAGTCAGGTAATTTCTAATACATTGTTTTCCTGATAATCCTCGATTATTTTTATTCCTCTAGCCCGAGTAAATATAGCTCGACTAATTACTAACCATTGCAGTATATTTGGTTAATAGTAAGTTCAATTGGCATAATCCAACTAATTCTTAATTTAAGAATGTGAAAAACAAGTTTGAATAAGAACGTGATGGCATGGCTTGTAAAATCTGTCATTGGCTTGTGACGGCTCTGGAATGCTGCGGCTTGAGGAGACAAGGTAAAGTCATTTTGCTTCTTTGGAAATGATAAATTAAGACCATTCCCACAATGAACCGCGGAAAATGTGCACTGTCCGTGGCACCTTATGTGATATCAGAAAATATCGGGCCAATATTTACTCAATCAAAGGAAAATGATACACATATACTTTAATTGCTGTTACCGAATAGCATGACTGGACCATGTTTCCATCAGCCATACTCATATAAACATAAATATATCTGAGAAACCATAGAAAAATATTTATTTGATCAAATAAAACTAAACTTAATTTTTGTAAAGACTGTTGCAACAAATATTGCATTCATTGCTAAATTCTTAAAGTTTCGATCTTTTTTTCGATATGTCCGACCGAATATATAGTATGGATATTATAAAATGTATCATGATAGCCCCAATTAAACAGCTTTAGGAGCAGTACTCCCCGAAAATTGGGCTGCCAGGCTAGCTTATGCAGAGATATTGTAGATTTAGAAAAGCACCTTGGAATTTGCGCATACCGTCACACATCCAGAGTTTATATTTTTGTCGATTAATTCTTTTTCTCTATAAGAGGTAATTTTCCTCGACATAAGATTGCATATCATTCCTCTTTACATTGCCAGAAACTCTTACATGTAGTTTCGGGCCGAAATCATTACAATGCTGACAAACCCATCGGCTGATTGGCAGAAGGCAAAGTCATTTAAGGTTTGAGCAACTAATGTCTGCCGACCTTGACGAAACAAAAACGATTTCGGATATATATTGGCCCAACTACTAATGTTGCATGGGGAAATCACTCATTTGAACGTCTTAATAGGAACTTGGAAATTCAATGGAGTTATGTAAAATACGAGATCTGGGGATGATAATTATTCTGGCCACCAAGCAATGGTTTTACTCCGGAGGGCAGGAATAGGAGGCGTATGATTCTTCCCTAAGTGCCACTATAATTCTTAGCCTTCGACCAAGACATGATGTTATAAAGACTTAGGTAGACGTAATTCATGCAATCTAATATATTCGTAATTCATCGAAATCTATACAAAGTAATAACCGTACCTCGGCGTTACAGCTTCATCGGTAAAAACCAGAATGGAGAGCTGGAATAGAGAATCGGATAAACATTCTATGTAAAAAATGTTTAGTTAGGCTGATAAAAACCAGTGTTATAGCTAGGATCATCCATTTCTACCGAAAGAACACAAGGTATGACGGTACGACGAATGATATTTTGCGGAAGATTCTAAGAAATAGTCAATTACGCCTGCTAGAACTATTGTGTTTCAAGATTACTTGCCCCGATAATACAAAGAATACGATCCAACAATTGAAAAAAATAATTGCAAATGAATTCTTTGATCCCTTTTTTGACTCAAAAGTATCTTAGAAAACCCTTCCTCTCATAGGTAGGATTTAGCCATAAGCGTTCCCTTTAAACTCTAATTTTTAGTATGTTTGATATTAAATTACGGGTGTCTGAATGAAATAGAAATGATATCATTTTTCATTCTGCTTTATCCTCTGTAAAAGTGGGAACAACGAACGACCACCAAAATATTTCTCTTTGCAGGCGCGTGTCAGAAAGAATGGGAGTCCATTTTCCCGACTATTTTCGCAAAACACCACGCACACAAATTTAGTATACAACCATATTTTTACCCTATATACTTTGTGATAAAATCTCTGGGAATTTGCTTGCAATATTTTGGTGAAAAGTTCTAAGTAATGAATAGTAGTGAAAGGTATCACAAAAGATATCCTTAAACTAATTAATCGAATAACTAAGGTATCTGAGGCCTTCAGGAAGGGAAGAAAAAGTAAATAGACATAAAATGTCACACTCTTTGTGTACCGAGTGGAAAATATGGGGATATTTGAAGAAGCTTTATGGATATGAATGGCAATTAACAGGAGGAAAGCTTAGCTTACTTACCTACTCTCCCACTCGCATTTGTAATCCAGAGTAGCCCCAGTGAGTCGCACGCACACACGCATACGCAAAACTGAATCACACACAAGACAAATGGGATTGAAGTTGGTGCCTGATATCATGCATTTAGACAGCCAGGCACCTATTTATAGAAGGAAGGAAGGTTCGTCGAAGGAAGAAATTGTTGGTTTCTTAGAACTATTTGGTGAAACACCTTTTGGCCCGTTTCTTGAAGCTACCAGCAGATTAACAAGTCCCATGAAAACAGTATCAAATGCAATTTAAAACTTTCTTATTCGCATATTTCGTGATGCAGGCAAGTAAAAATTTCTTTACCATACCTTGAGCGTACAATTACTAAAACTTGTATATTGATTTCTAGCTTAGAGACGGTTTCTCTCTATGCTACAAAGCCCCGATGTCAGGAGTTCGGGCGTCGACTTCTTTCCCCTTTGACTTGGTTTGATTAAAGCCCTACTGGCGATGAATTCTATTGTGACAGCCATACGATTTCCTGTAACAGATGGAGGATTATCTATTTCATTGTGAACAAAGTGAGGCCAAGTTTTTAAATTCTGACCTCAGCCCCGGGAGTAACTTGGGAGCTTAAGTAAAATCATGTTTTCCAGTTATTTTTATGCCACATCTCATTTTTTTTAGAAATATTCATCTTCCTAAAATGAAACTGGAAAGTTTTCAGCATAATAGATAGAAAAAGTAATAAAATAAAATTGATTATCAGTAAATTCAATAAATATTTTTTATGCAAACTAAGACTACTTTGCCTAATGTAGTACCACCGCGTTGCATCAAATTGTAAAATTTAATATGATCCATCCCAATTCATAGTCTGAATCCCCCTCTATCGGAAAAGAAAAATAATTTTTCCTTGCCTATTTTTAGAAAAATCGGTCTTTTAAATGTCGAGCTTGCATTGATGGAAACGTAAAGGGAGGCGTGCTTTTTTTAAATTTCAATGGAACGAGTCCATAGTGAGGAAACAACTGACTGAAACTACCTTGTATTTTTGATAAATTAATCTAGGTGTTATTTGCAGAAAGAACCTAATATGAATTTTCGAAAATTTGAAAAACTAACACCATGGCAAACTCGTGTCACACTAGCGTTCGACACTGTAATAGGCCAATATTTCCATTTTTACGAAGCCACTGCAAGTATTTCGCTTTCCCCGCTTTTTTCCCCGGCGTGAAGATGCATGAAAACAACAACTATGGAAAAATAAAATAATGATAAAATCGTTTCATTTTGAAATGGATATGCTGTTCGTTAAATATTATTCCACAAATACAGCTCTTAACCGTTTCGCCCCTTCACAACGCCTGTAACATGTCACAATTTCGGCGTTCGGGCGGTAATCTGCCCAAAGAAGGAGCACACTAAATTTTATAACGGGAAATTAACATTAAATGTTTGATTCCCACGAGGAGGGGTGCCTTTTACTGAGTATATGATTTTACAAATGTCACATTTCTTCGCAAGACATTTATTAAAAAAAAGGTACGATGGGCTGGCACACAATTAGATAATCTTTTGCCAATGTCGTAAATTCTATTATTTGCGTGATGCATTGTTAAAGGTGGGGTCGTATTTGAAAATTAAAACATCATAAACTTTAAACCAACAGCAAATAGGAAAGCGCACGCGGTAGTGATCTCGTTGTTGCTCAGAAATATCCATGGGGCATATTCAAGCATACCATTATTTTATGGCACATGAAACATTCTGGTCCTCCCAAAATACTCCAGCAGTCCATGAAACATTCTGCCACTTCAGTGGTATTCCGGCACAACATTTAACGCCTATGTATCGCAGCGCAAAGGCTATATATTTAGCATCTGAATCATTACATTTCTTTATTATTTGGTTTATAAAGAATTTATTTATCAGTCTAATAGAATTTTAAAGTGGCATTGGGATTGCCATCTTTCAGGAAAAATCCCGGAGGGCAATGAAAAGGAAGTAACTCATAAAGAGGTGGTAGTTCGAGATTCTCTTAAGGCTCAACATGTGATTGATGCAGTCGATCAGAATGAACCCATCGAAGTATTCCATTCCGCATGTGTGGTGAGTATTTCATAAATTTGACGTTATTTCCAGTGGGAGAGGTTGGAATTATAAGTTTCATTATTAATCTGCAACTTTGACATAAATCCTTAAATATTTAAATAACAAACAAAGAAGAACGGCGAGGTAAGCATTCTATCGAGTACAATTGGCAGATAAAAGACTAATGCTTGGAAGGTAGGCGCATTTAAGATAGAAGAGCTAAATTTTTGAGACACAACATATCCCATAATAATTAGAATCATTTTCTGTGTTTTAAGATGACAACTCTTATTCCAGGATTCTGTCCTAGTTTCTCCTTTTCTCCGTCTCGATCTTTGGTCTAGAAAATTAACGACACGAAACACCCTCACAACGGCGGCATGAAACAGCCTATCTCGCAAACTGAAAAGCCTATTCACCATAGGAAAGTACGTTAATATTAATTTCCAATTTGGTTATTGCGTCGGGAATACTGGAATGCTGTAGTTAATTCATACGGGCTCCACCGACGTGACAGGAAAGTCGTTTTCCCCTCGAACTATTCTTGATCTTCGTAAGGTAGGAGAAATCACTGACGTGTAAAATAAATTAAAATCACCGGCAAGACTCCTTTCTAAGGATTTCTCTTCTCTTACTCCAGAGTCTGTCAGAACGGCCGCTGCTATGAGTGCGTATTTTCAGTGAACATCAGTATATTTTGTTAGTCAAAATGAGAGTGAAAGATTCGATAGAGATCTATAGAGAGAAATCTCTTTCAGCATTCACCATTTTGAAACTCAATTTCGCCATTCGGGACCCGAATATAATGGCTTAATGATGAAGGTCTCCTGTCCTGGCATCTACAGGTATATCCGTTTGCAAATTTTTAAATTTACACCATATTTCTTACTTGTTAGATGTTATCCACTTTATCATAGATTTTCCCACGATGGAAGAGGTTTTCATACTACGCATAAATTACTTCCAAAGTTCGTTGAGTACCTTCGCAGAGTTTCTGACAGCAAATAGTTCTAATAAGAACTATTTTCGAACTGGGGGCGAGTAAATTTCCAGGAAGATGTAGTCACTATCGATTTTAGACACACACTATCCAAGCCAAAAATAAATCTATGACTTTAATTACTGTCGCCTGGCTAGCCTCATTTATATTTTTTTTAATTAACTGTACTTAGAAATTAATGATTTCAAAAAGACATTAAGTCAATTAACATGAACATTTCGTGGGAGTAAAAGGAATCCGTATTCAGTGTGTCAGGGAATAAGCACAATTTTTTGAAGTGGTGCAATATTTTACTGAATGCCTTAATAATGTGCAAGACGAAGCGAAACAGTTACAACAATGTTACGCCATAGTTTTTCCACAAGAGAATTCCACGCGACTAATATCTGGCGCTGATCCTTTCTTTCCCAATCATAATCAGGTGAATTCAGTGTCGTGTCCTGAAATCATCGATGGCATTCCGCGAGCTCAGACACCAAATGATGACCACCAGGGAACAAAATTTCCCAATGCCAAGGACAAGCTGCATCCTGAGCTCCATACTCTTCAACAGAGGCTGTCCAGTGATTCGCGCATCCACTCCCAGTCGAGGACGCGCCCGACCGCGGACGGTATTTCATTATCGGGAATCAACACCCAAGTGGGCGATGGGAGCTACGTAACCACTGAGCAGAACCAGGGCGACAGTGAATCGGATTTTGGATCCCCCGCAGTCCTGGAGGAGAACGAGATCACCAACCAGGAGAGAGTGGCAGAGAAGAGCGTGGATCAGGGAGAGAACCAAATGAACGCTGGCGAGAGCGTCTTGCCTCTGCCGAAGGAACTGAAACCGTCCAAAGATCCCAAAGCCAGAGGTGCTGACGACTTGTTGCGGTTCATCTCCCCCACAAATCGAACCAGAAAGAGGGCCAACGCGACCATCATCGTGTACCACGTGTCAGTGGCCGGCAGAAACAGGGACCTGATCAACGGCTTCAAGCCTGAGGAGAGCGAGGACGTAGACATGGTAGACCTGAGCAACCAGACGGAGGATGTTGAGATGACAGATCTGACCGCCGAGGGCTTCGGCCGGTTTGGTGGGCAGCACCCCGACGGCGCAGCCTACCAGCGCGGTACTCAAAACGTGGAAGTGGTGGCCACGATTGAGCACGGCGCAGGGGCTTCCGGTGGATCCTTCGCCCTCAAGCCTGGCGACTTCTCGTCCATTAACGTGGTCGCTTCGATGAGGTACATCCCGAGATTGAGAGGCGGAATGCGCTCCTGCTCCGATTCGAACATGTTCCTGGGCAAGGAGGACGCCTGCTCGGACGAAGCGATCGTGGTAATCGGAAATCCGGGTTGTAAGCGGACCATACTTTGGAACGAGGCCGTGAAAGTAATTTACTTCGACATGAGCAGCAAGCTCAGGAAATCCACCCACTCTAGTGAAGGGCAGCAGGACATGCTGGCCTGGGAAATTGTACCTCTCAAAGATGCCCCGAGAGGCAGCCAGAGCAAGTGGGCGAAGGCGGTTAAGTCAGGTTTTATCAGGAGTGATTGCGGTTCATTTAGATCGAGCGGGAGGCTTTATCAGTCGGACAACGATCTGAGACGTGACGAAGACGACTACGACGGATCAACGTCCTCCACTTCCTCCTCCTCCTCCAAATCCTACTCCACCTCCACTTCCTCCGAAGAAAATTAGCGTCCAAGGTGTAGCGTGTCGATGCGTGAACCTTAAAGTTGATTTAAGTTTGTTTATGTCTAGACATTGGTAAAACTGTGCTCAAGAATTTCGTTGGAGCGTTCGGTGACAGGATATTTTTCTCGGCATCTCTCTTGCAGGCTGGCATTTAACTGCGATCATCTTTCATTGGCATATGTTTATATATGCGGACCAAGATTTTAAGAAGAGAGATAAAAAATGTTTCCTTAAGTTTCCGAGTAGTGGCCATTCAAGTGATGAACGAATAGTTGCATTCGTATTAAAAAGATGCACAAGGAAGTTATCCTAATAAAATAACAAAGAAAACATTAAGAACTACGCTTTCGCATTTATCACTAGTAATACTCATTATACTTTGGAAGTGGACAAGGTATCAATTTTACTGTGTTTAAGATTATAAACTGTGAAATAGAAAAAATAATGTGTTCACGAGGTGTTGCCAACTACTTGCACGTCATACTTAATCATTTCTTGACGCCCTGTGACATTCTTACTATTAAATAACCTCGGCGCCGCTAATCAGGATTTCGCTAAATTCAAAGCAACCATTTTCCTGCTGACTAATATTTTTTTAACTTTTAATTTGTTACCTCTGAGCAAAAGTAAACGCATTTTAAACAAACACTGTCGCTACGCTTAAAGAAGAAATATTTTGATGAACACGATCTATTTTTCTTCCACGCATGATTTTTTTGTGGTTATAATTTCTAACATTTGTTAAAGACAGTGAAAATAACTTATTTAGAGCTAGCAAAATTATCAAATTTTAGGGAATAATTTTCTCAACGTTTTGGAAAGAACTGTACCCCTAACCGCAGGCGAATGACTACCATCGATGCCCTAATGACGACACGGGATGCAGGAAGACGGGGATCAAATTCCCGGAACCAACAAATCTTGTAACTAAGATACAGAGCGAAGCCTTCTAAAACGCTATCTCTCTCTACTGAAAGATGCTTTCATTTTTCTTCCATTTATCGCAACTTTGAAATTAACATTAAAAATTAAATAATTATTAATCCTGCTCTCCACTCGAAAAAAAATCCAAAATTAGCAGCTCTCCCCATTTGGTAGCTAATCAATCATTGGCAATATTCTAAATTAGCAGTTTGTTCCATTTTATCTAAACAGTTTCTTCGTTCAACTGCTTTACGTGTGCCTATTCGATATTACTCGTACTGCCGATTGTGTGCCTACGGAGAAGCGACTGAAATCGGTTCGGGGGTACAAACCCGCGTAACTCACATTATTTAGAAAACCCGATTTGGATAAAAACCCTCAATTATACTCGGCATGAGATTGTAAATAATGCTGGGTTTGTAGGACAAAACCTTTACCCTAAACCCTGGTTTGAAAAAAGCCAGGATTCTGACAAATACGGGTATAAATAGGAAAGAGAAACCCGATTGTCCATCCAAGCCTTCAGCACAAGGGAAAGAGTGTTGGACAACCAATATATATTAAACTACTCCACACAAGGACTAACAAAAAGCTGTCCACGACAGCCTTTTAGCAACAATACCTGGGTATTTAAGGTATAAGTTCTTGGCTCTATGGTTTTGGATAAATCTTCAAAATGTATCTTAAAGGATCGCACAAACGCGCGAGAGGAAACTCGGGTTATATCCCGCAAAATCTTTCATAAAAGGGCATCGGACTAAACATAAGTTCCAGAGTCGTCAAAAATGGACGCGAGGCTATTATCCAACATGAAAAACTGCCAATTTCACTGCATGGTGAGTAAAAAAATTAAAATAAAACTTCGTAAGGAAATGGAGAATAATTTATGGTCATATACAGAGAGTTTGTGATGCCCTGCCCTGCTTACCGGTTGGCGTGCATTTACCTACCTGGAATTTAAGGACGCACGCGTAAAAACTCATTCAAATGAAGAGCGTGTGGAAACACTTAAGAGATTCACTAAAAACAATACTCTCCATTATGAAATATATTTCCCATAATGACTACATTCAGTCCGTTAAAATACATTCTCTGAAGGTGCACCTTGAAGTGTATCAGGGCACAATGAGGTAATATTGTAGAGTTTACTTTTCATTTATAAATTAAATAACGTAGTCAATCCACATGATTCAACATGCATGTGATCAGTTAATTCATAGCATGCACTACTACAAATTTACAGGTAAGACAATATACAAAACTATTCGATCTGTTTCAACCGAGTAAATTTCGAGGTTAAAACTGGCATTCGACAGTCATTTTTGAGAAAGAGCTGATTTCACCACCCTTTCAAAAATGTTGAGTCCAGATTGGTTTGCTTCCTCGTATCCAACCATTTTATCTTTACACCTCTTATACCACGCAGCTAGATTTGGGTATTTGGACCCACAGGGCACAAGAACCTGACAAGAAACAAATAGGACAATATTAAACAATGAAAATGAAAAATCTTCAATATTATATACTACATACATTTCATATTCCTAATATTATATACGATGCATGTTATTCTCGTATGCTCTTTGTCCAGGTTTTAATGACGTATGATTAGACTATTATCATAGATTAAATTTTATTGCACTTTCAAATTACTTTACAGAAATAGAAGGAACGGCTGTCTGTGTAAGCTTTCGTTAACTGAAAAACCCAACGACAACCGAAATCTATTAATTTAATTTTCATTCCCGAGCGAAGCTCAGATTTTTTTATAGTTATGTTTTCGATGTGCTCCAAGTCAATTATTTAATATTGATTATAAACTAATAATCCATCCAGGCTTATTAGATTTTAACCATTATTTAGGGTTTTCCAACTCGAAAACACAACAAAAATGTTCTATGGATCATTTATGTCAATGTGATCCATTGAATGCCATACATTGAAGCTTACTCACATCCAAAGAGGAGACCGTAGACACGCAGCAGAAATCAGCAATCGTCATATTGTCACCGGCAACCCAGTCATGACCATCTAGAAATTTTTCCAGGAAGTGGTAGGCTTCCTCGACATCTCTTTTCGCTTCAGTGCTAATCACTGATTTTCCCAGCAATAAAAGTGGATGCTGAAATAATAAAATAATCATTAATAACCTTTTTAGTTTCACATATAAGAATACGTTATTGTAGCATTTGTGGCATAAATATTTTGAAACAAAAAACTCTCAAAATTAGAAAAGGAGACACTGATTACTTAGTAACAATGACATTTTGTGAAAATCTCCGTAGTCCCTCCTAATTCCACCGCTGCAATACGCGCTTCAAATGCCAGACGATTGGGTAAAGCAGCAAAATATGAAAATGCTCTCAAAAGTAGTTTCTTGAGTTTTCACAGTTAAATTACTGAGGTGATATATTTTACACTTCCGAAGTGAGAAAATTCGAGTTTCGAATTTATTTTAACTTCCAGAAGCATTAAAAGTCGTAGACTACGCATAACTGCCGAGAATTTCAACCATGATTCGGCTAAAAAATAATTTTTACAGTACTATTTGGCCATACGCAAATTATTATCAAGCTTGGCATTTTGTAAATTAGACCAGACTCAACTGTCGGGCATGAAGCAGAAGGTGTAAAGTAATGGACTGTGACTAAATCTATGAAGCACCATACTACATTGATCAAGCTGAAAAATTGAAACGAGCTACATAAAGATCAACAACCTCAGAGAATTTTGACGCAGCAGCCACCATAAATACCTTAATTTTCACATATTTTGGTCCGCAGCCATTAAATAGATTTTTTCAAATTAAAATCTTATTTTCCTTTGAAATTCGGTTTCTACACAGTATACCTTCTTACGGTTTACAAAAATAACTTAAGTAATTTCAGCTTGAAACTTTTATTCCATTAACCAAATTTGGAAGCATTCCCGATCAAATTAGACGTGGATTAAAGTCATTAATATTGCATGGAACCAAAGCCTATACAATTATCAAAAACTGATCGAAAAAATGGGTTAATCATATACTATTATACAGTACTGTTTCAAAATATCATAAAAGGATATTTATACATGAAAAGCGTTAGATGGGAAACAATGGTTGAATTGATTCAATCAATCTTCGGATTAAAAGACTAAAGATAACTACAGTTTTAGAATACATTTGGATTGGGTTTTCATCTTCATCCACCAAGTTTTCAGGTCAGAAGGTTTTGAAAAAGAACAACAACAATAATTCCCCTCCCTATTCGGCTCCTCAGTCTGCCCTTAGGAACTTGTGGCAGGCAGTGATTAAACTAAATAGTGGTCAGCACTGGCACAAGTGGCATAAGGAAAACTTGACTACTTAACAGCATAGTGCCGACGACAGGCTATCACTGATGACGCCGGTAACTCCGTAAAACATTACGACCCCCGACTAAACCGACACACTCAAGTCACAAGAAAACGCACATAAGATGGGTAATAATATAAGTAGCTGATTTGATTCAGGGTCATACAGCAAGATTTTCAAGTTTCCTTTGCACTATGGTACCCTTGTGTACAGGTGATTCAAACATTGCTTTGTTTCTTCCTCCTCTGACATGGACAACAAAGCGTAAACTGAAAATCGAATAGAATATTGTGTAGATTAAGGAGGTACGTTTGAGAATGCATCATTCAGTATCATTTTAATTCATGTATTAATAACAAGTGATGAGAGCAAGTAACACACTGCGTACTTGGTAAAGGGATATGATTTGAATGCATAATTTGTTAAGCACTCTGGGGCTTTTATTAGTTTTTAAACCGTGCCCTTAATTTTATTTTGGACAATTGGGTTATCTTCTCCCCATAAATTAATTCATATCATTTAAAATAATTCAAGAAGGTGCTGCTATGGTAACACTGTTACCGCGATTATATATTTGGGCACATAATACCAATTTTTCGTAAGAACGACATATATTTCTGCACCATTAAAATACAATTCTTCTGGCGATAGTACTTTACCTGTCTATGAGAGAATGTAAAAAATACTTGATTGATCACCATCATTTGATAGAGTGCACTTAGAACTACGAATATAAGTTATTTTATTAAAATAACATATACTTGACACCCCTATGAATAACTCCCTAAAAATACCTTATACATTTAACAAGGCGTCAGAGAAAATTAAAATTAGTCCTGATTTAACGAATGTCGTCTCAAGTAAAAGATGTAGCATGATGATTAAACACCTCTACGGACACTACGGTGAGAATATTCTGCGCAGCACCGTTCTTTTCACTCACTATTATATTCCTTAGCCTTGGAAAGAGGGTCCCCGAGTCAAAATGCAGCCTTTGGTCCACAATTGCTCGTGCTCTTGCTTCTTTTGGGTACAAAGTGTCATCTGTCCCGTATTTGGTCGCCAGGTAACCAACAATGGCATGACTAAAAATAAAAATAAAGAAAACTCAATTACATTAACCAAAAACAGCGTCTCTTATACAAGTTCTTACTCTCCAATTCAACAATATGGGCCTCTGGATTTTGGAGGTGATTTTTATCTTACATTTCTCTCAATTTTCCATATTATAACACACAAAATTGATTGTGAGACCGTTCTTCGTAAACCTGTTTCATAAAATAAATCTTCAGCCGTCAGTCTTTTCACCGGAGGAACCTGCGTGAGTGACCGAAAAACAAGGCGAAATGTGAATGCTTTGGGATATTGGCTAACATGAAAAAAAAACTATAAAATTACTGCCCTTAATTATAGAAGTTATATTAATTCCATCGAGTGAATATTCACGAAAAATGTGTGTCACTCATTCCATCTTACCCGTCGCCGTAAAGTTTTAAGCACTCGAGGACTGGGGGGGGGGGGGGGTTGATGTCCACCTCAATCATAGATGAAAAGACTTAAACTTCCCGGAAATTCCTCTCATCGTCAGCTAACATTACTACTCAATCTCCCCGCCCCCTCCATCTCATTTGTTTCTTAACCGTCTCCCACCCACTTCTTACCCCAACTAATCCTCTCGTTACCTAACATCTATATATATACTACCTTGATCAAAAAGTTCCCGGAATAACCACCGTGTGGCGCTCCCATCGTTCCGATTTGAGTTCTGTTTTTTTTGTTAAATTGGTACATCTGTTGTTGATATTCCCTTTAAATCTTAGTGTCATAACTTGACATTTGCAAAAGTTACGTAGCCAAGAGTACATCTATCTCTGTGTGTGTTGGCGATTTTTTACAATTGCAGAAATGGATTTAAATTTGCAACAACGAACTTGTATTAAATTTTGCGTAAAAAACGGATTTAGTGGCGCACGGACGTTGGAAATGTTGGAAAAGTGTTTCGGCAACGATTCTCTAAAAAAAACGGTCGTTTACCAGTGGCACGAGCGGTTCAGAAGTGGTCGTGAGTCAATCGAAGATGATGAACGCAGTGGCAGACCATCGACATCGAAAGTCGGTGAAAAAATTGATAAAGTAAAAGAAATGTTGGTCAATAACCGCAAATTAACCATCAGAGAAATAGCGGAGGACTTGAACATTGCCTATGGATCCGCCCAAGACATTGTGGTTAATGATTTGGGTTTCCGTCGTGTAGCAGCAAAGTTGGTGCCAAAAGACCTCAATTTCATGCAAAAAAGAGACCGTGTTGACGTCGCAAAAGACATGATTTGCGAGGCTGAATCCGATCCCACATTCATCAAAAGGATCATTACTGGAGACGAGACGTGGGTTTATGAGTACGACACGCAATCCAGACATCAGGCAAGTGAATGGCGTTCACCAAATGAGCCGAGACCAAAAAAACCACGTCGTTTTCAGTCAAAAAAGAAGGCAATGCTGACGGTTTTCATGGATTACAACGGTGTAGTGCATCATGAATTTTTGCCAGAAGGCCAGACAGTAAACAAAGAGTATTATTTGGGCGTTATGAGACGTTTGCGTGAAGCAATTCGCCGAAAGAGACCAGAAATGTGGGCAGAAAACTCGTGGATTTTGCACCATGATAACGCACCGTCGCACAGTGCTATCATTATTCGTAATTTTTTGACGAAAAATGCAACAAATACCATCCAACAGCCACCGAATTCACCTGATTTGGCTCCCTGTGACTTCTTTCTGTTCAATCGAGTTAAAAAACCATTACGGGGAACGCGTTTTAGCAGCCGAGAGGAAGTAATGGAAAAATCGCAGGAAGCACTGATGGACATACCGAAAACCGACCGTAGCTTTTGCAAATGTCAAGTTATGACACTAAGATTTAAAGGGAATATCAACAACAGATGTACCAATTTAACAAAAAAAACAGAACTCAAATCGGAACGATGGGAGCGCCACACGGTGGTTATTCCGGGAACTTTTCGATCAAGGTAGTATATCTCGCTTTCCCATCCACATTTCTATTCCACCCACACCCGTTGACCCTCCCACCCTGCTCCCACGTTACTCCTCACACACCTCGTACCACGCATAACGCTTGGTACAGTGTAAAATGATGTCGCCTATATGACAAAACAGGTCGCGTGAATAAATATATCGTCGTGAAACCTAGAAAGTTAAAAAAATAAATATTTATCAGGGAGTTTCACAAGGTTGGAGCTGGAAACGATGGTGCTCCAAATTCATTTCATGATGGTGATCACTCTTGTCCTTCCTTCAATATAACACAATCTGGATTTGCGCTGCGCAATATGATTTAAAAAATCATATTCATATTGCATGTGGACGTATGCCGTTAAGTGTCCTGTTCCTGGAGGTTGGCCATTAAAGCCTAACGTTACGTCCATTGACGTTCTAAACCGCTCCCATTTCTACATCAAAATCACAGAGTGGTTTACTGCGTACCTTTTCAAACGAATTATATACCACTATAGGATTAACTCCACACCATGGGTGTAATAGAGAGCGATGGAGTCGCCAATCCCTGACAAACGACCGTAGCAGGAGTGACCGCCACCAGCAACTTCACCGGAGGGAAGACCGTTATTTACCGCCCACAATAGGAAGCGGTCGGCCAAGGCAATAACAAAACAATCTATTTTGAATTTAGCACGTCTTGCCCCATTCGTTGAGAACCTTTATATTTATAAGAGTACGCAAAATTTAGCTGAGACAAATAAGAAATTTAAGGCAATGATATAGCGTTTGCAGTAATCTATACAACGCTTGATGGCATTATTATTAATTCGTTAATCAAGAGCAGATAGAAGAGCTCATTTTTTTCTCCTGTTTAAGGGGCAATTAGCACAAGCAAAATGAAAGGGTAATTTAAAATGAGAGAGCCGTAAGTTGATAACATGTGAATTTGGCAAAGTTTTTCGGCCCTTCTGCGTCATTTATTTTAGATAAAGACAGTGCAGAGAAAGCGATTTTATTACTTTTCTGCTTTGGATTTGGTGAGGCTTTCAATTTTCATTTTGAACTTCGTTCTTTGAATGGCGATGCCAGAGAAACATTTGTTCCAACTCCAGGCGTACTCAACATTGAATACGAAATTATAAAACAAAATGTATACATTCCGTCGCTCTATATCCATGGAAAATATTGTATGAACTAACCTCCAAGAAAAACATTTCATGATAAATCATTTATGTATAATCAGGTACGTAAAACTTCAACCATTGAATGGCTAGGGATTGGTTACTCTCAGTGTTTCTTCGCCCGGGCAGAAATTTGTTTCAGTTCAATGAACTGATGATGTCTTATAAAAGTGACGACGCTTAAGCACGCAGTAATCTAGAAAATGAATAGGAATTGTGACTTAAAGCTGTGAATGCAGTTCGCGTCCATTTATTTTTACTTACTGAAACTGCCTCTAATCATACATAAAACCATTACGCTCTTCTGAAGATGAAGTTAAGTACTTTGACCGTAGCGAGTAGATATTTACGGAGTTCATTTATATAAAGATGTAAAATTGAGCAAGGCTGCATGGTAGTATCATCATCACTGGTCGTTCAATCCTAATATTGGTTGACTGCAGCCTTCCATCCTACCCTATCTGATGCTATTTGGCGGACTTCCTGGCATGGTAGTATCCAAGTTTTTAAACCTTTAAGAAAATATATGAATTTGGTCATCCATTTCTATAGCTAAGCCCGGTATAATTTCAAAAGAATCATTTAATTAACAACTTCAAAACATTGATCAAATTTACTAAGCTTTCATATAATATATCAGGGTTGGGACTCATGGATCCCATGAAAATGAAATATATTTCATTTACAGAAAACATTAGAGGCAATCATCTGCATCCGTCCATTGACTAAAAGGAGCCATAGCGAACGGTATTTCTTCTCTAAATGTTTACCTGATTCTAGAACGCATCAATTATATAGAAACTGATTCATAATAAATAATAATATCGCCCTTTTACAAATTAATTTAAATTAACCACACCGGATTTAAATAACTACAGCTTTATAACCTATACGGTGATTTGGCTTTATGCCATATTCCTAATAACAAAACTAATATCCTCACAAAAACTAGGGTGAATAAATAGAAAAAAGAAATTTGAATTAAAAAATTATCGGTCATTATAAATATATGTATGTAGATGCTAATGCTTCTCAAGATACCAGAAACACAATCAATAATATTGTTTGGATAACATATTTCTTAAGTTTGATTTATTCAGCGTATTTACCGTGTTGTGAACAGTTTTCAGGAAAGGTGTGCCTGCAGTGCACCTACTCCACAGCCGTTACTTCGTCCTACTCGAGTGTTTTGGTTTTACTGGAAGATTCGATATCCTATCAGAAGATACCGTTTACGTGCGAGGGTTTGGTGCATGGATGAGTGCGTTTGTGCAAGACAGTTTTATGATAGGAAAGACGCCTCGAACACTTCCCATGAGTGGGATGGATTGCATAAAATTGTCAATGGAATATTTATTAGCAGCAATTTTTAATCCAAGTAAATTTATACGCGTGTGAAAGTCACTGCGGGTGCGAGCGTCGCCTCCGATTGACGACTCCACGCGGGGGGCCTCTCCTTGCAGATCAGCTCAATCGAACCATATTTTACGCCACTCGAGAGATATTAATACTCATGCATAAGAATGAATTTGTCAAAATGTAAATTCAGTGCATGCCATCAAATATTGGCCGCCGTTATTGACAAGGAGTTAATATAGTCAGGAGGCACGCTGCTGTTTTGAATCCAATCATAAAAGAAATACACGCCCATGCTTAATTTACCAATTATCTATTGAAGTAACCAATGTGTGTGCTATGACGCCCAAACATGACGCTTGGACGTAAAGCGACTCAGATGTGCGTCACCTAATGTCTTGGATTACCTCTCCTGTCCAGGAGCATAGCAATTGTCTAAGATTATTGCGCAAGCGGGAAGCATAGATAACCGAGGATATTATGCTTATTCGTTGCGAGGGACGCACTAGTAAAACACATTTAATGCCCACTATTTGTATTCATTTACAAGGGAAACGAAAGTGACGGGAACAATAAAAGTGAGAGGGTAACTCCTAAACTTCGCCCAACTTAATGCCAAAAGCCATAGAGAACTTCCTGGTCGTCAACTTCCAAGATTACCACTTTCTTCAAACCAAACGCAGCAGGTACATATTTAAACATGTGGACTTCTCTTTGAGCTCGCTCATCTCTATTCATACCTTTTATCCTTCATCTCCCACCAGCACACATTTTACGTTTCGATAATTCAGTTAATTTACGATATTTCATGCTTGAGGCGCCCTTCTGATTCTTAATTAAACAATTAATATAGTAATCAACTCGAAGGTCGGTTTGGTAGGTGATGGTAGAGTTCACCCAATACTAAGCCCTATACGGCGTGTGAAATTCACACATCAGGGTAGGGGGGACAGTTCCTTTCCCTGTGCCGGTTATGGTTTCCCAGGAAGATCTGGTACCCGAAAAATCACATAGCTTGGGTGGAGCTCCAGGTGTCAAGAGAGACTTGCCCTGGAATTGAACCCGGGCCCTCCGGTCAGTAGTCCAACACTCTACCCCTGGACTACCACGACCCACCGCTGCTTAATAGCAAGCACATTTTCAATATTACTTTACCCAATAAAAATCTAATATTTACCACAAAGATTTCGAAATCGGCATCGAATTATGTCATAAGCCAAAACCCTCAACGAAAAATGCAGACTAGAGACGATTCCATGTCCAAGTTGTAGATGCTTCAAGTCTCTTTATTTGCACATCGTGCAAATAAAGAGACATTTTGTCTCAAACTTAAAATCTCTGAGTTCAATACCTTAATATCATTATAAAGTTCTTGATCCGCCTATTCGTAAGTACTTATACACAAACGGATATATTATAGACAAGAATTTACGATCCAGGGTACGAGGCTGAAGACAAGTTGGAGAGGTTCGAGGCCAATAAACGCACTCTAGGTTCTTCAAGACTTTTAGGAATGCTGAAATATTGAACAATGAACAACAGAAATGAGAACTCAAATATGTGTTACCATAGGAAAATGTGCGTTTAATTTCATGCTCTTACTTCCGATAAGACGTTCAAGACTGAGACACTATGGCTGCGTCGCTTATAGCACGTGTAGAGATCCAGTTGCTTCGGAGTTAGTAATTGAATATAAGATGGCATATTGATACTTTTCTTCCAAGTTAAACATGCAATATCCCGCGTAATGTGTTTCAATGCTTTTACATAATCTTC
Organism: Hetaerina americana; assembly: GCF_022747635.1. Lineage (NCBI taxonomy): Eukaryota > Metazoa > Arthropoda > Insecta > Odonata > Calopterygidae > Hetaerina > Hetaerina americana. The sequence goes on along the minus strand of NW_027286874.1, from coordinate 67,463,840 downwards.
CGGAAAAGTAAAAGTTTAAAAGTTAACAGTGAGGAATACATGCATTAAAATCTGGTTGTTCCATACCTACCCACCCATATACGAGTATATACCTCAATTTACTCCTTTATTTTACCATACATTTTACATATCATACATTTTATTCATATGCAGATTATAAGCGATGAAACGCATAGTAGGAAATTAATACCTGTGGATAAACACAATTTTATCATCTTGCATTGATGGTTAATTTCCACAAATTAGATCCTTTCGCTATTACATATTCACGCTGTCTCTCATCTGTGTTTATAAACAATAACTTGGCGAAAAATACAATTTTGTAGCTTCGACTGATGTCGTTTATGCGTGTGACGGCATTTTACCATATTCAATCTAAGTATCTGATTAACTGCCAGATATATCATCACTTTAAGTTCGCACAGGTTCCAATGTATTGCCATTCACTATAGCGAAGGAGTCTCCTACAATTGGGGGGTAATTTAAGAGGTGGTAGGATTTTTAAGGGATGCAGGAAGAGTGGAAATCAGATTAATCACAGCAAGATATGGCAAAAAGCGAGAAACAGTTTAACCGAAGGAACTAGACATCGCACCGATTTAATCATCCTGCTGGATTGTAGTCTGAGTACGTATATTGGTGATTAATGATGACCATTCACATTCGAAATCATTCTAGTGTATGCCTCTTTCATGGAGACGACCGCGTGAGCGAGAAGTTACTCTCTGTTTAATGAATTCGATGAATATCTAATGAAATCCGAGCGAAATCCCCAGGAAGATCGTTTTCCCCCAGCACCTATGCGCCATGCATTCATACCTGTCCCAAATGGTGAAGTCCTCGTCCACCAGGGTCGGGACGGAATGCTGTGGGTTCAGCTGCAAACAGAGGATCGATTGGGGTCAAACAAGGCACCAACGAACGAGCGTGGGAATTAAGAGAGACGTAAGAAAGAGTGGTACCTTCAGATACTCCGGGGACATGTGCTCTTGCTTGAGTAAGTCGACGAGTTTGAGATTGAACTCGAGACCAAGGGCCCTCCCGGCCAGGAGTACCGCCCTGACCGGCGCGCTGTCGTTCAAGTAATACAGGTCCAACGTCATTCTTCTGAGGTACTTCTGCAAAGAGAAAATGTTATCCACGATTAATTCACCTCACAATTCCATTTGGAATCTCCCCACCACCTTTGTAACACCCTTAGCGAGAAATCACGTTCACGGCCCCTTTTGGATCTGGACATGCTTGGCCTATTTATGAAATGAAACATCTCACTTTTGATAAACGCCTCTTCTTTGGGGACATGAAATATGGGAAAATAAATTTTCAGCTTTGAAAAAAGTAGTATTTCGCTCTGATATAATGAAATGAAGACGAATACTAGCAAAATATCATGGAGCGAAAGAAGGGATTCAGTATTTAACAATAAATATAATTATTTCAAATTATTTTTCTGTTAGTCACTATTTATCTCCGCCATTACCCATGAATCGTTACATGAACAATTACTTAGTAATGGAAAATATAGGAAAAATCGCTAATTAATCCTTTAGAGAAATAAATGGTATGCAGTAGTATTACTGAATGGCGTTTTGCGTAATTCAAATACTAATGTACTATTTCTGGTTGATATAATATTAAGCTGGCAGATGCAAGTATAAGAATTAATATTTTCACTGAGTAGTATTGCACGAACTAAGGGAGATGGGGGTTGGTCATGGGTTATCCTAAATCTTCCCTCTTCGCTATTTGAGCTTCATATGCTTTGCCCTCAATAAAAATTACAAAAATGGAAAACAGAACACCAAAATATTCAATGAGAATGGACATTTTGCAGCAACACTTCAATACCTGTTAGTGTTCTCGCAAACAATTACTTACTGCAAGTTTTAAGGTAAAACAGAACACTGTACGGTGGAAGTTATAAACGCACGAAGTGTCGCCAGCACAATTCGCATCCTGAGCCGTTCAAAAAAATTAATTAAAAGCATTATCGAATCCTCAATAGCACTCGGTGAAGTCGGAAATCACTTCGTGTACGAAACGCCTCGCGCATCCCACTTGACAGAGGACAAATTAACATCGGGCATCTCGGTAGTATAAGCGTATATTTCAACGCGGAAGATGTAAATGCCATGACGACGTACCTATCGAATTAATGTAAGTGGACAGGAATGTACGAGTATAAATATCCTCAGGTCTTAGGCAGTCTCCCTTTCCGTCACTGGCCGAATGGTGTATCAACAAATAACAACACTTGGGAGAGTAATCGAATTTTTTTGTTTCGTGAGGAGACTCAATGTTTTTTTCCCAGAAAATTCGGCAAGAATGTTAGGTACTTACATTCGCAGGAACGCACGGCAAAGAGGGCGAGTACCTTCGTTTCGTGGCGCGACGCAGCGGAATCCCGCCCGCGACCTCTGATTACGGCCACGCAGGCGACTCTGACGAGGGGCGTTGCTTGTGCTCTGTGGGTGTTTGATAAGAGCGCGTTTTTGGCGGAATGTAATTCGACGGCCAACGGCGGTCTCCCCTCGGCATTGACGAAAAACCTGGGAATCTCCTCCCCCTTTAATGAACAGACACACGATATCTGGACGCCGCACGCTATGAAATGGTAATCATTTCGGTTCACAAGTATAATTCACACTCCAATACGCGAGTTCCTGTTGGACGATTTGCCGAATTACACTCGCCATCTACGGTGCAGAGGAAATCGACAAGCAATTCATCAATTTTCAATGCAAAGTGTCCGTGCATTTCCAAAGAGTGGACAACAATTACTTGCTTTTTGTATTTTATGGCACTAATTCATGTTTTTGTTTTCTTCTGGTTCGATGTATGTACGTGAATATTTTTGCTGTGAATTAGGTCGTCCCAGGTGCCTCTACTCCGAGAGCGTAATTTTACGACACGTGGAAATAGTTCGAGGTGAACCTCCCACCCTCATCTCTAAAATCAACCTCCAGTGCGATGATCTTGGCTGGTCGCTGGCGAGTGGCTTCACTTTAACAACTTTTGAAGTTTCCCTTAAATGTTCAGGTTAACGTGGTATACGAAAAAATGGGGTCATTCATTGAAAACGACCTTTCGAAAGAGCTACTGATCAACGTCGATCAGAAAGTTAGTTATTTAAAGAATCCTCTTTCCTACACGCATATATATATATATATATATATATATATATATATATATATATATATGCGTGTAGGAAATGTGTACATATATACTTACTGTGTATATATACATATATATATATATATATATATATATATATATATACACACAGTAATATATGTATATGTGTGTATATATATACTACCTTGATCAAAAAGTTCCCGGAATAACCACCGTGTGGCGCTCCCATCGTTCCGATTTGAGTTCTGTTTTTTTTGTTAAATTGGTACATCTGTTGTTGATATTCCCTTTAAATCTTAGTGTCATAACTTGACATTTGCAAAAGTTACGTAGCCAAGAGTACATCTATCTCTGTGTGTGTTGGCGATTTTTTACAATTGCAGAAATGGATTTAAATTTGCAACAACGAACTTGTATTAAATTTTGCGTAAAAAACGGATTTAGTGGCGCACGGACGTTGGAAATGTTGGAAAAGTGTTTCGGCAACGATTCTCTAAAAAAAACGGTCGTTTACCAGTGGCACGAGCGGTTCAGAAGTGGTCGTGAGTCAATCGAAGATGATGAACGCAGTGGCAGACCATCGACATCGAAAGTCGGTGAAAAAATTGATAAAGTAAAAGAAATGTAGGTCAATAACCGCAAATTAACCATCAGAGAAATAGCGGAGGACTTGAACATTGCCTATGGATCCGCCCAAGACATTGTGGTTAATGATTTGGGTTTCCGTCGTGTAGCAGCAAAAAGACCTCAATTTCATGCAAAAAAGAGACCGTGTTGACGTCGCAAAAGACATGATTTGCGAGGCTGAATCCGATCCCACATTCATCAAAAGGATCATTACTGGAGACGAGACGTGGGTTTATGAGTACGACACGCAATCCAGACATCAGGCAAGTGAATGGCGTTCACCAAATGAGCCGAGACCAAAAAAACCACGTCGTTTTCAGTCAAAAAAGAAGGCAATGCTGACGGTTTTCATGGATTACAACGGTGTAGTGCATCATGAATTTTTGCCAGAAGGTCAGACAGTAAACAAAGAGTATTATTTGGGCGTTATGAGACGTTTGCGTGAAGCAATTCGCCGAAAGAGACCAGAAATGTGGGCAGAAAACTCGTGGATTTTGCACCATGATAACGCACCGTCGCACAGTGCTATCATTATTCGTAATTTTTTGACGAAAAATGCAACAAATACCATCCAACAGCCACCGAATTCACCTGATTTGGCTCCCTGTGACTTCTTTCTGTTCAATCGAGTTAAAAAACCATTACGGGGAACGCGTTTTAGCAGCCGAGAGGAAGTAATGGAAAAATCGCAGGAAGCACTGATGGACATACCGAAAACCGAATATAAAAAATGTTTCGAGGATTGGATCAAGCGCTGGCATAAGTGTGTTGCAGTCGATGGGGATTACTTTGAAGGGGACAATATAGATTTAGATGAATAAACTTGTATTTTTAATTTTCTGAATAAATTCCGGGAAATTTTTGATCAAGGTAGTATATATATACACAGTAATCAACCCGAAGGTCGGTTTAGTAGGTGATGGTAGGGATCACCCAGTACTAAGCCCTATACGGCGTGTGAAAATTCACACATCAGGGTAGGGAGGCCAGTTCCTTTCCCTGTGCCGGTTATGGTTTCCCAGGAAGACCTGGTACCCGAAAAATCACTTAAGCTTGGGTGGAGCTGCAGGTGCCCAGAGTGCCTTGCCCGGGAATCGAACCCGGGACCCTCCGGTCAGCAGTAATCAACCCGAAGGTCGGTTTAGTAGGTGATCCAGCAGTCCAACGCTCTACCCACTGGACTACCGCGACTCGCAATTTACATATATATATATATATATATATATATATATATATATATAGTATATGCTTTCATAGACGTAACACGGAAGTGCCGAATAGTACAATACACAGTAACACATAATATAGAAACACAAAAAACAAAGATTACTTCTACATCTTCAGAGGAAGACGGATTGTTTCCGTCGAAATATCAAGAAAATACGTGTGAGTGTTCTCTTTTTTTGTGTTTCTATATTATGTGTTACTGTGTATTGTACTATATATATATATATATATATATATATATATATATATATATATACATTCAAACACGAAATCCCGAAGTGGTTAAGAGCATCCGCCCGGCAAGTGGAAAGATCCGGTGTTCGAGTCCCGGTTGAGGAAATATTTTTACTCTTGTGATCCGTTCGATTCCGCCTTCCCCACCTCTATTGTGTTCGTCCTTTATACGTGTTCCTATCCCTTTTCCTTATATATGTTTCTGTATATATGAGTATATATATATATATATATATATATATATATATATATATATATATATAATTAAGGCTGATGCACACGGATTTCAGCATAGCTAAAAGGAAAATAAAAAGATTAATCAAAATAAAACAACTCATTTCAATATTTCGGTAGTATCTTTAATTCCCATCTTCTTTCGCATTTATCAAGCTAAAAGTGCAATCATCCGTTTTAAGCACTGCCGACGATTCAAATTTTGCCTTCGCCCGCGCCCAGCTATGAAGAGTACGAAATACGTATGACGCAGTTGAGCAATCACTGCCGCACTCCCCTCTCCCCGAGATCCTTCTCGTCAATTGCGGCATGTGAAGAATCATCCAAGTTGGACATCCCCTCAACGTTTTCCATTTATGAATGGCATAGTGATTCAACCTGTTGCAGCACTTTCAAAGACGTCGAGAAACCCAAATGGATGGATCTCCTTCCTTGGGTAATAAGGGCGTCGAAGGTTAATGCGAGACTTCACTTTTCTCGGAAAACGAAGGCGAGGCCGCGATGTGTGCGATTCCGCGGCGTCGGGAACAGGAGGGGGAGTGAAGTGGTGGCTCGGTCGCAAACCCTTGCCCTCCTGAAAATTTCAACAGCCCCTATTTTACCTCATACACAAGGAATTACTCCGATAGCTCTTTTTGAAATATTTTAAAACGTTTACCTTATTACACTGAGTCATGTGTTGGCACAATAGGGTAGACTTCTAACGATTTACGGTCTAATGCAGCTCGCATCATTAACATAAAGTCATTCATATTGGTACTTCTGCACGAAAAACCTGATTTGGTAATATTAAAAAAATGGCAAATGTGGTGACTGCGAATTCATTACGTTCACTAACGAGCGAAAATCCGTCAGTTCGTCTAAATATTCACCCATTTTTCTACTTCATTATATGGTGTCCATAAAATTTCATCGTTTCTATGCATATGGTTCGGTTCGTTATCACTGACAAACGCATGAAAATTGAACTTTGATTACATCGGATGGTATTTTTCCTAAAACTTGGCGAATAAATGACATCCCGAAGCAAAAGTACGAATAAAACAGTCGTAAAAAAGAGATACGCAGATCACATTGAATCTGCCAAATCGCTGTCCTTGATTTGCTATGATTTTCCACTGATAATCAGTCACCGTATGGGTACTCACACTCATTTCCGACTTAAAATTCCGAGAATTAGTTTGAGATGACATTGAGATATTTTTCTCTTCAATCATTCTCCCAGTTGCTGAAGGAACACGACTGTTTGTTTGATGCACAAGGTGGAACTTAGCACAAAATTATTTCCCGTTATGCTCTTTGTTGACAGACAAAGGAATGAATGGGTTTTGTGTGTGGCCGTTATCGGCAAGTAAAAAAAAATCGTTTTCATTACCCAGTGATATTATCGAACATGAAGCAACCAACAATCAGTCAGGAAACCACGCGGGAACTTGTCCCACAAAACGAGGATGCACATGCTTACCGACTGAGACTTAAACGAAATAGCTGCAAAATAAATTGTCTAGCCATCCATGAAAGCTCGTGAAATAATGCTGCATACATAATACGGCACTCAGCGGGAAGTGCTTGCTTCAAAAACCAAGTGATTCAGGTCGAGGGCAAGTATAGATTGCACTGCGCCTTCACGGAACAGCATAATTTTGCCGGTTATTTCTTGAAAAAGGTGTACACGCTTCATTCTTGATAGGTTTATTATCGCAGCCCACGGGTGCGCCACCTGCTACTCAGAAAATACTCAAGTAAATGGATTCCTATTACACACATGAAAGATTCTTTTTGCCGCATAAGTGATATCAGCTTGAATTACAAAATCGTGCAAATTGAACTGCGCCATTTCCCACAAAGTCATTAAGACCTATTTTTATTCATGTTTGAAATAGCTGCAAAATCAGCTTGTTCCGAGTCTACGGTCCCGGATAAGGCAGATTTACATTATCGAAAACGTATAAATATTTTCGTAAAAACTTTCTCAAAAATGATGAATCGAAATAATTAATATTGATAACTGATTTGCTCTTCCCCAATATTATCTGTTTATAAGTAAAATATGACCTCTTCTGCCTGATCAGCTGAACTTTTAAAACTCCATCCCCCTTTACAAGCTACTAAATGAACCATCTAAGTGCCTAAATTGGAAAGTCCCATCTAATTAGTGGACATACTACGAAAGAGAAAAGGCAGCTTGTTTGATAATTGTTTCCACCACAACAATTTAAACATATAGTTTCTACCCCAGTAGACTCTCAAATAGGTATATGCTTGAGTGGAAGAATGGCATTTCCGCGGAATTTACCGGGAAGCCCTTAAATATAACAAGCCTCATCCAACGCTGCAAATAAACAGCAACGCAGCGCAGGCCCCGATGATCTGCAATAGTCGTGCGATATTACGCGTTTACGTTAAGGCATTATATTTAAAGTTTACGATATGACTTCAGGGGAACACAATCCAACTGGCTAGAGCAACAACGTAAAGAATGAAGGAAAAATGTTCACGTCTGCAGCGCCTAAATGAAAGAGAATGAACCTTTTGGCCGACAAGACTGTAGTCAATGAAAATACTCACCCAATGTTCTCCCGAGAATCGGATTTCCATTTCCAGAATTAGAAATTATTTCTCCATAGTAAGCATCTCAATTATTTCGGTATCGTGCGGAGTAAGGCAAAAGTGATTCGAGTGGAGAACAGCGTCCGTCGTATGGGAATGCTGACGCCCTCGCCTATTCCGGTCGCTAATTCCTCGATCACACTTCTAAATTTTTAAGCATGTAATTAGCTTAATTCTTGGAAATTAACTATGCGAACTCAACGTAGGGCGGACCTTGGTTGAAATTTCTGACGCAACTAAATAACGACGGCAACCAGTTTACTGTCTAATCTCCAGTCGGGTTGCTTTGAGATATCATGCATAAATGCACGTTTTAAGAGAATGTAAGCGGAATAAAAGAAGATAACATACCTTGACTCGCTGGAAAAACTGAACAGATATTCATTTCTATGGCCGTGAATTACGAGCGCTTTTTTGCACTGGCAACGTCACCGTGAATATTTTTCCGGACTGGATTATGCAGCTCAAAGCAGTATTCCCGTACTCCCGAGCGAATACGTGTTTAGTTTCCATTATTCCTCACCATCGTTACGATGTATATGTGAAAATCATAACTATCCCGCCAATAAATGGTTGAAAACACCAAGGCATCGCGACGTCTGGATGACGTGGGCAAGCATCGTCATCCCAACTTCCCCAATCACATCAACTTCCCCGCTACCCAACCATCCAACATCCACACAATTGATCATAACAAACATTCGAATCATCTACATTTCGTGAAGACTGGAAATGTGGATGTAAAAATACGTAATATTCCCAAATACGCCGAGAATTCAGTATTGCTGGCTGAGAGCTCACATGACGCACAGGAGGCGGTTTTGGATAGAATTTGAGGTAACAGAAAATGAAAAGACTAGGCGTGCGTCCAAAACGAAAATAATAGTGTTTGATAGGGAGAATGAGAAGGACGATTGCATAGCGAGTGCTTCCACGAGCTTTATGCTTTTGTATATCTTGGGAGTTGGTTCGCGTGAGATGGTCGATTAGATGAAGAGATTTAAAGAAATTTCGAAAGTCGGCAGACAGATTTTTCAAAGAATAAGCATCATTCACAAAAATAATGCTAGACAAAAGAAACAAAAAAAGGTAATGTACAAAATTGCACTCCTCTCCTCTTTATGGAATTGAAACTTGGTCAAGCATAAATATCGACGTGTCGCTACTTAAAGGATAGGGGTATTATTGGAAGAAAAAGGAAATAGGATTAGAAATAATGGGTCAGGAAATAATATGATTTGGATGAACCGGTTACAGAAAATTACCTAAAGAAATGTGCTATGCTGGTTGTTGAGAGAAAGAATGAGAGTTTAACTACCAATCGTATCAGAATGAACACTTGGAGATGGACAGGAGTAGAGCGATGAAGACGAAGATTCTCTTCTACAGCGATCGTGGACGCTGTAGAAGAGGATATCAAGATTAAGAACGTTTATAAGTCTCGGGAGCAAGCGAGCACGTATGTACTAAACAATACACGAATTTGACGGAGATGGAAGAAAAATTCGAGGACAGAGAGCGGACGAGATCCGTAAAAAAGATTTGAGCTTCTTGGCAAAACCTAAAATGAGGATTACTTGAACGCGCGGGCTCGTAAAGGAAAATCCGTGACGGACATACACATGAATGAGTACACAGATGTACTAGTATTTATGCATGTATCCACTCCGACTATGTCCCTGCCGATCGTGTTCACCGAGCCCGCTGAACCAGCGGCCGCGCCGTTTCTTGCGTGGGCATAGCGAACGTGGTCCACTTTCTCTCGCACAAGCGCATCAAGGCGCCCGGCTGCCCTCGCTCCCTCCACCCATCCCTCCTCAAGCTCGCCTGCGGGGAGGCTCTAACCTTGCGGCGAAACAATACCGCGTGACCTCCTCGTTGGGGTAAGAAACGGCCCGCCAGACCTTTGGATTCCCAAGCATGCTTGCAGCGGGCGATAAGTAACGGACACACGCCACCACGGCCACGCGAGCGGAGTTCCCCGTCGAAAGTGTCACGTACCCCTCCAAAAGGAAGGAGAGAGAGAGCAATTGTCACTCATCTATTTTGACACAGTGCTCAAATATTGACGGAGTTCCATCCATGTTCTTCACCCGAAGGAAGAGAGAATTCCTAGGATAAATATTCCCGCGATCGTGATGACTAATGGATTTCTTCATTTTAGATATATTTGTGTTGTCACCACCGAAATGATTTTTGCTGATCACCTGACTTCCTACGGTACGGCCATCAACGATCTAATTCACTCATTATGCGATAAAATTCTCGAAAATAAGGCAACACTAAGAGAACTGAGCAGCAGACAAATAAATCCATTTCGAACAATCATATGCGGGAAATTTCACTAATTGCAGAAATATAACAACAATCAAAATCCTTATGCTTCCAACAGAAAAACACGCTTCTTTACTGCGCCACCTTCATCTAGTTTTGTAAGGTTATTTAGGGCTAAAACCTTGGAGTACAGTTTATTGTAAATACCCAGGAACGCTAACTGCCGAGGGGAGGACAAAAATAATAAATATTTTAGGGTGTAATAAAAGCGCCGACCTCGTAAGAGAAATGTTAGCGTACCCAACAATTTAATACAGAAGTAGAGGGTTCGAAACCCACCTAGTTGGGCTTTCCTTCATATGAACTCATGCGTTATGATACGTCAATTCTGTCATTTAAATTTCAAGTTTAATAATATGTGCTCAACTTGTTTGAGAATCTCAATGCCTAGTATATATTATTATCGGCATTAATTCGCCAGCATGAATAATGTCAGCATAAGGATGGCACTTCGGCTTTATATATTATTTCTTTCACGAATAACCAGGAGGCTAATTGTTGCAGATAAGCTTTTCATTTTTGAATAAAAAGAAAAGTGCACTGCACTTCAAGGTACCACCCAGCTACTGAAAGAACGTCGCAGTAAAATTATGCAAAAGTCAAGATTGAAAGTGGTATTTACGAGTTGATGGCCTACCATTTTCAAGTGTTGTCGGTTTGGGCGTAATAAAACATTTTTCGTAACGGGAACATCAAACGGTAGGATGCACGTCATGCGACATTTTTTTGCGGTAGTCATTAATGAGAATCAATAAATTTTCGGAAAATATTCGAGGCAATGATCTAGGCACCCCCCTGCGACCTGTTCTTCAAATTCATCCTCACTCCAAGCAGACCTGGACAACTCCCACTCCGGCGACAATATCCCCGCACTTCCGCCAGAAAACTAGTCCACGGATTGAATAAACCTGTTTAAAAGACCCAAGACTGAGTCCCGAAAGACCCAGTCGAAGAGCTTAGAGAGCCCGAGCCCACTTTGCAATTGAATGTAATTCAAATAAGATAAGCGATGCAAGAGACATTATTAGCTCCCGGATTATCAGCCGCTTGGGATACCCACTAGGAGTCAAGTTCGGTTGTTGACCGTGACAGTCATAATGTTATTCATGTGTCTCTACCTCCCTCACGATCCGATTCAGATGCCTATTGAAGAGACAGGATGTCATTTGGAGGTTCCTAACTTGAACGTTTACCTCCCCCCCCCCTCACTTAAGCATCCTAGTAACGATACGCTAGAAGTCTTCTTGGAACGGATAAAAAAAAATAACATGATCGAAGTGAAAATGGAATTAGGTGATATGATAGTATTTTTTTCGTGATGATTCTGAAATTCTCGTTAACTGTAAAGGTTAGAAAGTACCAGTGGTTACTTCTGGTGGAACGAATAAAAACTCTTTCGAGAGAATACTTAGCATTTTTTTCGAAATTCAATCTGGTATACCTTTTCGTGGATAGTGTTCAGGAGTCTGCTATTATGTTCGATCGCAATGAGAAACCCATTCAATCAAGAAAATTTATTGCCGCGTTGTGCAGTTTCTTTTGCCATACAAAAAGCCAGCCACTCTGTCCTACTTTAAAAAAATTACGCAAGAACCTCGAGCGAACTTCATAAGGGAAAAATTCCTCAATTTTTTATTTCACTGCCAGTTTACGATTACTCTATGAGATTACGGATCCATGCCCTTCCTTCACCTTTAGAAGTCGGCGCGAAAAATACATAGGCAGCGCTTCAAGGTGGATATTGAAGTCTTAACATTCAGATTCAGCTCAGTGTCAAAAGGAAACACCTCCTACTACGTGTTGAGCAATTGATCACGAAAGAGCTCTTGGACACGCCCTTACGGGCGCAATAGCAGAGAGAAGTTCATTAGATGTGGGACAAGTATCACACCTGCGCCCTCCTGGCATGCAGATTAAATCTCGGGTGGATTCGAAAGGGAATACAAAGGAATGGGAAGAAGGCAAACATTGAAAATAACTTTAATGACTACACTTCAAATTAATATTGAACAAAATAGTTATGCCCCCAATTTTTTTCCTGAACGTCTGATAAACGTCCGTCATCACAAAAAAACCCGTCCCCTAAGACAGGTTGTGGACTCGCGGCTCTTGGATTGGAGCACCTTTTCAACGATTCAATTGTAGATAACTGTGGTAAAAGAAAAAACTTGATAATTTGATACGCTGCTTACGGTCAAACACATAAATCTACTGAGCCGGTGTCAATAATCCAACAGAGCCGTTGGAATAGACACTATCTGGATAAACAGGCCGTTGTTTCCAATTCCAACTCGCCCACGAATCTGTGTTGTAACACATATAATTTCGCTTGCTTAGTTTTTTATCCCAGCCGTATAAAATAACCAATAAGTTAATTATTAACCAATTTAATAAAATTAATAACCAATTAACTAATTAATAGTTAACCAATTAGTAGTTTTGAGGGGAGGCGACCGACAGCTAAGGTCATTTGCGCCATAGGGGATGGACAGGAAAGGATGAAGGGTGGAGAGAAACCCGGCGTCGGCATTAGCCTACTCTTTACGAAAGGCGCCAAGGGGTCCTCAGTTTAACGTCCCATCCGACGGACGGCGTACTCACTCAAAGTGACCTCCACAAAGCACCTCAAGTAGGGATCGAGACACCTCTGAAAAATATTCAACACCGCCGGGATTTGAACCCGCGCCCTCAGGGTGGGAAGCCAGTACGTTAACCAATAATAATAAATCCAGGCGAGGTAGGAGGGGTGACCACGATTTCCAAATCCCGGACTCTTAAAAGGGCCATGATTTCAGGGAAAGGTGATTATTGATGCGTAAACATTTCTAAACCGTAACTCACCCCAAGATTATTTTTTACTGAGGGATCCACAAGGCCAGTCAGTAAGTATTAACTCGCCGGCCGGATTTCTCAAAGATCCCGGGTTCGAATACACCCCCTCAGAGCAAGGAAGAGGCATTGTTTCCAAGTGATGGAGTCTCTTAAACAGAGCTTAACTGAGTTCAACGAGATCGCAGTCGTAGCTTTTTAGAAAATTACCAAGTAGGAGAGAGAGAGACCATGGAGCCGCGGGAGCTCCGCAGACGAGCTCCGCCATCCGACGGTCTCAACCATGCGCTCTCATCGAAAACACTAACTCGCAGCTCCTCCGGGGCCGAGTTCGAAGTCCACCAGCAACGAACTGTCCCCCCGCTCCGATTATCCCACCCCTATTTCGGCGCGAATCGAACTAAACGGCCGAAACTCCTGCCACAGGAGAAATTGGGTGGAATCCATTCCCGCTTCACGAAAGAAATGCCGAGTCGGATAAATAGACGGCCCTCCAACTACACAACCGACAGACTCCCAGGGTCACTGGTCGTCGGTGAGACCCCCGGAGAAAAAGAAAGTGGAGGGGGACGAGAAGAAAGAACAAAAAAGAAGTGAAAAGCGTTTTTACTTACGCGTCCCGGGTTGAGAGCGGCGCGTGGGGCTTCGCAAGGATCCCTCACGGAGAGAACAACGCGCGTCTAATGTTTACGGCCAGCTCACTTCGCTTGCTCAGCGTGCGAGAGAAGCGGTCCTCTCGTTCACTGTCTTCCGAACATGTGAAGTGGAGTAGGAGGAGGAGGCTATGCACACATTTTTTCTATCAGCGCCTCACAGGACTGACTCCTCCTCTCCTCTCCCAGCACCCCTTCCCTCCCCTTCACCACTCATAAACTTCCCCTCCGAGAAACTTGGCCTCATCCCACACCATCCTCTTTCCATTCGAAAACCTTTCTCCGTTCCTCCCCCCCCCCCTCTTTCCCCGCTCCACCATACCTCTGCCGCGCTCCTTCACATCGCCTTCCTTCGAAGTCGGGGGGAGGGGGGAGATGGCAGTTGGAGAGAGAAAGAGAGAGGGGGGAGGTGCGCCAAGGACGATCGGCCAGCATCGTTGATTGTTCACGGGGCCGGGGGGTCGCTCTCCCGCTGTGCGGCTGAAGGGCCTCTCCATTCGGCGAGGAGATGCGCCCCCGGTGGCGACTAGGCTCGAATCTGGAGTTCTCACCGTCGACGACCGACTACGAGCTGTTCGCGGCACAATGAGAATCCTTCCACAGTGCGCAGAAAAAATAACTGTCAAAAATGTACTAAAAGGGAATGTAGGCCTATTTCCTTTGGTTGGCAATAAAAAATTAACGCTTAAGCGCCTCCGAAAAGTTCATTGTTTGGGTTCCGAAAACGGAATTCAACCATGAACAAATTTCAAGATGATAAAGCTAGCAAAATGCCCACAACACTTATGTCGTCTATGATCGTGGGTGACTAATAATTAATTCTTAAACGGTGGAGAGCCAATTCCCTCTCCCTCTGAGGACTAAGGATGATAACTAAGAGTATTCATGTTCACTTTTGTATTTATTAATATACATTTTCTAAATGAAGCACATGCAGTAATAATTAATCAATGATAACGCGTTATTGCAGACCATTTGATCCAATGTAATCATCGAAAAGTCGGTGGAACCTGTTTTAACAGTTATTTTAAAAAAATACGTGGTTTTAAATGGAGAGGTCTGAAGTTTTGGAGATGGGAAGAGGCCAGGACATAGGTCCAATTTTTATAATTCATTATGTTCGTTAATTCCGGCGAGTATGGGCTTATATTAACTGCGGCTATAAGCTTTTCGGAGAGGGCGGTCTTTCCCACTTAATCAACAATCAATTTTAAAACAATCGTAATGGTTTGCAATTCCATCACTACAAATAGTTGTGCCCGTTCTTTCATTTGGGTGATCGTCGACAAGAACCTCTTGCCACTGGGCCGCATGATGCCCTCGAATAACTGAGGCGCGTACACAATTCGCGATCCCTTCCTTGATGGAGGTGGGTGTTCGCCTATCGACCATTTTTCCCTGCCTCGAGAAATTGTCAATTTGACAAAAGAAATAACTCGGACCAGGAAGCAATATCTGCTCGTTGAGACTGCTGACCTGAGGCGAGAATTATCATACTAAAGCGTCGGGTGCATGATCTAATCCAAGAACTAAGGAAGAGTAGATGGGACGACAAGCTGGCTTCCAAAAATCTCCAAGAGGGAAGTACATGGAAATTAGCACGGGAATTGAGAACATGCCCCTTGTAAAAAACTAGGAACACGACACTAAAAGCATCAGGGAAAACCCTAAACACTCCAGAGGAGAAAGGTAGCAATCCTATAAGGTATATTCACGACACCGGACGGACATAACGACGAAGGCAGCAGAGCAAAGAATGGAAAAACGAAGAGCCAATGCTGTTTGAACTAGAAATAAAAATAAAACCAGGCACCGTAGTAGCAGCCATTAAACGGCTAACACTTAGAAAGGCAACAGGAAACGACAAGATCTCAAACGAAGTCCTGATGCACCTGCCAAAAGTAGCGGGAGACTTCTTAGCGAAGATGGCCGAATCATCCATCAACCTGAGCCATTTTCCAAGTCCATGGAAGAAATCAGTCGTGGTGTCTAAACCGAAACCTAGGGAAGGACCACAAACTGCAGAGAAATTCAGATTAATCTCTCTTTTTCCTGGACTTGGAAAAATCCTTGAGAGGATAATTCTGCCGTTTCTCTAGCAACATCTCAGGAAAAAGGAATACTCCCTCCGGAGCAATGCGGCTTTCGAGAGGGAAGAGGAAAGGAGTAGCAACTGCATCGAGTTGTAGAATTCATCGCGGACACCTTTAACAGGAAAGCTCACTCTCACTCTACTGCCAAGTTCTTTGATATTTCAAAGGCGTTTGACAGTGTGTGGCACGACATAGCCCTGAGGAAGATGTCTGCGATGGGTTTTTCTCAATGGCAGGCCGGCTGGGTAAGGTCCTACCTGCAGGGTCGCACTTTCCGTGTTAATTGGCTCCCAGAACTCAATGAGGAAAAACATATCTATGAAGGAGTCCCCTCAGGGATCGGTACTTGGACCTTTTCTCTTCAATATATTCATGGCAGATAACCCAAGGATAGACGAGATACCATTCTCGAATTTTATGCTGATGATGCGGCCATTACGAGCCGAAGTATCCGGGCAGAGTTTCCATTGAAATATCTGCAAGAGGCAGCAAACAAGTCAGCAAACTGATACGAGAGATGGAAAAACGAACTCAATCCGAATCAGCCAGGAGGCTGATTTTTGCCACTCGTCCGAAAGACAATCCGCAAGGTAGCAGGAAGTATTGTACGCCTGTCGACATTACTCCGTCCCTGGAGAGTCTACAAAGACTTATATTGATAATCTACTCTGCCTGCATAAGACCCAGTCTAACCTACGCCAGCTCTTCATGGGCAGGGAGAACAAGAAATAACGAAATATCGTCAATGAACATCTTTGAGAGGAAGACATCGAGTTTCATTCTCCGTTTCCGCGACAGTTGCTCGGTAGAGGAGATATAGCCCGTGCTATATATGTACGTGTGTTTTGACGTTCCGTGAGGGCTTCCCGAATTATAGAACGAGTGAGAATCCGAAATAATTACCACTTCTCTAATGTCTCTTGCTTATTACCTAAAATTAAGAAGGGGAGCCAAACCATCAGTTTCGTCACGTCTATGAGGCAAGGACCAATGGCTTCTGGGCGACTTTACCGCCAAACGATCTTCCGGCAACAGTTTGAGCTTTTGGTTAAAGGTTCATTTATGTAGCATCAATTTGTTTTTAGGCCAGATTTAATCTGCCTGGTACTGCTGTAAATAGTCATTATCAATATATAGTGATTTATTAGCACGTGGATCCAGTTAACTATATCGTTATGAGAATATATGTAAAAAAAGGAGAAAACAATGTTGCGTGAATGTATTGTATGTTTGATTAGCCGTAAACATCCTAGAGTTTTATCGAATACAACTTTGTTTCGTATCACACTTGCAAAACTTAAATTTAGTGTTGCTAAAGTTTATCGCGAAATTTCAACCTCATAATACAGCTGAACTCCAGAAGTATTGACTTCTGAAAACTCCTACGAATGAAAATGAATTTTTTTAAATGACTCTTACATGGATCATTGAGTTTGCGCGAACATTGATCTGCTGATAATTTCTTCCCTCACTGTGGAGTCTTTGCTTTAAACCCAACGATGCGAAACATCTGTATTCGCATGTGGAAATTAAACCTGAAAAATGAGCACGATTTGCCATGTTGATCTGGCCAGGTCGTCATACGTTCACTCAACAACCAATAAAATAACCATGCAGCAAAACTTCCCGGCCTTTGTCAAAGACTAGATATTCCAACAAACCTTCAAGTATCGGTACATATATTTTTCACATGCGACTTTAGTCTAAGTAAATGCCTAGATATTTTCATTAATTTACCTGATTAATAGTCACATTTTTTTGTATTCTCTTTCGCTTTTCTTTGCGTTAACACCCTCAATTACTACTGCAGCCACATTTGACTAAACATTTACATCCGAAACCCATATTATCGAGGAGATAATTTCCTTCCGCTTTTAGCGTTCGTGGAGTGGTAAATCTAACATTTGATTAAAAACCGTATAAAATAAATCACGTGGAACACCAAGAGCGGCGAGCGCCGAAAGAAAATCCTCTTAAATAATTTTGGGGCATCGAGACGGGAGACCAATGACAAGGGTTATGAGGTGGATGATGATCACCTGTTATTCACTCATTAAGTTTACAAAGGTAATACATACGTGCGTGCATTGTAAGAGTGACCGTTGACCAGACTTGACTGTTGCCTGATTTCAACAGAATTTATACAATAATAATAATTATTATTATTAAATATATTGATTTATGGGATCAAATGTTGTACAACGAATAGAAGTCATTCCTCTGCTGTGGGTGGGGATCACTCATTGCATAGCAGCACGACGTCCCTACAAACCTCATGGCCCTCTACCACCTCTGCACCTCCTATTACGCAGATTGAACGAAGGGGCTATTTATCGTGGGATGCTCGCATCGGCAGGCGTAATTGACAGACATTATTTTTGAGAGCTGGTTTTGGAGATTGATTATTATGAAATAGCCGTATATATTGCACAGTCGTCTGTCCCAAAAATAAATATAATAAACCTGGGAAAAAATGTATTGCAGAGCAAAGTACAAATTACTAAAATTCTTCAAAATAGCGCCCTTGTGCAACGACACGCCGATTCCAGCGCCTCTGCCCCTCACTGTACGCTTCTGAAAGGCGTCGACGGGAACCTTGCTCAGGGACTTAATCACGGCCTCTTCGACTTTACTCGGCGTTCCAAAATCATCGCTACCTTTCAAGCTCTTTTTTATTCTGGGGAACGTCAAGAAGTCCGGCGGTTCCTTTTCGTGGCTTTAGGGTGAAGGGGGCAGCGTTTGTCACCTTGTGCTTGGCCAGGTACTCGGTCACGAGGAAGGCGGTGTGCAACGGCAAGTTGTCGTATTCAGTTAGCGAATATCTCCTTCCTGATGCGTGCCACCCTTTTCCACAGTCTTCCGAGGATTACCACGTCAAATTTACTGTACACTGTCTGTCCCCGCGGTACAAACTCATTAAAACAATCTACTAATGTTCTAATCATAAAAAAAATCTTTCTACCGATTTGTGGTACAGACCCTGAAGTTCGCTTTTCTGGTTAACTCATCAGTTTAGATAATCCTTTTGGCGGATTGCACAGCATCAAATTTGAGTCTCAGCAGACAAAGAAAGTTCTACACTAGTTAAAGAAGAGTAGACTTTCAATTATTGAATCCACATGAATCGATATATATTTTTTATTTCGTGACCAAATACTTCCCTTTTGGCTTTGGTTGCCAAAACGAAGGGAATTTTGTCGGACATTTACAATTGCGCATAAACTGAAGGGCACTCGAGATGAAGGGATGTAAGTGCAACTGTTGAGTTATATGGTTTTCGCTGCAGCGATTACTACTGGTAGCCATTCTCCTCGAAGGGGGAGAGAATGATGAAAGTAACAATCAAGCTAAATGAAATGAAACTATTGACTTTTTAATTCCACACACTTTATTGATAATTTCATTTCAATATGCCATGCAAATTCCATAAAGTTACGCCGGAGACAATAAATTTCAATCAAGCCAAAGGTTCAAGTTCAGTGCCTCATGATGAAAGCAGACAGCACTCTAATTTTTTTCAATTAAATAACAAAAGAGGACGGGTGGAGTCAGCCATCGCTAGGGTGTAGGTATGTTTAGGGTCCCAGTAGTCCAGGGGTAAGCATTAGACTACTTAATGGAGGGCGCCAGTTCGATTCCCCAGCAAGCCTCTCTGGGCACCCTGAGTTCCACCCAAGCTGTGTAATTTTTCGGTTCACAGATCTTCCTGGGAAACCATAAACAGCACTGGACTGGCCCCCCTACCCTGATGTGTGTATTTCACATGCTGTTGGGCTTATATGGACAGGGTGAACTCTGCCATCAACTACCAAACCGATCTTCAGGTTAATTACTATGCTCATGTTGGGAAGGGGTGTATACTACCTTGATCAAAAAGTTCCCGGAATTTATTCAGAAAATTAAAAATACAAGTTTATTCATCTAAATCTATATTGTCCCCTTCAAAGTAATCCCCATCGACTGCAACACACTTATGCCAGCGCTTGATCCAATCCTCGAAACATTTTTTATATTCGGTTTTCGGTATGTCCATCAGTGCTTCCTGCGATTTTTCCATTACTTCCTCTCGGCTGCTAAAACGCGTTCCCCGTAATGGTTTTTTAACTCGATTGAACAGAAAGAAGTCACAGGGAGCCAAATCAGGTGAATTCGGTGGCTGTTGGATGGTATTTGTTGCATTTTTCGTCAAAAAATTACGAATAATGATAGCACTGTGCGACGGTGCGTTATCATGGTGCAAAATCCACGAGTTTTCTGCCCACATTTCTGGTCTCTTTCGGCGAATTGCTTCACGCAAACGTCTCATAACGCCCAAATAATACTCTTTGTTTACTGTCTGGCAAAAATTCATGATGCACTACACCGTTGTAATCCATGAAAACCGTCAGCATTGCCTTCTTTTTTGACTGAAAACGACGTGGTTTTTTTGGTCTCGGCTCATTTGGTGAACGCCATTCACTTGCCTGATGTCTGGATTGCGTGTCGTACTCATAAACCCACGTCTCGTCTCCAGTAATGATCCTTTTGATGAATGTGGGATCGGATTCAGCCTCGCAAATCATGTCTTTTGCGACGTCAACACGGTCTCTTTTTTGCATGAAATTGAGGTCTTTTTGCTGCTACACGACGGAAACCCAAATCATTAACCACAATGTCTTGGGCGGATCCATAGGCAATGTTCAAGTCCTCCGCTATTTCTCTGATGGTTAATTTGCGGTTATTGACCTACATTTCTTTTACTTTATCAATTTTTTCACCGACTTTCGATGTCGATGGTCTGCCACTGCGTTCATCATCTTCGATTGACTCACGACCACTTCTGAACCGCTCGTGCCACTGGTAAACGACCGTTTTTTTTAGAGAATCGTTGCCGAAACACTTTTCCAACATTTCCAACGTCCGTGCGCCACTAAATCCGTTTTTTACGCAAAATTTAATACAAGTTCGTTGTTGCAAATTTAAATCCATTTCTGCAATTGTAAAAAATCGCCAACACACACAGAGATAGATGTACTCTTGGCTACGTAACTTTTGCAAATGTCAAGTTATGACACTAAGATTTAAAGGGAATATCAACAACAGATGTACCAATTTAACAAAAAAAACAGAACTCAAATCGGAACGATGGGAGCGCCACACGGTGGTTATTCCGGGAACTTTTTGATCAAGGTAGTATACATGGCTTGCATAAAAAGTATCAGGAAAGGTTTCGGTGAACACTGAAAAGAATGAAAAGAGCTGCGACAGTCAAAGTGTGAGATTGGGATTAACTAAGGAACTGGATAAGAAGGACATTGGTGCGAAGATGTATGAGTGGATGAAGAGAATGAATACAATAACTGAAGAGAGTGTAGAGGAATATTGGGAGAGAGTAAAGAAAGGAATTGAAGATATAAGTAAAAAGTTGGTGGGCTACAGGGAAAAGAAGAGAACAAAGAAGCCATGGATGCCAACACCTGCAATGATTGATAAAAAGGGAAAGAGAAATACAAATCAAAAGACAATAAAGGGAAAAAATTGGCACAGAAAACTGAATATTAAAGTAAGAAGAGAGACAGAAAAAGCTAGGGAAGAATGGCTAAACATAGAATGTGCAGAAGAGCTGGAATTTATGGGAAGGCATGAATTGATGTACCACAAAATGAAGAATATTACATGGGATGACTTTATGACATCAGTGGAACAGCCAGCATGTATAAAGATAGAGAGCCTGGAAGAAAATATAATAAAGGAAGGAAATGAAGTGATGGAAAGATGGCCAGAGTATATGGGAGATCTGCACAAGGCAAGTGAAAACTCTGAACAGCTAAATGTGGAGGAGTACAAGGTGGATAAAGCCTGCATTGAAGAGGTTATCTTGCTGCATGAACTTGTGACAGCAGTAAAAGAGATGAAAAATGGGAAGCCACAGGGTGGTGATGGAATACCTGTAGAGCTACTGAAATGCCCGCAGGAAGAGGGATTGGTGGTATTGACACCCCTCTGCAACAGAATTTACTATA
Organism: Hetaerina americana; assembly: GCF_022747635.1. Lineage (NCBI taxonomy): Eukaryota > Metazoa > Arthropoda > Insecta > Odonata > Calopterygidae > Hetaerina > Hetaerina americana. The sequence goes on along the minus strand of NW_027286874.1, from coordinate 67,441,862 downwards.
GTTGACAGTGGCTGCTGGATTTTGTGAGAACAGATATAGCACCATTACCAAAGAAGATATGGAACAAGGAAATGTGAGGAGCAGTGTACAATAAGCGCGCAATCAGCGAATATATTGTTAAGAATACTTAATAGAAGACTAAACAAAATCATGGAGGAAAACTCAGCAGAGGAACAGTATGCCTTCAGAAGAGGAATGGGCAAAATAGATAAAATAGGAGTAGTGCATACCATTAGAGAGCAATGTCTGTAGAAGGGGAAAGGTTTGCATGTGAGTTTTGTTGATTTGATGAAGGCTTTTGACAGTGTAAAATGGGAAAAACTAATGAAAATCCTAAAAGAAAAAGATGTGAACTGGAGTGACAGAAGGCTGATTGGAAATCTGGGTTAAACCAAGCGGTGTGCATTAGAATTGATGAAAAGAGGACGGGTTGGTTTGATATTGGGAAGTGAGTTAGGCAGCAGTGCTTTCTCTCCCCCACATTCTTTCACCTTTTATGCTGAAGACATAGCCAGGATCTGCTGGAGAGTGTTACTAATCAGGTGGGGCCATTCCTCATGATGGTAGCACTATTATTTCTACTTTCATCATTCATTGTCTAGTTTGGTAAATGTCTTGCTGGCTGAGGAGAGAGTGGATTTGTGCATGTATAAATGCTGAATGTGAGGGATTCTTATGATCTAAACTCCCTGTAACATTACACAGTTATGAGTATGGTAGCATGTCAACCCCCTCCCAGAGGTGAAAGAATTAATTATGTAGAGCCAAACACTTCCAGATATTTTCATCTATGGCATAGGATTATAGCTTTGTAAGTAGTCTACTATGGGGTACTTGGTCAAACATTTTTTTATTGTTTAGAAAAGTTTGTTTAGTGAAGAAGAACTCTGTCCACTGGAGCAATATTTTTTCCATAACCAAAATATCAAGAACAAAGAGAGCAAGTTGTATCTTGCAGGATCTACCCTTCGGAAACCAAGCTAGTTTTTCATCAATGAATGTTGACTATCAAGGTTCCTCATTTCCAAACTAAAAATTATATATGCTCATTAACCTTATTGATTTGGATGTGAGGAAAATGTCAATAATTACTCAGTTCCTCTCTGAGTCCACTTATAAATATAGGTAATATACTGTCATTTTCCATACACATACATAAATATCATTTTGTATAGTGAATAAGAGCTGCATTTAATTATATAAATTACAAGGTTAGGATGATTAAGGCAATTTGGTGAATAAAAATGTGTCACTGTCATCCTTACTTTTATCATATTCAGAGGCAAATGAAGGAACTCTTGAAATACTTTGCTCTCACACTACCCTTCTATCTTCAATTAGGCCCCAATTTATGAGGTTAATTGGGTCCACAATAAGTTACCCTGGTTTATTTAGACATAAAAGAGTAAATATTGCTAGAACATAAAGACAAGTAATAGATGTACTCTTGGAATTATTTCTTCACTCCAAAAGTCTTAGTCTGACCCCCAACTCAAATAATATTTCATCTCAAAAAATTCTAGCAGTATAGAATTAATTGGAGAGACAATTTTTCATCTTATGCTGTTTTTTGCATATTTCACTCTCGTATGACTACTACATGTATAAATTGTTTGTATAAAAAGTGTAGGAAAAATTGATTTATATCAGATATTGCTACAATGCTTCAAAATTCTTCAATGTACATCCCTTGAATATCGACACACTTTTGCCAGTGGCTTTTCCACAACTCGAAGGCTCCCTCATAGGTGGATTCCGTAAGGTTCTTAAAGACATGCATTCAAGCGTCTTTGATGGCACTTACAGTCCCATGTAGGTGTCCATCAAAGGAGGATTTCACTTTTGGGAATAGGAAACAGCCTGCTTGTGCCAAGTTGGGACTGTAGGTGGTTGGGGAATCATTAAGATGCTGTTGAGGGTCTTCACAATCAGACACTGGACTCTGCTCACGGTCATCAGTCAAGGCCTTTGGAATGAGTTAAGCACAGATGTTTTGCAATGCCAACTTTCCAGTGATCATGGTGTGCATTGTCATCTTATCGATGCCAGTACGATCTACAATCATGCACACACTTAACAGATGGTTTGAGTTCAGCACTCTGCACACGTTAGGAAAAATTGTTACCGATACATTTTATACGAACCGGGTAAAGCAGTGTTTTAAGAGACATGGACATGAAACAATGTCCGGTGCCATAGAAGTAATGCAAGGCCACCAAATAAAACTGCTCTTACAAAGTAAAAATGACATGGGATAAAGCAAATCAGCCAAAACTGTCCATGATATGGTTGGTGGCTTTAAAAAGTCATCCACCTTGAGTGGAACTGCCTACATGTATGTGGTCATTTTAATGAAAATACATTCCTTGGGTCACATTTTACTTGACTAAATCACTTGAATGCATTCTCGAGTATTTTCCTTTGGAGCAAAATGATCATGACAGAGTCAGCTTACTGCATATTATTCTCCTCCATGGACATTTAAGGTTTAGATTTTCACCATTGGACTCAAAATATATTTCGATTAAGGTCGATTCCAAAGATTATTTTTAGTTTTTTTGATGTGTTTGGCTCTACATGATTCATTCTTTCTCCTCTGTCACATTGGAAGGAGTAGGCATGATGTAATATTCCTAACTGTGTGATGGTAAAGGGAGTTTAGATCATAAGAACAACTCACATCCGGTGTATTTTTTGCAAGCACCATTTCCATTTTCTCCTGAGACAGCAAGACATCACATGAAGAAAGAACATACTGTATACCCAGCCCAAAAATACCAGTTGTGTGAGTACATTGAAAGTATTTCCTTGAACTTTAATACTATTTCAGTATATGCAGGCTAAGATTAAATCATGTTTTAAATTCTATTTTCTGTGTAATGCATTACTTAACCTTTCAATGATCCTGAGGCTATTTCTACTCCTACCCATTTCTATTGTTTTGGACATTTTTTACTACGAAACAATCCCACCCAAAGAATCTCTTCATGCCCAGTTGCATGAACATATTCATTTATTAGATTACCTACATGTATATTTAACCATCAACTATTAAATTGTTCCCTGATCAATAATTGTGGCAGAATATCATTTTTCATTAATGTAATCAAATTGTTTCACTCTCAAGCAACAATACAAGGTGTGATCAAAAAAAGACTGGATTTTATTCTGCACAAACTGTTCCACCAATCAAAACGAGACACAGTGAGCCATCTAGCGATGTATCTGAAGACTAAAACGAGAGGTGTTGTGTTTGTTCATGTCAAGTCGTTATGCAGCAGCAGCAGTACATGTCTTAACCTGTTCTTCGCTGTGTGTAACAGCAGCAATGAAGGAGCTAAAGGAACAGCGAGTGTGCGTGAAATTTTGTTTCAAACTTGGCAAAAGTGCTACAAAGACATTTGGAATGATTCAGCAAGCATTTCTCATTGAAGCAATGAGTCAAAGCCAGTGTTTAGATTCTAACAGATGAAGATTCACGAACGGGACGGCCTTCCACTTGGACAGACCCCAACCATGTCAAATTGGTGAACGATATGGTGCGGGCAAATCGCCGTTTAACTGTTAGGGAGACAGCCGAGGAAGTGAACATTAATTTTGGATCCTGTCAGACATTTTGGGCATGATACACGTCACATCAAAATTCGTCCCATGGGTGCTGACTGATGAACAGAGACAAAAACGTGCAGACACTTTTCAGGAACTCCTGGATCAAGCCAATTCCGGCCCATAGTTTCCTAAAACCTTCTTTTTGTATCCTAAGTTAAAATCAACCTTCAAAGGGCAACGATTCCACTGTATTGCGGACATTAAAACTAATGGTACAGAGGACCTGAAGAGGATCCCTAAGGGGACTTGCCAGGCAGGGTTCGAGAGCTGGAAGAAACATTGGCAAAGGTGTGTTGTCAGCCAAGGCATGTACTTTGAGGGCAACAAAATCGATTAAGCTGTATCTGTCGAATTAAACAAGTTATAAAATCAGTCCTGTCTTTTTTTGATCACACCTTGTATATTTGTTAGTCGTCATAATGATTATGTTGTAAAATCCAAAAATCGCTTCCTTTAGTTTACAGTTTTCCCTAAGGACATGTATTTTTCTCTTCTTTTAAATATCCACCAGTTTATTTCCATTTAAAACATACTGCCATGATAGTTACAGGGACATATCTGGCAATACACACGTGCCTTTACAGGTTAAGGAACTCAAATTCACATAATTTTTAGTTCATGTAAGCATATGGATATTTAAAGATGGTTTATAAACTCATTTGGCATATTTCAGTGCTTATTGGAGCTCATTTTGTGCAAAATAGAGCATTTATATCCTTACAACAGATTTTATCGTGCAGGTTGATATATTTAATTTAATATAATAACTACATAATAGAGAATCTGTACAATTTTAAATAAATTCTGTTAGTTATTGTTTAAATAATGCAAAGGAATTCAAGGTCTGAATAATTTACAACCTTGGCTCATAGAGAGAAGTTCTGCAGAAAATTGAATGTTGCTTCTTAATATTTACATGCATTCTTTTACAAAACAGTTTTCAAAAATACTGTTCTATTAGGAAGTGTTCATCTAGGTGTTCTAGCATGAATGTATACTATGTTTTGTTTGTGGATAGTATAAATTTTTTGCTTCAGCGTGCGTTTTTTTTAACTACGGGTGGTGTCCTAACATCCCCAGCCACACACCCTTGCGGGGTATTGAGTAGATGTAGATGAATTGAGTCCTGACACACACGACAATCATTATCAGGCCATACGACCATCTACTAATTTTAGGTATGGCATCATTTTAGGGCTGACTGCAACAAAGAGATGCATGGGGCCACTGATAGATACAGTGAAGACCCTAAGAAGAATTTGTACTATCTTTTGTACCTTGTATAAGTATTATTGCCCATGTTTAAAATATAAGGATTCTAATATTCACATTTTGACTGCCTCAGTCACTCTTATCTTAGGACATTAAGATCACCTTATATTAAACAATCGTACGGATACAGATTGTGTGCTTGGATGAGTCTTTATGTAAATGTGTGAAAGGATAAGTGTATGACTAAAAAATAGATGATTCGGTTTTGGTAGAACTAACTACTTCAAGTATATAGCATTAGTGTTTGTACTCGTAATAACTAACCAGTGTGAATGTGCATTAAGTGAGTGGTGGTTGGTGCATTTGAGTCCCCATCAATACACTTAGTTTCCAAAATATCAATGGCATGTGTGTTGCTCCATGATGTGTAATTGGGCTTATGTTCTTAGCAAGACAAATCATAGAGTTTACCTAGCTCATAGAGGAGATATTCCGAAAACTCGATGAAACTTTTGGTCTGTTATTTTGTTGAAAAACTGATGGTATATAAATCTCTGTTGCAACAAAACATTTTGAGACATTCATAAACTTTCCGTTTAAAAGATCTTGTACATCAATTTTGGCTTCAATTATTCTATTTTCAGGGCCAGAGAAGTATAACAGAAATCATTGAGCTCTTTTCACAAGCTTCACTCTTTAACAAACAATGACTACAGATTACAAATGATGATTGTAATGAACTTACCGAGTTATTATTAAAGTTATTGCATTCCACTCATTGTCGTTTAAAATGAGCCGCGTTGTATTTGAATCCTAATTTTTTCGTACAGTAAAGCATATTTTACAATGAATTAAGGCTGGATAAATAAGAATCCCTGAATTTTTCATTCTTCTCTGTACTTTTGAGTAGTATGCAAGAGGCATTTTCCTGTACAAATAAATATTATTATTATCATTACATGGTATTACAACAAACCTAGCTTTATCATAACATTACACAAAGTTTGCGCAGGTTATATTTATCAAATGGTTCATCAGAAGACTATGTATTTGTTAAATGTCACAGCAGTTGAATAAATATATATATATATATATATATATATATATATATATATATATATATATATATATATATATGCTGCATCGCCATTGACTCAATGCATGCGGAGAATATTTTACACGCCTCAAGATGATCATACAGCATGCATTGAAATTCATGCAAGTTACAAATTACGTAATGGTCATTAATACTCTTTCTTTACTCATTAAAATTACTCACTGGAGTATCACCGTCAACTTAAGTTCCTGAAGATTCATACATGAGGCTTTACTTGTCTTATCAGAGTGAAAATTGGTATCTCTATGATAACTTTACATATTCACTAAGTATTGTAATGTTGTCATGCTTTTATACAAAAAAATTTCAAATTAAATTAAACAACTTTTCAGCGTGAATCAAAAGCAGACAAATTTGCCCAATATACGAACCCAATGCATGTTTGCCAATGCTTAAAACAAAATTTAATCTTTTCGTTGCAAAAACGTTTTTTTCTACTCTAGAATTAACCATGCAGACAATGCCCAGTCAACTATAACCTTCCCATTTTAAATGTTGGAGTAAAGAATTACCTAAAATTTTGATTTTACGAATGATAAAAACTACTGACAGGATATCATCCATCCAAACTAACCTTTCAAATAAATTAGCACACAACGCATGAATGGTAAAGACGGCACAGACAAAACTTGGCGGTATTATCGAAGTAATTTATATCGACTTACCAATATTGTAGTTCTATAGTCTTCGATTACATCGACACCATCGAAGCCATCGAGGTTATTGAAATGGTTGGTCGATATAATGTCTGTGGGTGTTGTTCCATCATGGCACGGTGGTGTGAGGTAGCATCTTTTGCTTCAAACAGTTGTATTATGTGCTGAAGATACGGTTACTAATTAGAGGTAAATATTAAGATATGGTCTATTTTCACTATTTCGGAATATTTATTTGTAGGTTGTATTTTATGTGGGTATTTATGCTAATTCGGCGCCAACTTGATGAAATCGCATTGTGTAGAAACAAATTAGTCAGATTTTTTCTTCAAAATAAAAGCTGACCCCAAGAAATTGAAATTTCGTGCACCTAATGTTAACAGGGAATCAGACTTCTGTACTGAATAGGCTAATCTATTTTTTAAATTTCAGTTAGTAAATAGGAATTTCGAGGAGCCGGGACTTGATTTGGAAGCAACAAATATGAATGAACAATCGATGCATAGCACTATTCTCGCCATTCTTTTGTAGACTTATGATTTCTTAAGCTATAAAGGCATGTAAGGAGAAGAGCATGTGAAGTGAAATTTACCAAAACATATGCAATTTGCACAGAATTACAGTTATTCATATCATTTCAAGTAAAATTGGTAATCCCTGGAGAATGAACTGTCCGCGTCACAAGTATTTGGCAAAATTCACTTGGGAAACAAGGATCCCACTCCGAATCGACTATCTTCAATTACCCAGTTGATAAAATTACGTCTATCAACCACTTTTCCTCAAAACATTTGCCACTTTTAATTTTCTTACGCATCTGGTAGTTTCCTACGAAATACCTTTTAGCAGTTATTGATTGGTAGCGGTATTCTTTAGGTGCAATATTTTGAAGTCCATGGGGATTTAATGAGTGTATCAAGTGGTTTAAAGGTGGAACTTTTGAGTCTTCTTCTGAATATGACGTTAACAATTGAAAATTAGAAGGTATAATTTCTCAATTTATCGATTTCAGTATGTCTTTGTACTAGTTAATTTTCATTATTTCATCATTTACAGGATTAACCCACTTATTGACGGACTATATGTTTATTCTGTTCATCTTGATTTTGTTATATTCTTCTTTAGATATTTAAAACAAGCCATTTAAATAAATTAGCCCCAAATTTTAGCTTAAATTTAGCCCTAAAACTTAGCATTAATTTTTTTTGTTACACAATAGGAATATGGATGGAGAGGATGGATCATCAAAAAGGCTACGAGGCCGTGGAAGGACCAGAGCCCGTGGTAGAGGAAGGGGAAGAGGTAGGGGGCGAGGAAAGAAGGCAGTCAAGGTATGTGGACTCAAGCAGTTGTTCCATGCATTGAAGCACAAACGCCATGTTCTTGCTGTTTTAAAAAACCCTCCTTGCAGGTAATAGAAAGTGATGAAGAAGATACTGGACTGCATCCTGCTGAAGAGTGTACCGAGCCTGATGAAAATGTACAGCCATCTAAAAGTAAGCATCTGTGTTTGAGTATTAAATGTTATATCCTTTACCTTTGTTAAAAATTGATGGTTTCCCAGGAAGATCTGGTACCCAAAAAATCACACAGCTTTGGTGGAGCTGAAGGTGCTCAGAAGAATTTTTGTTCAGAAAAAATGGTCTGTCTGATTGTCCTTCATTAATTTCTTCAAATCTGATCTTATTATTTTCAAATCAGAGATCAAACCTGTCAAATCTAACTTAGGTTGGTTGTATAGCCATGACAATCATGGTAATATCTCTGGCAATTTCAGTGTATAAGTGAATATCTTTTTGTATTTCCAGTTTGTTTATTATTGAGTTTATAATTAAACAATGCTTTTATATAATAATGAAAAAGTTTTAATTTCGAAGCAAAGGAATTCCTTTAATTTTTGCTTACTCTAATTCTGCCCTAAATCGATTACAACTCCCAGCTCCATAGCCCTGCTAAAATGCACATAAAAATATAATGTATAGCTCATTAAATAATAATGAGTAACTTACTCTATGTTGTTGTCCTAGACATACTTTCCTGGATTCAAGATCATATTCAACGAATGAGTGGAATCAAAGAATATCCATTGGTAAAGAGAAAGGTCTACCGTGTGAGGGGACTGTTGTTATGCTCCTTGAATATGGCAAAGAGTAATGCAAATACGAACTTAAATTACATGTAAAAATAGTCAAACATTATTTAATTTGTTATAAGTTTTATTATAATAAATTAATATGATTGTACGAGTGTTTCATCAGATGTTTTGCTATTTGTCCTAATTATAAGATTCCTCTTGAAGCCTTTTTGAGTTGGCCCTTCTGAATTGCAGAAGAGATTTCTTTTACACTGGCTTGAATTGTTTATTTATTTATAGTTATGGTGCCATTGTCATCATGGTATAAATGCTCTGTGAGGGTTTTTAATTTTTTGTTCTTTAATGTTTCCAGTTGACCTTGAAGCTGACATTTCTCAACTAGAAGCACCCACTTTCACTACTATTGACCGTGGCCCTCCTGAGCCTATGTTACGTCTGAGATGGGATCACTGTGTAAATTTGATTGGGGAGAAAGTTTTAAATCCTATGATACACTGTTGTGACAAATGTATGAAGCCTATCCTCATATATGGCCGTATGGTAAGCAAAACGTTTAAATCTAGGACATTTTTACTTTTTCCAATACATTTTAAATCAGTTCATCAATTACTGTAGGATTTCCTTCATGTGGTGATATGTATCTGTCAATGGATAATTGGCTCCCAAACTGTAATGGCTCTTTCAGGAATCACAAACATACCAGCAATCTTCGTTACAACAACACCTATTTCCTTTTCTGGAAAATCATAATTTGTATGACCTTCTCAGTGATCCAGAGTCCTGTTCATCCCTTTTCCCCGTAAATCAATGTTCTCCCATTTATCACATCCCTCAGCATCCTCATGGATCTGCATATCTCCTCTATTCAGGATTTCTATATTCTTAAAAGAAAGAAAAAATCCACTACAGTCATCGCTTATGTACTCCAATGTCAAGACTCTCTCTCAATCCCATCTTGAGATGACTCTACAGTTCCTATTGCTTCTATTATGTTGCAATTCTGACAGTTTGATAATATTTCCCATAGTACTGCCTATGAACAAAAATTATTCCTGTTAATCTTATTGATGTCATTTTACCTTGACATTTCATTGAGCCTCTGTGCCACCTTAATATCTCACTGTTCCATCCATTATTTTGATTGAGCTTAACTCATTGTATCTCAGATTGATCTTGAAATAAAATCACCAGTAGCTGTGCATACATTTTGACAAATTGAAGCATTTTAATCATATTATTACAAACATATTGATATTAATCAGCTCACCACTATCCTTCTGTCATAAATCTGGTACTTCCCTCTTTTATGCCTTTTACCAGATCTACATTCTCCATGTGCTAGCTTGTGTAATCTATTACAAGTAGAAATTTTGAGCAAGAATATCAACATCCAATCAATATTTATATATATTTACATGCATTCACAAGTTACTGTATTTCCTGGCCCTTAAGATGCACTTTTTTTACTTCAAAGTGGGCTTTAAAATCATGGGCCCGGGGTATATATAATTTTGACCTATAAGTGCAAGTGGATTTGCTGGAAAAATACTTTCCATTATGTATTTTTTCCTGCATTAGGTATAGAAAATCATTGCTGCTATTATAAATTTCGATAATATCACTTTTAAGCCAGTAGCAAGCAACAGAGTTTCAATATTTCGTTGAAAATACTTCCTAAATATTCCAAGAGAAATCATAAATGTGTGCACTGTTGTGTGTTTAGTTACATCTAGCATATGGTGCTGAAACCTAATATGTGTTTGGTTGACAGATATGTCACCACTGTTAATACATACATATATTGTATCTCTCCCAATAAACTTGGAGTGTACGGGCATTCAAGCTTAGCATGAGAGTTCTACATCTACATAATACCCTGCAAGGGCATGTGGCGGGGGGTGCTAGGTCACCACTCATAAAATGGAATAATACCACATTCAAAACAAAATCATGTTACCTGAAGGAGTTTCGAAAAGGCATCAAAAATCGATGCTTTTATTGAAATTTCAATAATATCAAAATAATCACAGAAATTAGGCATTGCATAAAAGTTTAAATGATAATAATCTCATGCGATCTTAGGAGAGGAATTGGCATATAATATTGCATTTAAACTTGAATTTGTGAATTACAAATTCCAAAGAAACTGCGGGAGATGCTGCAAGAGTAACTTTTAACAGAGTCATCCACTAATATGCATTTCAATGCAACAATTTAATGCTAATTTTTTAATGTAACAAGTTAATTTTCTTTGTATTTTGTTAACATCAAAATAACTTGGATCTTTTCTGTCTGATCGAAGTAGTTTTTGTAAATTCTGAACTGAAAAATCAGGGTGCATCTCTTACACTGGCATGTCTGTGCCTGGAAACGATAAAGTTCTATTATGACCCTATTGAAATGTATGTAAGTAATGTTAGCATATCCATCCATATCTATGGTAATAAATAAAACAATGATCATGTGTGGAGAAAAGGGTTTGTTAAAGTAGATATGATTTTCTTTTTTACTTCTATAAATTTGAGATGGAGCATAAAATATTTCTGTGGCTGAACTATCTACCGTATTTAGTGCCATATAAGATGCACTGTTTTTCCAAAGTTGTGTTTAAAAAAATAATCCGTATCTTATATATGACGGTTAAAACTCCTTGGGTTAATGTTCAATACTGAATGTTATTATTACTCCAGATGGTCAGTACTGTCTCTTTTGACTCCACTATATTTACTTATGTATAATGTTTATATTCAGTTAAATAATGCAGTATTTTGGATTTGAATTATTAAGCTCCTTGCTATTTTATGATGTTAATATCTTGTTGCTCACTTGTGCAATGACAAAAGAGGTGCCAGTGAGATATTGAAAGTATCAAACTTATCATATTATATCACTACATATGATAACAAAACAGCATGTGCTCTTCATACTGAGTGGAGTTTTTATTCTGTGGTTTGTTTTGTATTATGGTCACCTGTAGTCATAACCTTCCATTTGGCTTTTTTGAAACGTAAGAACTAAAAGGCATTATAACTGAAGTTGGTGGGGCATCGCATTTTCACATGGACTGCGAAAACTTGTCTTAAAAGCAGTAAGATTAAAATTATTGTTGAAACATGGAGGTTAAGGTGTCACTTCCACTGATAATTATTGGCATTTATTAGCAGCGCTCAAAGAAGTAGGAAGTTTGAAAACTGTATTTGAAAATTCAATTTGTTTTAGTTATTCAAATTTTACCATCACAGCATCTTAGGATGTGGATAACATTAGTAAAAGCTATTAATGTTCAGAAGAGCATATTTTAAATAGTTGCATCGAGGAAGTTGGGTGCTTGTTTGCGGTGGGAAGCCACTTGGCTTTCTCAAGGAACTGTTAATTTCTCAAAATTTAGCATCAGCAAAAATCCTTAGCCATCAGGGTAGAAAAGTCCGGATGCCAAACGGTCCAAATTCTCAAGTCCTTAATTGTGGGACTGTGGAGCAAAAATCATTGAAATTGTTGGTAATCCATGTTCAAATTTCTCAGCTTGCCAAGCATCATGGCAATGAAACATTACAATTGCAAAATTTATAGAACCAAGCTGTCAATCTGGCAAACTTGAACAAAATCACCCATGAAAAATTGAGAAACACTGGTAGATTTTCATTGAAAACTTGTTTACGTTTGATCATTTGGAAGACTTTTTTTATCTACTGATATGAAATGATTCCTCTTATTTTGAATGCATATGCATGCTGTTTATATATGTTCACAAACCCCATTAAATGTTAGTCCGTATATTTGATTAAAGAATTTCCTTGTTCATCTATATGTTATTTTTTGTAACAGATTCCTTGCAAGCATGTCTTCTGCTTGTCGTGTGCAAAGCTTGAGGATAAAGTGTGTCCACGATGTGCAGAAAAGGTGTCTCGTGTTGAACAAACAGGCCTTGGGACAGTATTTATGTGCACTTATGGTGGAACACGATATGGGAACAATGGATGCCGTCGTACATACTTATCTCAGCGAGACCTTCAGGTTAGTGATCACCTATTGATTTACCCATTATAAAATGGTATCAAGGGATATTTTGTGTCATTATAATGTGGGATGTATGGTACCCAGTCTGTTGAACTCCTGAGCATGATCCCAAGAACCTGTGTATAAACGTCAATCTGTTGAATGGAGATTCGCGATTCCACTCATTCAATGCAGAACATGTGACTTCTTTCGCTATAATAATTTGACAACAAATGATGCTGTTATGTAAGTGTCAGAAACTTCATTTTATTTGGATATAATTTGATAATAAAATAATGTTGCAATACTGCATGATAGAATTCCACAGAAAGTGCTCATAAATGTTCTATAAATTTTATTATACTTGTAATCCACTGTCCTTCCCAATAAATTTTACATCTGAAGCTACCTTTGAAGTGTAGTATTGACAATGGTTTCAAAACCTTACTTCTCCATTCCCTGGACAAAAACAATAAATGCTTGAAATGAAATGGCAGTTACCCTCCTCCCTTGCAAATGGGAAGATATAGCAATAATATTCTGAGGTCTTTGTTTTTCAAATAGTTATTTTATTGATTTATTCCTGTACATGTCCTTAGGCACACATTAATCATCGCCATATCCAAGTACCTGTTCAACCTCTAGCATCCCTGACTGCTGCTCCATTCTCACTCTCTGTGGCCACCACTGGTGCTCATGTTAAAAATCATGGTTTGGTAGATCAGGAGACTAAGGTTACTCATGCTCGCCTTAAGCAGCAGCAAGTTGTTGTTGCGTCTGCAAACGACCCTCGGGTCCACCTTGGAGAACACCACAGGCGGCACAACACAGTCACTGATATTCATTCTTCTCGTCATCCACGATCAATGGCTTCAACTGAAGCCAGTTATGTCTCAGGTAAGTTCTGTAACTAGTGTTTACTAATTTCAGTGCTTGCTTTGTCAGTTTTCTGTCAATGATAGATAATTCATTAAAAATATTTATCATTTCAGGAGCGGCTTCAAGTGCAAATCAGCCAACGGTGTCCCCTTATGGTCTTCCTCCTGGTCGCCCTCCACCTTCCATGGTACAGTATGCTTCATCGCAGTCAACTGTGGTGCCTGGAAGTGCTGGTACTACAGGCTCTGCATCCAGCACATCGCATATGAGGACTAATCTCATCACAGTGCCTATACAAGATAGCTCTGACTCTTCAGTGGCTGCAGCTGCTGCTGCGGCTGCCGCCTACCACCAAGCTGCAGCAGCGGCCGCTGCAGCAGCAGCTGCCGCAGTGGCAGCCTCGGGCCCACCTCCTCACTATGCCACTCCACCACCCTCTGTTGTTCAGACAACCTATGCAACCCCAGTATCGTCAAATGCCGCAGCCTATCCGACTTATGTTGCCCCACCTGCCACACAAGGCCAAGGACCACAGTATGCACAGCCTCCATTGCCCCCTGCACCGTCCTACTATCCCCCAGTCACACATGGTGGTGGAGCAGGTGTCACTGGTGCAGGGGCATATCCTAATCCTCCCCCCACCCATGCCCCACCTTCGCTCACGGCATACAGAGGTGGTCAGTATGACCCAGCACGTCAATATGCTGCTCAGTGGCCCAGTACACTTCCTCCCCCACATGCACCTTCCTCTGGTGTTTCGCCCTTCTACAGATAATGCCCTGATGTTTAATCTTTTTACAGGTCAAATAGTATAGATCATACACAAAATAAAATATATTATGAGAATAATGTTTATGAATTCCTATTGCCATGGTTTATGTCAGAAAATATCTTTTGCGATTAGATGTTTTTAAAAGATTTTTTTAAGAATGTGTATCATGTCCATATTGTTTCAAATTTTGATTAATTTTTTAATTATCATCTTGCTGAAATGTGTTATCTAATCAATGAAAAAGGGATAAATTAGGGAATATTATATTTTTATCAGGAGTTACCCAACAGGCTGGGTATAATGATTTTATTTACATACCCAGGATGCTCTATTGAACTCGTTTTGTAAGTAATATTTACGACGCATTTGAAATTTATTTTGTATTACAGACTCTCATTAAACTGTTTTGATAGAAGACTATTTTATATGGTTGTCTGATTTTCAATCCTTTAGACATGGTGACTCTCCTTGTGTGAACATTTTTGTCCATGATGATCTTGTGTCAATTTTAGATATGAATGTAGAAACTAAAGCTTCCATTCATATTTATCCTTTTTTTGTACTCCTTTCTACACCTTTAAAATTAGATTCTGTTGCTTTGAGATATTTGTATTTGGTGATCACAAGTTTATTGTGATGATTTCCCAATTCTAGCATTGTTCTGTTGAGACTGCTTGTTATAGTTTCTACACAATCATTATTTGACCCAATATTGTTTAGTCTGCTAACTTCATTTTCAAGTTTCAAGGCATTATATGCATTTGTCAATAGGAGTGCACAGGATAAAGCAGAGTGAAAATCACAAAAATGACTACCTGTATAAATATAATTTTAGTTAAGATAATGGGAAATGGTTCTTGAAAGCCTGAGTACAAATTTCCAATCCATCTACTTCTTGATCGATGAATTTATTGCACCTGATCCACTTAAAGTGCAAATTTTGTTTAGAAATCTCATTTACCTGTCAGCAAAAAGGCTATTTTTTCATTTGTCTCGTTTCTAAAAATGTAGGAGACACTTTCAAGTTAAGCAAGGACATATTTCCATATTGATCTCTAACAAAAAATAATGCTACATAGAAAATCAACTATATGGTCCTGATAGGTAATTTACTGTGTCGAGTATGGCGTATGCACCTAAATGGCATTATTCCCATCCCACTTAATGGAAATTCCAAATAATTGAAAGCTAAGAATTGTAAGACTGAAGGTGTGTGTACATTGAAATTTCAAGCTAGATTAGGGTCCTGTGACTCATGTTTGCACAATTACCCTGGGTTTCTTTGAAGTTTATAAATCTATCCCCAAAATGTTGCATTGTAATAATAACTTTAAAACATCACAAATTTGTATGCAGGCATCATGTTTCTCGTTTCTTCAATTACCATAAAACTTCCAATTTTCCCAAAAATAAATTTTTTGTTTGGTCAATAGACAACTGAAATAATTTTTCATGGATGGAAGCAGCATCTTAATCTTAAATTGCAAGACATTTTTTTACCTTTTATGTACCATGCCATAGGATTAATCAGCAAGCACATTGTCTTGGAGAAAATCTAACATTGAGGTAGTAGTTCTATGCTCCGACCTAAATTTTCATTATTCTCTAATTGTCGATGTTAGCCATCACTGTCATAATGACTATATATATGCAAAACCTAGGTTGAGAATAAATCTTGTCATGTATACTCAACCCAGTCTAGTACATTCTTACTGTGGCATGCAAAGATGCAATTGAAGCAACAGAAATTGGACGCTATTAAGACCTCCTTTGAGAGCTTTTAAAGCAAAACTGTAGCAATGTATATTAAGAGAGACAAACAAATGGGAAACTCACAAATCCACAATGACTGGTCTAATTGATACATGATACGATTTTCATAGACCTAAATGTTACATTTGCCTTGCCTTTTGCTTCCAGAGGCTGACTTCTGGCTTCCAACTCTTATTACTTTGTCAGTCCTCTAAATGCAGTCTACAATTGTCGTAAGGTAGTTATCATTATTTGAAGTATTAGGATTTGATTACAGTATTCTAAATTGATTAGTGTCTATGAAAAAAAAACTTTTGAGAGAGCTAAAAAGAAAGGATAATTTGAAATACCACTGATATTTTCTTTAAATATTGAGGGTATCATTTGTCATCAATCTATGGTCTGAATAATGTGTTAAGGTGTGCCATTACAAAGGCAGTATGTTGTCATTCACACAATATAACAATATATAGATGAAACAAAAGAAACGGGTACTTGACTATATGGGGGCTCCTTTGAAAACACTTCATCCCAATCAAGGCAACTGATTTTTACACTCTGAAATTGTTGTATAGCATTGCTGTTAATTAAGCCTATTGTCTTGCCAATAATTTTGATCCTTTAGAAAGTTGGCATGAGTAAGTGGCTAATTCAGTGGCTGTTTAAGAAAACATTCTACAAGTGGTATACTAAAAGTTACACTCTAAAGTTTCTATCTCCCTCCTGCAAATAAAAAAAATCCATCATTACGATAGATGCCATGGAGGAGGATTGCCCTTCAAAAATTTCATGGAAATTTAATTTCAGCATCAATGAATTCAGGAATTGCAGCAGCACGGTTAAATTGGCTTAATCATGAATATGATTTAAATGTGTATGATAGGCATACAGTGGTACAACGGCACGAGATGAAAATGATTCAACCATTAAATTATAATCAGAGAAGTACCCAAAATATTTGAAGAGATATAGTAATATGTTCACCAGGAGTGTAAAATGAATTACCTTTCACGGTAATTTCACCCTGTAGCACTTACCTATGCGCAAGTTAACAAGTCATTGAAATGATAGCATTTTCTTATACTACCAAAATTAAATCATTTTAGTTCAAATACACAAAACTTGAGAAATAAAAATAAATATATTCTTGTAGCAATATGACTATACATCTCACCACAAAATATTTGGTTAAGCCACTCTGATGACTTTTGATTTTTAAGGTGTAGAGAATTAAAAAAAACAAAATTCATAACAACAAAACTGCTTTTAGCATCAACACACACTAGATCTTTAAAGAAATGGTCCCCAACAATTAGACCAACTTCAAGGTTTCACAGCATACAATCACTCATAAGATCACTTCACAACATTGCGTCACCAAAATGAGATGTATGTACCCACACGCACACATTTATATACACAACTTCATACCCAAGTGCACACATAAAAAAGTTATATACATAGTTATGTACTGCCATTTCTGACTGGAAGAAGGCTAGTCATTTGCCCCTGTTCTAAACAAGTGCTGCAGCAAGCAATGGTGGTAAACAGTTTATTTTAAGTTCCACTCAAATATTAACAGCCTTGGAGTTAGTCAGCACCACGGTTAATTAATGTAGAATCACGTGGATTTTGAGGGCACAGAGATTGCATTATCACTAGTAGAAATCACTGATGTTGATGATCCATTTCCTCCAGGAACTGACGTAACACCAGACATTTGTGTGCTTGATGGTACTGGTTCTTCACCAGGTATGGCAATTGTGACAGATTTGATGCCTGTTTTCACATCCTTGTTGGCAGTAACTGCTGGAGACATTTTAGGTCTTTCAGCAGTTGGCCATCCCTGCTGCTGCTGCCTTTCAGCTTTACTTAGACGCTCACTTAGGTCCTTCAGAGCAATTTGCCTATTAAAGATTGGTATTAAAATACAGAGATTATTATACTTTGTAGTTTAGATACAAGGAATTTAATTCCAAACCTCAATTTAACAAACTAATTTCTTCAAATTTTAACTAATGTGATGAAATTATTCTCAGTATAAGGATGACATATATTCCCTTGGAGGAATAACTATATGCTTGGCAACAAAACAAGTTATAATGCATTTCCAATGCTTGCAATCAAGCCTTTAAATGAACTACTGGATAATAAATCGTTAATATTATGGAGACTAAAATAGTTAAGCCACAAATAGAAACACTTACATGCTTGCACAAAGGAAATAATTAGAACTTGTGAATTGCATTTTATGCAATAGAATTGAGTCTGGGTGGTAGTTTAGCGGTGCCATTTCTTTGTCTATAAACTTAACTAATATTGTACATTTTACGACATGAAACAACACATTTATCCACTTTATTTTCATCTTAAAATGCTATGTCACCCGGCTGACATCTTGCTATCAAATCAAAGGAATAACATGAATCCAAATCACAACAGATTGTCTTAACTTCACAAATCTAGTAACACAAACTTTTGTGGTGGTGTTAATGGTATTTGTTCACACTAAATTATAGCCCATGGCTGTAGAGCAACATCTCATTAATTCAAGTCATTGGAGTTCAAATAAATATGGGCTGACACCAATTCTTTTTACTAACGGCAAGACGTTTTCAACAGTTCATAATGACATATAATACTCTACTTCATTGTCAATTGGACACAAAGACGAAATATGCATAATTCTTACTGACCTCCTCCTTTCCATGTCATGAGGGTCAATTCCAGGTAAGCTGATAGTTATAGCTGTAGGTGCACCAGCATTGTATTTGCGAACGGGCCTTGAACAAACCCCTACCTTAACTAGCGAGCCATAAATAGTGTTGCTTACAACGGCAATGGGTGGCTGCAGAACATTAGGAAAAAAACTGTGAAAGAAAGAGATTAGGAAATTAAAAGTGAAGATATGCAGGGAAAGAAAAAAAAGTATTAACTAGCCTCCACTCAGTCATTTAAGAACTGCTTTTTCAATAAATGTTGATAAATCTCAACCACCATAAATGCTATTTCTCAAGAGCTCACTTAAAATTATGGAGCATGGGATACTGGGAATATTATCGAGAGGAAAATTAATCATCGGCTTTCTATAATGCCAACCAACAGTCTTACACTCACTGCACGGTGGGTTTGAGATGTGATGATGACTAAGCAAATTATGCTCAGCCATTTTAATATCCTGGTATCCATATTTTCTCTTTATATGCTGACTGAATGTTCCAACCTTGTATAATTTTAGATAACTAGTTAATGTCTCGTATACATCCTGTGGAATTGTATTCAAGCTCTAATCTGTTAGACATTACAATCTTCCACAGCACAGATTCAAGCGTTATGGTCAGATAATTTCTTAATAATTAGATGCCACACTAAAAGTAAATGGATGCTTTGTATTTAATTTTAATAAATTTGTGACCTTGTTTGTTCATTTTCCTCACTGCCATCATTGTGTTTTTAACTATTTTTATTTTGAATGTTTCCTGGTGGAAATACATTTTCAAATCAATAATTTATTTTATTAAACTCTTGGACAATGTGTCTTCATATGCTGACTGAATGTTCCAGCCTTGAATAATTCTAGAAAACAAAGAAATGTATTAAACATAAAGTAGTTGGAAGAGAGGTCTACTTGAACCTTAATGTGGGATATACTTTCTTTATGCTGCAGTATTTGGGGAACTGGAGAAAAAATTGATATCTTGGGAGATGGAAGTATACTCTAGGCCCGTATTAGGTGGTACAAACAATGGATTCTTGTGCATGAAATTAGCCTTGATATGGTGACATATGCTGCACCAAACAATGGAGGGAATTTCTGCAATAGGGAGATTAACTTCATTTATGACTTAATCAACAGGTGGATTATACAATACTTTCTGAAATTGTTCCGGTTTATTAAATACAATAAAGATTACAAAATTTAAATGGATACCGTGCAGTATCTTCATAGTGGATTAGTCTCCTCTGCTACTGAACATGCACAATAGGTCTGTTTTTAAGATAAAGGGAATCTAATTACCAAAGAAAGGGTTCTAATGAAGCAATATTTTTCATCACATTATAATTTTTAAATCATTTCAGCTTTGAAAGAACTAGTAGTTATAGTTCCTCACAACTTGGATACTGCTTCATGTAAAGAATAAAAAATGTTTCAGTAAAAATCACTTAACAAAAATATCGCTGTAATAAAATTGTCCGTCGATCATTTCAACAAACCCATATCACTCCTTTCCGATTTTAATTTTCATAGCCCTAATATAGGTCGTAATTTAACAACGATGAGAGAGCAAAGAACTGCAAATAGGAACCTTCATTAAATATATATTCATTATAATTTTAATTGAGTTTTTAAAAAAAACATCAAATATCAAGGGCGAAATGTAAATTAGTCAACTTAGCAGGCGTATCGCGTTATGTAACAAGTGCCCTTATTTATGGATTGCTGGCTTGCTTCTATTTCCAATATCATTTAATGTTTGGTTCCTATTCGGGCAACAAAAGCATTCACTCCTGAAAGAAATTAAAAGACAATTAGCAAAATTGCACAATAAACCCTAGACCGAAACAAAATGAAGTCTGTAGAATTGCGGACAACATTGTGGGCTGAGTTTGAAAAAAGCACAGCTAAGAATACTCTATCTAATAAAATTGATATAAAAACTATAAATGCTTCTATCCCTTTCACTGCGAGAAAACCCATCACGAAATGTGCACAGAATATATTCTTTTATTTGGAATATTTAGAACTAATGAATGACAAAGCATAAACTACGGGAAATGTATGCCATAGACAGCAAAATAACGGTGCTAATATATTAATAAATGGTGAAACTAGCGATAGGTGATATCGAACTTGAAATTCCGAAATGTGGACCGGATAAAAATTGTAAATACACACCTGGAAAAGGTAAAGCTGTCAGCCATGTCACCTCGCGTCCCATTACTGTGGCGTTGGTAAAATCTCAAATAGGTCCAGCTGGTAAGAAGACCTGATGTAAACATTGTAGGATATGTGCCCTCCAAAAGTCCAACGATCCAGAATATCATGGATAATGTTAAAACACTCAAAGGAATATTCCTGTTGGTGAGCTTGCCGATCGGTGTCTTGAGCAGCAAGTGATCCGGCATAATCTGTTTCACCGCAACAGACACCGCGGCAATGTAGCCAGCTAAGCCATGAATGTGCACAGTAAATAATAAGTCAGTATTGAAAGTACACATGTAGAGAAACAAGTAAAACACTGCACTTAATATAGCGACACCGATATTAATTATAGCAAAAAAGGTCATCATTTCCATAGCGCCCCATAACGGCTCGATTAATTTTCCACACAAGCCCACGGTGATTATATCCACACATACTTCCCAAAAGTGTATCTCTAGGAAACAATATGTAAACGCTGTCCAAATCCAAAATACGGGGGGCATCAGATAACCTGGCGTAACACTAAGAACGCGTATTGCAGTCTCGGAGAAGGACAGAAAATAAGTACAAAAAACAACAATACATATAAACTTAACAGATGCGCTGGTATTTCCTAATAATGCAAGGAACTGCTGCCTCAGATATGGTATATTTTTACTAAACGCCCTGAAAGACGCCATTTTCCAAGTTGTAACGCAAAACAGATAAACAACGATTTTGGACACATGAGCGAAATTAGCCTCGGTAGGTAGCGATAGGTCGAAATTCGGCCTTTCGATTTAAAACTCTCTACACATAGCGAATGATAAGTACATACAATGATAACAACAACAAATAAATTATTAACCTAGGCACAGAATCATATTATTGATGAATTTCAGAGTTGGATAGTTTCCTGCGCAATCTCAGCGTAGGAAAATTAAAATAAAAACAAACTCCTTGATACCGGGATTATAGCGATTAAAAATGGAGACAGCTTTGTAGAAAATGTCGTTTCTTCATGGTCCCGTAATATGATACTGAGCCAATAATAAATAACTTTGAATGCAGTTTCACCGAGGTAAATGAAAGGTAAAACTGCAGGGTTCGTTGTAAGAGCGATTTTCACATATCCTACACTTACAACGCATCGTATAGAACCCACATCGCGATGTTGATATGCACGATAAGGACAACGATTTGTCAACAAATGTTTTAAACAGTTGACTACCGCAACGTTTTCGCCAAGAAAAAGATTTTACACAACCACATGCTAAATGATATACTGTCGCAGTCGTTTACTTTATCATTCTTCTGAGACCTAAGACGGCCTGTCGATGTGTCGAATTGATTTTTTAGCTTAACTTAGTGTCTAATATAGATCACCTTCAGCACCGCCTCCTCATCTTAAGCATGAATTGTTTTCCCTTAGAGCCATACGTGCTGAAGTTTTATGTAGCGGCTTATGCCGAAATACTCTCACACAATAGTGCCACTTTTTATGCGAGAGGTCATAAACCTTGCTTCCGTGATATGTGTACATTGACAAACAAAAAGTAACATGAGCGTTGGATAAAACAAACAAGCACTTAGCATCCCATCTCAAAAACATTTCTCCATGTAATTCCAAAATTCTTCCGTGAGAAATTTAAAAAAAATAAGCAGTACTCTGCTAATTGAAATTTTCAACTGAGTCTGCTGAAAACGACTTTTCACCCAACAACAGCGAGTATTAAGTTATTTCTAACATGATGCCACATCTTTTGTTACTTGACGTTTTGAAATAAAGTTTACTCGTGTAGTGTGTGTAGAAGGGACAGACACAAAGAACCCATCTGACGGGCGAATAATTGAAGTACCCCTGAGCGATGGCAAGCATATCCTCAATCATCGTCCTCAATAATATTGCACATCTAATCCTCCGAGTGAACTTTTAAGTCGAATTACCAGTAACATGTGCCTACATAGTCTCCATTATGTTTCATGCAACCCACATCGAATCCGAGCATAAAATGGCGGATGCATTCTGCTAGGGTGTTTGTGAACCTCAAGGGTTGCATCAAAATCCCAATAGGAAGCGCTGACCGCTTGGCCTGATATCGTTTTCACGTATGTGTAACGATTAGAGAAACGCCGTTGTTTCGTGATTTTTTACATATTGCCGTACGCCCTGCGTTTGCAAAATGCTGTATTCATTATGTTTTTTCTTAGTGAAATGCAGAATAAGGTGTGAGTTTGAGAAGTCAGTACTGTTTCTACATCTTGGCAGATTTACTTAGTTACACTATCTGCCTCAAGCTTTAGTGTGTGCATTCTAATAAAAAAACTTTTATCTTTAAGACTGATATGAAATAATTATTCCCACCGTGGCCTATCAATTTTCCAACTGAGACTGATACTTCATTTGTGAGAGAAAGGTATTTAAAAATGCCATCTTTAGGTCATTGATTTTGTGCGTCCGAATGAGGTGTATAGCATCGACGGAGATCCATCCCACGAAATTCGTGTATAATATGACTAACGGTTGTCTTGCGGGATGAGACAGTTTTTCATATTAGTGGATGAAACTCTATCATCGTCGTTAATAGAGTCGTGATTACTACAATAAGTTGTCAGAAAATCAACAAATCAATATGGAGGGAAACATCGAACGGGACTGTAGTGCCCTAGGATTGTTGTTTCAGCAAATTATCACAGACCTAAAGGTAAGTGACCCATTTAGGTTATTTATTTTAAAGATCTACATTTATCTTTAAAATGTATTATTTTTTTCGATGAATTATCGTAGATCGTGCCCGTCAGGCGTTTAGAATGATTTTGAATCTAAATTGAAGGGAACATCTGATTACTGTTTTCATTTAATCACATATTTGGAATTTTAGTGTATTTACTACACTTTAATATTGATTCGAAGTTTTGATACAATGTTCCTCCAAGGTGTTAAGTTATTCATGTATATTTCAATTAGGATTTGTCCTAGTTTATAACTCATGATGGTAGTGGGCCCGTATCGTAATGAAAAGTAATAATATTTGTGCTTCCTTCCGATTCAGTATTTTGAGTTATTCTATTTGTTTATGTAGCCCTTTGCTCGTCAAGACATCTAATCCAAAAGCTTTGTATGAATACTTTTTAAGTATTTACATTAGGGTCCACCGAGAAGAGGTAGAGTTTGGCAAGAGTATTTCTAAATAATATAATTCTCTTTGGGTATGGTTTAATTAATCGGATACATTTTATAAGCAACCGCGATATTTTGCTGAATATTGTTTGGCTACTACGGAAGTCCCTAGCTGTAAATCAGATTTTCCCTTCTTATGGTTCCTAAATCATGACCTGTACTTGTGTGTAAACTTCAAATCTCTGAACTAGTAAATATTAATAATAGTATGAAGTAGCATTTATTGGTCAATATTGATTGTGAGTTTCATTTTGTCTAATGATTTCAGGATGTTACCTTGGTAAGTCAGTGTTCAAGCTTAATGAAATATATTTGGCGTTCATATAAGAACAATCTTCAAATACACGTTCGTGAATGAGATGTTTTATTTGCTACCTCTAGTAAACCAGAAATACTCGTTCGCGTCACCCACTTACTACTTAAAATGGTTATATGTACAATTTGTCATGATAAAAGCCTTATGGTTTTTATTGTGAAAACTGCAGCACATATTTAAGATAGATCGTTTACACTTAAGTTTTTTATGGCATGATATGTTTTACGAATGCTTTCTTGTGTTGCAAACTAGACTTTTGATCTCACAACCATTCAATAAAGGGTGAGCCTTGGGGTCATCCAAAGTAGTTCATACCCCAGAATAGAGTTGTAAGTTGTGAATAATTTCATATTATTGAAAGCATATAGTTGTAGAAAAGGACTCCGTAAAAACCTGCATTCAGAATGTTGCCTTATATTCCTTCTGTTTTAGTGAGTATTGTTCCACGAAAGTAATTAGTTCATTTCAGCATAGTAGAGCTGAATGGGAATTTGGAATTGTACTCAGGTGCCTCTTGCCCGAATACGCGACTTCTTAAGGTCCGCAATATTTAAACGACCTTCTTAGAATTCTTTTAATTACCATTCTATGGAAACATTTGAACGTGCATCCAACAATAAAATTTGTTTGAAAAAAAAATTACTCAGATAAAGCTCTTTGCAATACTTGGAAGAATAGTTTGTAATCATACAGCCGGAATTAATGATTTGTAAGCTATGCATGCCAAATTTTAATGTAAAAAGAAGAAATGCCAGTTTGCATTCTCCAAGGTAATTGTTTTATTGTGATTCTATTTCAGAATGGAACACCGCTGTGGGAGGACCTCATTTCTAAGGCAACCAAACTGCATTCTTGTCTCAAGTATGAAATTTTGATAATTTTAATCAATTTATGAGAAATCAATATGGCAAAATTTCTAGATGTACATTAATTAATCTTAAAGGTGTATTAATTAATGTGTGATAACATGCTGGCATTAATGACTTAATTGACATTTTAAAATGCTTACGCATTTAAAAAAGTTACTTCTCAATGTTTGCTGAAATGAAGATTAGAAGTGAAAAGAATTAGAGACAGCATTATAAGTGTCATCTCATAATTTCCCCTTTATCAGGTTAAGAGCCTAGCCATGTCAAAACACTGGTTTCTGTTAAATCATCCAGGTTAAGCCAAATTGCACTTGAATGGAGGTTGAATGGTTAGCCTTAATGCTTCTACCATGGCACTTTCATCCTCCGTCTGCATTCGGTTGGCACCGTTGATCAATAGGTGCCTAGGGCTCCTATGAAGGACTTACCTAACCCCAAGTAATCTATCCATCTTCCCTTTTACCTGCACAAACAAGGTTTTAAAGTTTTCACCCTCTTCATTTTCAGAACCCATGGGGTAAAATTAGGTTTTTTAAAATTACTCTTAGTTGAGATACCCATTTTTTCCATGATTCCTAAAACGTTTTTTATTTGATGAAATGGTTATTAGATCCAATACTTCTGGTAATTTCATTCATGGTTATTTGTAATGGTGCAGATAAAAAAAAATGTGAGGACTGATGGCTTTCAATTGCTTTGAATGTTAGCAAAATAAATCCAACTTGTACAAAGTTTGAACTAGTGTTGAGAGCACTCAATTAGTGCTGAAATTATTTACTGCCAGGAAATATTTTCAAATGTTTTGATGATACATTTTTAGCTTCATTATAATTCATATCCTTTCTTCCATTCCCTTATTCCTTTATATCCTCTCTAAGTAGTATGTATTAAAAAATGTTTATTGTGTACACTACATAAATCCTGGAAATTGGCTTGTTGGAAAGTATTGTGGACATTTTAGTGAGGAATTGGCTGTTAAGGCTCCAGCTGCATGAAAATTGTGAAGACTATCCTGTTGGGTTTTGCCATATTCATTGATTTTATTGATAGCAGTTTTACCAGAATTCCAGATAGCATATTCTAATCAAATTGTTGATTCGTTGATTTTGGCCATCCTTCTATAAGCAATTTTTTTGTGATGATGCTTATATAAGGTTTGCCAAAATCAATGCATTGACACTTTGGGCTGAAGATGCGAGCTGGAAGGCTGGTTAAATTGTTGTCCCCAAAAGCAATAAATGCGGTGAAGTGTAAGATGAAGAAGCCTTTGCAACTAAGACTTTTAATGCATACATCATGGCTTGAAAAGTTTTGTCCTTCAAATTTTCCTGAGTGTAGTCCTTAATTGTGACAAAAATATTTATTTTGCATGCAGACAGCCCCAAACAGAAGTGCTATCAATACCACATAACCAAAGGGGATATCGCTATATTTAGTACCCTACATCAAAGTCCCCTTTTTTAATGGTTGGGTTTCCATCTTTCATTTTGATTCCAGTTCACTTGTAATCTCTCCAACATGTGTACTTACTAAATATTAGTGTTAATCAGCATTATATGTATGATATTTGTGCTTTGGAGTGGTAAGAGTGTTTAATTCTATCCTCTTATCCTTTGGGTATTTTTAAATACACAATGAGAAAACGATGCATGGAACTTTTTTCTCCTACACATTTCTTCAGAGCTGGGAAATCACTGAGAAGATAACCTTAATATTGCTCTTCATTCATCTCCTCTACCATTCCATATGTCCGTCCTATCTATGTACTTTTATCCCTTTCCTCCCATCATATCTGCACAGCAACTTACTGAGACCACTCACAGAACAAGACAGGTTGTATTCCTTTGTAGGAAAGAGACAATCCAGCTGGATGCAGTATTCTGCTTCTATATGCAGTATGTGAACTTTCCATTTTCTATTCTTTCTGTTCTTATTCAACCAACTTATTGAAATTGCTACTCATTGACTATGTTGTTTCTGTCTGTAATAGCTTGAGTTGGCGTCCAATGGTATAAATAGGGATAAAAAATTTGTATACGAATATTTATCCAAATTTTTGTATGAAATGACACAAGCATTTCCAGGAGATAGAGGAACTGGGCCCAAACGTTGGAGGAGCTAATCAAAAATTACAACATTAAGAAAAATGATACTGGAATATTGCGATGGAGCAGAATTTACTGAAATCATAGATCTAAGGTTAGATTTACGGCTACCAGGTATAAAAGTACAAAATATGGATTTAAAAAAAATTGTAAGAATGATAGAAAGAGCTTTATTCAAAGTATGCTCCATTGCTAGTTAGACATTTTTCCCATCTTTAGGGCAAATTGTGAATACCACGGCAATGAAAATCTTTCCCTTTTGCCTTGAACTGTTTAACAAGCCATTGTTTCACATCTATGTATGAACCAAAGTCCTGCTCAGAAAGTGCGTGGCCCATAGATGCAAACAAATGGTAATCAGATGGAGGCAAGTCTGGTAAGTAAGCAGCTTGTGGTTGAACTTCCTGGCTGAGTGCTTCCAACATATTGCAAACTGCTTTTGCCCTATGTGATGGAGCATTGTCAAGAAGAAAAATCACCTTGCATTGCCTCATTTTGTGTTGTGATCGTTTCTCAAGCAGCGAACAGTTGAAATTGAGCAATTGCTGTTGGAAGCATTCAGTGTTAACCGGTTCACCAGGTTTTAACTGCTCATAATAGCCCTCACCCCTCTGGTCCTACCAAACACAGAGCATCATCTTTCTGCCGAAGCAATTTGGTCTTGTGGTTGATGTGGATGCCTGGGTCTACCCATGATTTTTGTTCCCTTGGAATTCTCAAAATAAATCCTCTTTTCATCCCCAGTAGCGATGCAATGCAAAAACGACTTCTTTTTGTATTGTGCGAGCAAAATTTCATGTGTTTTTGAGAGGCAGTTGGAGAGGTGTGCCTCTCCATCTTCCTGTCGTTCAACTCATGTGGTACCCATCTGCTGGTCTTCTGAATCTTTTGCTTTTCTCATAGGTGATTGGAAACAGCTTGTTGACTAACGTTCAATTGCTCTGCGAGTCGTTTTTGTGTTTGTGAATCATCTTTGTCCAACAATGCTTTCAATTCCACATCTTTGTACCTTTTTGGTGGTTTTCCATGTCCCTTGTGTGCAACATCAAAGTCATTTCTTTTGAAATGCCAAAACCATCATTCACATGTAAATTGCTATGGAGCATGTTCAACATAAGCTTCTCGAATTAATCAGTATGATATAGCAGCAGTTTTCTTCAAATGAAAACAGGAAATTAATGCTGTCCATGAATGATCTTCGTTTGGTATAAATTTCTATTTATTGAACACAGCAACACAACGCTATGCGAACACTTTTTTAATTTATCACTTGTGTGCATCTGACAGTTGTTAATGGTGCAACAAAGTGGTGTGTCAAGTCATTGTACCACAAACTGCATTGGTGTACCATCTTTTGATTGAAATCTGTATTTAATACTTTTACGCCTGGTATATTAAACAGAAAGGAAGCCGAAATAAGAAAGAGAAGGCAAAGGTGAGCCTGTCTTTGGCTAAAGATGGGTATTAATAATCTTCAAGGATGAGTTACTAATGAATTGACACATTAATCATTTCTTTTATCATTAATTTTCTTCTCGTGGTTGAGGAAATGTTTGCGAAATGGCATATCTACGTTGTTTACAGAATTGAATGAAAGTTCATCTATATTATTAGGTTGTCCTTTTATTTGGGGAAAAGGTGAATTCTCAGATTTCTCCCATTTATTGCTCTCATTGGTATCAGGCTTGACTATGTGGAAATTCATTTTTGAATGAAAGAATAATACTAGGTATTTTCGACAAAACTTTCTTTTTGATTTAAATAGTTTCGGCACTTAGGCACCTAAAGATGGAAGGCACCCAAGGATCACGCCTATGCACTGGAACCAGTGCAAAATAAAAAGTTTGTGGAAAATACCTTGGTATTTTCCACAAACTTTTTATTTGGTAATAGTACTTTCATTATTTATTTATTCTCAATGCTCATGAAAAATATTTTCTCATTTGTGAGCATTACTTTGTTTTAAAAGTTTTCCATAATATAATTGAGTTACAATGTTCATGAATTTTGATTATAGTTTAAGGTAGGTTTTTCCTTTTCATAAGATCATTCCTTTCATTTGCATATATAATAAGAGATCCACCACCTGGGGGCCAACATTTTGCTATTTGGTAAAATTATATCTTTAGTGAGGTAATTGTTCAAAAGCACAAGGTTTTCCAAAGGTGATAATTTGTTTGGTTAATATGCATGGTGCCTGTATACCAATGATTATATGACAAATGCTGAAGCTACTTTTCTATGTGGCCTCTGATTAGCTGGTTTTGTCCAATTGGGTGAAAATTTAAAGATGGTTCTACTTTTTGAGTGAAATACTTATGGTCAAATATTTTCCATGTGACACCATCCAGATCTGTTGCACCAAAGATTTATATTAATTTGGACCATGAGAACACAACATTAGGATTTTCCTTTCCTAGGTTTGCCTATTCACTTCAGTTACCTTAATTGCCCTATCTCCCTCCTATATGAAGTGTTTATTTTATCCATGTATTAATGTTCCATTAATTCTATACGATTCAGTTGGTAATGTTGCAGCATTTGAACCATATTGTGATAAAACTATTTTTGTGAAAATCTGAGAGTGAATTTTACATCTTAATAATAGAATGTTTTTTACACATCCATTGTGAAATGTGAAATTCCTACTTAATATTATGAAACAAAATTTACAGAATCACTTGCCTGCTGTTTCAATTGGTATGCAGGTGCTTTAATTTCTTAATATATCTTGCTGTGCATTATGGATTGATTCGTAATCAATCCTGATAATGTCTGACTAAAAGGTTTGAGTACATATGTATATTAAATTTACATGTTTGGGTACATATGCGTGTTGAAAATGGCATAATAGGTTTAAGGATGCCTTCAAGTCACATAGTTTGAACCTTTTCTCCACCTTAAAGTTACAGTTACTATTCAATGAAAATGCCAGATTTGGTAGAAGTCGTTTGTGGTGTACAAGGTTTTTATAGAAAGTATTGGTAACAAGTTTTTCCTGTGCATGAAGTTCTTAATTCAGGCCATCAGTTAAGTGTGTGCATGATCGCAGATCGTATTGGCATTGATAAGATGACAGTGCACACCATTATCCCTGAAAAGTTGACGATGCAAAAGATCTACGCCTAACTTGTCTCAAAGGCCTTGATGGACGACCAAGAGTAGTGTCCAGTGTCTGCTGTCAAAGACCTTCTGCAATGGCATCACAATGATTCCACATCCCCCTAACAGTCCCAACTTTAACCAGCAAACTATTTCCTATTCCGTAAAGTGATATCCTCCATCGAAGGACACCACAATGGGACCGTTAGTGTCGTCATAGAAGCTTGTTAGCGTATCCTTTAGGACCTCCTGGAATCCATCTTTGACTCATGGAAAAGCCACTGGCAAAAGTGTGTCGACACTCAAGGGATCTACTTTGAAGAATTTTGAGGCATTGTAGCAAAATCTGAAAAAACTTTTTCCGAAGTGTTTTCTGATACTTTTAAAATAAATCATGTACTGTATCTTTTGAATTATTTTTTGTTTTTTAACAAACCACTGCTAGTGTTTGTTAATAGGGTAGTGTGTAGTTAGAAGACACCCATACTATTTTGGTGCTGTACTGAAAGGCAAAGATGATCTCAATAGATTCCTGCAGTATTTCAAAATGCAACATACTTCGCTCATTATATTTTTAATGTATTTCATTCATGGGTCTCTTCCCTACATCTTACATGTTTTCTGGGTAAGTAAAAATAACTAGTATTATTTATAGTTTCCTTTCTATGGTTGATTTACCTTACAGGAAAATCAATCATATTTGCTCTTGAGACAAATAGTAGAAAAATACATAATTAAATTCGAAATGGCCACACATTATTAATTCAGCATATAAATCTGCATACTGCAGTGCAGTTAGAGAAGTGTATATCGTATGCTGAGTGAAAGGAAAACATAGATAACTAGAAAAGTCGATGAGAATGAAAATTGATTAAATAAGGGGCAGGGATGCTTTGGAAGGAAGAATGGAGTAACTTCATTTCGGAAGCATTTGGAAGGAAGTTACTCAATAGAGCCCACTCTGAATGAGAAAGATGGGGAAGGAAGCATATAAATGCATTGTATCCCGTTAAAAGACCCACCAATCAGTAGAAAGGTATATCAGTATGGTTTGAATGGGCTAAGTAAATGGGACAAAGGAATGATACAGGAATTCCTAAGAATATGTTTATCGGAAATGATAGGACAAAGAGGAAAAGGATGACAGGACCAGATTGTTGGATGGAGTTTAGGATAGCATGCAAAAAATGGTTTGCAGGAATGGAAAAGTGTTGGCACAGGACTGGGATAATTGGCAGAAAATTGTTGATGTGGCAAAGTCCAGGAAGGATTCCGGAGCTTCAGAAGAAGAGAGCCTTGAGAACTTTGAAGTGGTAATGAGACCATGTCATATATTTATTTACCTTGAATAGCTGGAACACTATTTGGAATGCACTGAGAGCTTATCATGTCATGCCATTAGCTAGCCACTGCCTTAAAGTGACTTATGAATCAAGCAGACTTGAGGATGCTTCCAAGAATGGCTGCAGAAGTGTTATTGAGCTAAAACAGAATATGTGGGTTAAACAAA
Organism: Hetaerina americana; assembly: GCF_022747635.1. Taxonomy (NCBI): domain Eukaryota; kingdom Metazoa; phylum Arthropoda; class Insecta; order Odonata; family Calopterygidae; genus Hetaerina; species Hetaerina americana. Next base: position 67,409,788 of record NW_027286874.1, on the reverse strand, counting down.
GAATAAGAAACTAGTTGCTTAACACATTGCAAGCCTAAGCATGTATTCTTATATTGAAGTTAGTTTCTGTTTTGGAAATCTCATAAAATTATTTCTTTTTTCTCTTCAGAGCAACAATTCTGGCGATATCAGCTTATCTTGATGCTTTTCAAAGAATAGCAGATTCAGCAACCAATACTAAAGGTAAGTAAATCTTCCTTGGTTATTTCTTCACCTAAATTTATAATTTCAAGTTGTTGGAGAAATAATAATAATTGTTTTTTTGTCCAGAGATCAAATCATTTATTAAATCCATATCATTGGAAACGACAAAACTATAAAGTTTGAAAACAGCAACAAACAAGTAAACAATATTATCAACAAGAGCATGTTCAAACATTAAAAATTATAGCTTTCCATAAACTCCTGAAATAAGCTTTAATGAAGGTTTGTAAAAAAAATCCCTTAGTTTGCTTTTGAAAAGTGACATTTATGAATTATTTTGAGCTCATTTCTCAATTTGTTGAAGAGCACTAATTCCAAGGGATTTTGCCCCATTGTACTTGCAGGAGTATGCTCATATGTTCTGTTCCCTAATGTACTATGCTCATATGCTAAAAGTCATTCTGGAATCTAGCCTCTTCAGTTGCACTCTTCAGTTTTTTACCTTAGATGATGATATTGCTTTTAACATGAAGTACACCGTGTTTGGAATTGCTTTAAAAGTCTGTTGACAGGTCATGATGTTGTTTTTGTTTCTTTGAGTCTGAAATCACCGCATCAACTTTCGTACTACTGGACACTTAGTAAATTAAAAAATGTTGTGTCGAACAATACAACCTACACTTTCTAGAGCCCAGTGTACCTAGATTTAGTAAATGCCTATCCTGACTTCTATTAAGATGATGTACCTCTTAATAACATCAATACATAAAAAGGTTAATTATTAATCGTTCTACCAAGGGACTAAAAGCACAATTGCAAGAAGTTGAAAGATGACCTAAATTTGTAACAAACAAATTATTTTCGTGAGCCTGTTTCAATTTTAAACAAAGGATAATAATATTTAAGTTGTATATGAGCATAATGATTTGGTGCTATGGGATTAAAGTTTCCTGAAAAATTGAGTGGTGCAGTCTCTTCTTTGGTGGAAGAATTTATTTTATCCACTTGTACATGGTTTTTCGGTCACAATTTATACCGGGGAAATTCAAAAAGGAAGAATCTAGAGTCATTATGGGTTAAAGGTAATTGGTAATCTTATTTTGGTGTATTTACAAGTCTTGGTTTTTTAATTTTGTGTGAATTCACCTGTCATAAAAGAAATTTCATTCTTGCTATTTATGTAATCACCAAATTACATTTGTGCTTTCACAGGAGCCACCAAAGAAATTGGTACAGCCTTAACTAGGATTTGTCTTAGGCACAAAGCAGTTGAAGCTCGGGTCAAGACATTTACTAGGTATGTTCACATTACTCCTAAGAAAACAATGGTCTTTCCTTAGTTATTTCATTATATTTTTGTGATATTATCCTCAGTATTATGGGTAGCTGTGTTTGGTGTAACAATAATGCATGTGCGACTGCAAAAACTCCCATTATCATTTCTTTTTTCAAGTCACTAACTTTAAATTATCATTCTTTGCTTTATGAGTAAGCATTCTTATTATTCAAAAGGTGATAAAGAGCAAAGTAGAAGAGGTTTAAAGATGCCAAGAATATTCAATATTGAATGAATTCAGAATATTGGTAATTATGGTCATATGGTGTATGTATGGTCTGGTTGGTCATAACGTGTATTTCATGGTGGTTGTTATTCATGTATTGCAAAGCAAAGAGTACTAAATGAACTGTGAGCAAATAAGGTTTATAATGTTGTCTTTCTTAATACGATTGTTTATCATGTTTTTGTCCTGTACCGACATAATTTGGGAAGAGAGTTACTAATCTGTAGTATAGGGATGCATTCATTTTGTGGATATTCCCATCCACACACCATCTACCCTCCACTTTTAGTTATTAGTTGGACAACCTTCCCCGATAATGTCCTTCTTAGAATAATCCTCATCCATCATCCTGCCTTTGTCCCTTCTCTCCCTCGCCAGCTACCTGCCACCGTCCTCTCTATAATGACCACACATGCTTATCCTTACCCCCCTCTTTTTACCTCTTAATTTCTTTGGTCCCCCGTGCTCCTTTTGGTTTCTTTGTTGTCTTTGGGTTTTCGATATCTCCCCCTCTATGTCCCCGCCTACCCTACTCCTCCCATTCCCCCCTTCCTCAAAAATGTATAAATGCGATGTAGTCACCACTTGACATGTCTTGTACCTGATGATGGTACAGTGGACTGAAATGCATAGTACATGACTGATAAACTCATGGAAAAATTTGATTTCTCGTAATCAATCAAAATGCATCTATGTGCATTCAGGAGCGTAAAGTTTCAGCAATTTAATTTGGTTTTTAATTAGATTTTCCTATTGCTTGCTTGTGAAGGTACTGAATGAGGGGAAAGAGGAGCAGTATGGACTTTTTTCTAAATCTTAAAGCGTATTTGTGTCTGACAGTCAATGATAGAGAACATTTCCCCTTGCCAGAACTGTATGGAGAAAATTTTGTTCCCTTCAGTAATTTTTCTCTACATTTGTGATTTTAGTGTTCTGATGTGCAAGATTTTTTTCAATTAAAATGTCATATATCCAAAAAATGTCTAGATTGTAAAATAAGAAGTGGATTGGTTACTGTACTTTACACTGAATACTAATTCTGCCATAGTGATTACACAAGTGACTGAGATGAAAGGTTAGGGTTTAACTTTAATAAAATTCCATTTATATGCATGTATAATATTCTTTGATAAAACTGAAATTGTTTGATTTTTAAAAAATGGATGCATTTTTCTAATTTTTTAAAGTATGCCACAAGCATCGTCTCCGATTTAATTGTTAAGTGAATCCATTATATTGTGTGAACTCATGGCAAGCAAGCACCCATTGTATTAGGATGGGTAAACTAGGATGGTCCCCATAGAAAGCCTTCCTTTTCCTCATGTTTATGCAATGGAAAATATTAGGAAGCTGAAGTTACGCAGAGGAGCCATAGATATCTGCTATTGTGATCACATTACATTGTCATTTGGCAGCCATATGTGTTACAGCAGTTGGTAAAATAGCACTTCAAGAGTAAACATTAAAAGCAATGTGAATATTCCTTACGTGGGATTTTTCTATTAGGCTTTAAAAATAAAAAAAATAATTTGGATTAGTGGATGACCAATCATAGAGTCCATTAAACTCCTTGAAATGAAGAATAAAAATTCTTTGGCTATTCCAATTAGCATATTTTTTCTCAGGGCAATCTCAAGTGATATTGTTTAAGTTACGATTAAACCCTGACTATATCCATTACAAATCATACAAGATCACCATATTACTGACATGTGTTCTTGTTCTTCCAAAATATTCAATTCTCTTTTTTGCCTTATAAGAATCTTTCCAAGCAACTTTAAGGGAAAATTTCATTAAAGGATGCTTTGTATGAACAGGATCTATCAACTTTGCTTACAATGTATTTAAATATGGTACTTACTCATAATGGAAAACAAAAAAGCTAAGACTGCAAACTTGATTGGCACTGGGTTTAAAGGGGTAGGCAAAAACAAGGTGACAAGTCAGAGGAAGATGGAAAGCACACATTTGGTCACTTGGGTGTGTTTGGGGGGAAACAGTGACCCTCATGTACCTCAATCACACACAAACAATGCAAAAATAAATTAAGGAAAGTCTTACAACCACTTGATCACTAGGGTGTGTTAGTAGGGCAGTAGTAGGCTAGGGTTGGAAGGAATAACAGTCACTCTTGCGAATCACAAACTCAAAATTTGCTTGGATATCTCCTATGCCAGGGACCCATTGATCTCACGCAATAATGAAAATTAATTAAAAAACAAAATTAGAAAGAAATGGCCCAAGTTCACGTTTGAAGTCACTTAATCACTCGGGTGTGTTTGGAAACATGAACCTTTGTAAATCACACATACTCACACTTTTGGGGTTTACAAGGATTTCTCCTTTGCCAGTGACCCATCAATCATTACAAAAATACAGCTACAAAAAAGAAAGGACTTACGTTTGCACTCAATCACACAATTACTCAGGTGTATTAGCCCTTTGTGAATCAGACTCACTCAACAAGGATTGCTCCTATGTCAGTGACCTATCAAACATTCATGAATACAAATATATAAAACAGAAACACTTGGTGTCCACCCGAGTGACTGTGTGATTGAGTGCTAATGTCACTCCTTTATATTTTGTAGTTGTATTTTTTTCATGCTGTTTTTCGTAGTTGTATTTTTTGGTTGTATTTTGGTATCTTTAAATAGGTGTTATACCTTGAATGACTATTTATGTTTTTCCCAGGGTATTTCTTCAAAATTTTGCTTCTCTTTTTTTTCTCATTTTACCATGCCGGAGGATTATATGTACATTATGGTTTTCATTTTCAGTGCAATAATGGACTGCTTAGTTACTCCTCTTCAGGAAAAGTTGGAAGACTGGAAAAAATCTGTGATTAATTTGGATAAAGAACACTCTAGAGGTAACCAATTAAATTGTTTACTATTTAAGTGTTGGATGGTATTTGATTCTTGCAAAGATGCCCATGGTTTTGATTTGTTCGCCTGTCCATTTTGGAGCAGTTAATGTCAGGAACAGATAACACTTTTCTAACTGTTGGGCGTTAGGATTAGGATGTTTTGATGTGTGTATTGAATTTTGATTTGAATGGCTGTAAACACCATCATCAAAGGTACTTAATATTTTCTCTTTTCTCAGAGGAGTTCATTTAATCATCTATTAATATTAGGATATATTTAATGATTTAAATTTTTTTCTTTTACCATTTATGGCTGCTCATGTAATTGTTTTTGTTTTTCTTCCAGAGTATAAGAAAGCAAGAGCAGAGTTAAAGAAGAAATCTACTGACACATTGAGGTTACAAAAAAAGGCAGCCCGGAAAGGTGCCGTTGGTGGGAACATTACTGCTATGAGCAATAACTCTGGGCCTGGAGGTTGTTAATGCCTTCTTAAAACATTTTTCAAATTTAGTTAAATATACAGTTATAATCCAAAAGGAAATATTTCACATCATTACTGTCATGTTTGATTGAAATAATTCCTTTCCACCTTGTACATTAATTTACAACTGATAGATTTTATTGATTATGAGTGAGAAACTGATCCCTTTCTGTGATTTCCTGGAAAAGCATTTTGTATGTCATATCATTTCTAAAAAATTGGTGGTTTTTTTTATTGTCACTTAATGAGCAATATTTAAATTTACAAATTATTATAGTTGTATTAGTAATAATTAGTTAGATTCATGTTTCAATTTTCATGTTCTTTGAAACTCCTAGGAAATATGATGACTGTCAGTTGTGGCCCTGGAGGTCCTGATCTTCAACGCCAACTTGATGTGTCTATGGCTGATGTGACTGAACGAAGGCATCTCCTGGAAGAAGCAGAGCAGAAGGCTGCTTGTGCTGCCCTGGTTGAGGAGCGCAGCCGATACTGCATCTTTGTGGCTTGCCTTAAGCCAGTTGTGGTTAGTTAGCCTTGAAATATTTCCATAATTAATGTAAGCTATAATCTGGGAAGTTCTGAAACTTCATATAATTCAGGAAATCAAAAATTTTATCTATCTACTTGAAATTCATTGAATTATCCGTTTCAATATTCTCAAGGAAAAATATAATGAGATTATGTTGGCACTGACTTCATGATTGTTTAATTAAAATGTTGTATCTTTTCTGCCCAGGAAAAGTCAATAATTATCAGTTATAGATGTAGTTGAGTGATATTTTTCTTGAGTTGGTGAAAAACAAAGATCAAGGTTTAGTTGTTATCCTAAACTCTGCTTATTTTGGAATTAAAGAATAAAACCAAGAAGTATTTAAGACATAGACTAAACATTCTCATTGAAATTCCAGTTCAAGCCAACTAATTTTGTGTTCATATTTCCGTAATTCCATTTTTACATAGTGGTCAAACTTTCCTCATTCATGAAGCTTAATGAAATATTAATTTACCGATGTAATATTTACTTGTGATTGTAGGATTAAAATTTGATGGTGTTTCCTTAGACGTCGTCCACCTATGAAATTTTGTTTCCTTATCGGAGATCAAAGTCACATTTTTATGCATGAAGTTTATTCAAAATCATGGCATATTAATGGGGAAGTTTTTAAATTCCTTGAAGCCTTTGGAAATAGTATAGATGCAACTTCCTATGAACAACTTCTTCTTTAAGCTAAAATCCTATGCTATATTTGCATAACCTCTCTGCACCTTTTAACCATTATTCACTAACCTATTTATCACCTTCTTAAAAACCACTTCACTAACCTCCCTAACCATAAAAAATCACTTTCTTTATTTTATCAAAAATTAGTCTTTAGCAATTCCCATAATTTGCTTCGATATTTAAAGGTGAATCGATCACCTCTTGCCTTGACTTTGAATGGTGAAACCCTCCATTTATATTGATTCCTGAAGCTTTGTGGATTCCTCTGGATCATTCAACTGAATAGTTATTGTTGTAATTCCTCTTAAGTGTTAATTATTAGTATACTGTCGCACAAAGATTGTGGTTACATTTATATATAGTAGTGTATGTATTGTAGATTCCCCTTCAAGGGTTACAACCTTGATGTGATGGAAGGGTTTGTGTGTTCCAATGACCGCTAGAGTGGTGCTGGTGGGAGCAATGATAATTGCTGCTGATAAGGTCCCCTATGCCAGATAGGTCAAAGGTTAGGAGCCAGATGAAAGGTAGTCATCTCACGAAAACCTTGCAAAGCAAAACCTACAGCAGCAGAACAGAAGATGCAGAAGAAACAGACCAAATTAGTTAGAATAGGTACTTGTAATGTTAGGACAATGTTTAGGATGGGAAAATTAGAGAATAGACGGCAAGAAATGGTGAGGGGAAATATAGATGTTTTAGGACTATGCTAGGTGATATGGAAGGATAGCAGGTATTACTGAAGTGATAGTTACAGATAAATATTCAGCAAAGAGGGCGAGAACCAACGAGGGGTTGCAATAATGTTGAATAAAAAGGTAGGAAGAAGCTCAGTCAACATAGAGCAAGCAACTATTAGAATATTACTAGCAGAAGTGAAAGCAGAACTCATGAACTTGGTAATTATCCACATCTACATGCCACTGAGCAACAATGAGGATGAAGAAATCAATAAGGAATACAATCAGTAAGAGGATATAATAGGGTGCGTTTTTGAAGGGAAACATTTGATAGTGATGGGTGATTGGACTGCAACTGTAGGCAAAGAAAGAGATGGTGATGAGGTGGAGGACTGCAGTTTAGGGACACGGAATGACTGCGGGGAGAAAGCTATTGAGTTCTGTAGGAGACATGGCCTAATTCTTACCAACACTTGTTTTAGACACCACAAAAGGCATAGATATGCATGGAAAATTCCTAATGGCTCAGAAAGTTATCACTTAAATTATGGTTGGGCACATATTTAGTAACAGCTTCATCAATTCAAACCGTTTCCCGGGAGTGGATGTGGACTCTGATCTCAATTTAGTAATTATAAAGTGTAGAGCCCGATTCAAAAAGATAAATCAAGGGAAGTGGGTTAGGAAATCGAATGTAAAGCATTAACTTGATTGACCGGCAGAGAGTATCAGCAGGCTGTAGGGAAAATCATGAATGAAGGAAAGGAGCTTAGTACTATTGAGGAAAAATGGGAATATATAAAAAATGGGATATTGAAACTCAAAAAAGAAACTATAGGAACTGTTGATAGAAAAAGAACAAGGAAACTATGGATTAGGGATGAAATGATTAGAAAGAAAGACGAGAGAAAGAAATGGATGATGTTAGGAAGTTTTGTCCATCTAAAACCTACCTTAACTGGTAGATTACCTATAATAATAATTGTTGATTGCAATAGAAATTCATATTGGTATCATATTTTATATTATATTTTGAATTTTATTACTGAGGTGAATTATTCTGTCATTTCCATCTCTGACAAAATGCTATCTTCATCTTAAATCATTTGATTTTTGTTTTAGAACAAATTATGGTGAGGGAGTTGTCATTTATAGTATTGTGCTAACTTATCAGGTATTAACTCCATGCATATCTTTACTCTTAGTCTCAATTTGATCCATTATGAACTAATTAAGCATGTGCTTTAATTGCTCATTCAATTTGTTTGTTATTCTTCTATCAAGAATCATTTAACCCTCAATTCATGATCTGAATCATTAGAAAAAGCCTTATCCTCATACCCCCAGTAGTAGTTTTACCCTCAGACGTCGTTATTTTAGATTAAGTTTCACATTGTTATTCATTTGCTCAATTTAAATTCTCTCTATAGATTTAGTCATTTCTTTACAAATTTAAATCCAAATTAGTTAAAGTAATTTATCTTACTTGGAAAACATTATTGCTTACATTAAAAAAGTCCTCAGTGATTAATGTAACCACTATTAAAAGTTAAAGTGGTTTTAATGGGCTAAATGTTACCACTGAGGATATTGTGGGAACTGAAAAATGGTATGGGCAATCTACCGTCCCACTTCCTAGCATGGCCTCAGGCTAGAGACAGGAACACCTAACCTCTAACTGAATGATTTTAAAAATGCTGCTGTATTTCATTTCATAAATTTAAGTCATTTTACAAATAGGCAAATAAAGGATGTAAAAAACTAAAAGAAATTTTTTGAAAAAACATTGCTGCTGCAGGTGCCTGCAGGTTTATTTTTTGTTAGCATCTTTGTTTCTGAAACAACAAATGTTTAGAGATGCTAAAATCTACTATTGTTTATTTGTTACTTTGGGCGTACAAGCACTTGAGAAGAAAGTGTAATTTTGCTGAATATTGATAGCATTGAGAAAAACTCGGAATGAAGGTACTAATTTGCCCAATGTATTGCTGGAATTGCATATGATCAAGATGTAGGAGGTGATGATAATGATGTCGTGGGGAAGAAAAATTCAAACAGGCAAGAGGGGTATTCTCTTTCCCTACGTTAACTCCTGTAAGGTCAAAGATGCAGGAAATGAAGGCATGCGGACATTGGTGCCAGGCACCAGTGTGCAGCATTGAGAATAATATTTTTATTACTTATTAATATAAAATATTAATGGATGATAACTTTTTCAATTCAAGGATGAAGAAGTGGCTATGCTTGTAGAACTTACTCATCTTCAAGAGGTTTTGGCGCAATTAGAAAAGCACACAGTGGATCCATATTCCCTACCAGAAGCAAGTGAACAGGTATGTGTGTGTGTGTATGTACAAGCACTTATTTTTTCAGAGTGTACTCCTGAGGCTTTATTTGAAGTCATGTGAAATTTATAACTTCCTTTTGTGGAATGAAATACTATGCTGAAAAGAGTTCTTTTATGACCATTATTAGAATGCTCTAATTGGCCCTTGACTTTTTCCATTATATCCCTGCAGACTTATTCAGTACTTTTTATATTTAAGAAATACATTAAATTATAGTAATTATTGCCATTAACGAGAAACATGACTTTTTAATTAGGAAATTGGACCTAATCAAAAAGATATTTTTTTTTCAATTTTATTCTTGTCACATATTTGAATGCATTTACATGCATGTATTACATGTTAATTTTACAGGTAATACGAGATTTGAGGGGTGGAAAAAACATAGGTGCTCCTGGAGGCAATTGCGGCTGGTCTTTGACCAATACATTGGCTCCTTCATCCACCGTTGGTAGTCATCTTACTCAGCATCATCATACCATAGGTGGTAGGGGACACCGTGGAACTCCTCCGAGTAGCCCCTCCTCATCTCTGGGCTCCAGGAAATCAAGTGTATGCAGTAGCATTAGCTCCCTAAATAGTTCATCCTCTGGCAGTTTGCGTTCCCATCCATCCCCATCTCACCACTATTGGCATCGTTCTTTATCCCAGGTAAGTTTGTGCATCAGCAGTATTTTATGTTGCTGTTGATGGCTGTTGATTGATATTTAGGTAACTTCATTTAACATAATATCTACTGCTTAATTATTTTTCATAATTTACCTTTTCCTATATTTTTTGTTTGGTATTGCTATTAGATGACATAGTCATTTCTGATAGTGGTGTAGTTATTGCTTATGAAGTTCATAAGTTCATTGCAATTCATTGATTTGTTTCTGTGTAGTGCAGATCAAGTATATCATGTAGGGTTCTAGAAGTTCAAGTTACAACCTTATTAGTTGGCTATTTAACTGCAAGACCTACTCAGGCATTTCTGCTGGTTTTTCACCTTGATTTATTTTACCATTGGATATGGTGGCTTTTACTAAACTTCTGGGATTTGCCATGAATCCGCTATTGAATATTTTAGTTTAAATTATATATTGTAGTGAGTTAGTAGTTAATAATTGTGATGCATTTCCTTCCCAGGATTATGGCCTTTAAAGTCTTTGTTGGCTTTAATTTGAAAAAAAAATGTTATGGGAATATAGACATAAGAGATGAATATTGAAAAATATCAATATGAATTTTTATCTTCATGTCAAACATCTACCATTTTTTTATTGCATCCTACTTATTAAAGAGTGCCAATGGTACTATTGATACTGAATCTATGAGAAGTTACATCAAAATATTTAATATTTTTTGGCACAACTTTTGCTTTACTGCAAATTCCAACTCATTTAGAAAAATTGTTCCCTTCAATAATGCATAATTTGGATCCACCCCCTTCAGCAATAAGATTCAAGACAGCATATTTTTATTGGGCATATTAAAGAGTGGATAAAATTAATATTCCTTAAAATTAGTATTTTTGTACCTTTTTTCAGCTCTCATTATGGCAGAAGGCCACAGTAAATGTTTCAGATAAACTTTATTTGTCTTAATTTTCCAAACTAGTTGGCCACAACATTTGACATTTATTTGTTGATTCCTCTTAATACCTAGGAAAAATCCAATCCTTAAAACCCAAGAAAAGGGATTTTTAATACTTTTTTATGAAAATGCCTCAAATTTACATTTATTACGGGAACAGATCAAAAATAAGTAGTCAAGGTTTAGGCAAAATTGCACCCGTTAAGATATATGTTAAAATTAACTTTTTGTCTCTCAAAATGAAATATCTTCCTGGATTTTAATAAAATAAACTATGAACAAGGACATTTGTGTATACAACCAGGTGCAATGAATATAGAGATAGAGGTGTAACCCTGAAATATTTTAATAACATTACCAGGAAGTTTTATTTATACCATAAGTCTTCCTATGTGCAAAAACATTTCTCACAGAATTTCCAGTTCTTCTTTCATTTTCAAAAAGTTTACCATCTTTCAAACTTTTGATGACAATATTAATTAATTGAAAAATGAAATACATGTAGCCCAGGTGATTCAGCAGCTGTGGTATTGAAGTGATATACAGGAACTGCTGTCACTGAAAAATAAAGGCCTTGAATTAAAGGTGAAAGAAATTCAGAACATCATGCTCGTAGATAAATTGTCTGATGATTATTTTAAAAATTGATTAGTGTGCCCTTTGAATAATGAATTAATAATCAAAAATAATTTAAATGAAAATATAAATGTGTAAACATGAAAACCTCAGAGTTATGAATGCAGTTTTGAGGGGAAAAAATGTGAAAATCAGCCTGTCATCTCCTAGAGTGGGTGAGATATTTTGAAAATTCTGGGTATCAGTTTAGTAAATTTGAGATGTTGAATCATTCAATTATATGGAGAGCTGTCTGGAAAATAAAATATTGTTTATTTGACTTCTATGTAATGTCGGGATTGGTAAATTTGAGGTGTCATTACATTATTCTTGAGGAATAAATTTATTTTCACCATTTGACCGATTAATTCCTGACTTTCCACATTGAAATTCAATGTGAACATCCCTAACTTTTTGTTTCAAGTAAACCTATATGCCTGTAATTACATATATATATTTTGCCGTGCCTTGTTTGTGTAACAAAATAAAGTAACATACATGTACAGCAATATTTTTTTGTGTTATTTGAATCTAAATTTTGATTTATTTAAGGAGTAGAGTATTTTGTAAGAAATAGGTTCAATTGTTTTCTCAAAACTAAATTTACCTCTTTATATTTGAATGAGACATTAGTTATGTTCTGCAGCTTTTAAGCTTTGCAATTATCAACTGATAACACTTAATATCTGATGCAACTACTTATTTATTCAACCGTGAATGTCATGAGAGCATGTAGAAATAGTAATTTTTAATGTAATGTTGCAGTTGTGCTTAAAATATTGTACCTTTTTTATGATCCAATTTCCTGGCAATATTCAATTTATGTAATTTTGCAATTCTTGTTTGATTGTTTGTGTGTGTAACCTTTGAGTTATTTTTTGGAAACAAGTAATAGAATACAACTTTCCCATTAATATTTTATTTTTAAATGCATGGTTGTTATTTATTTGTTTTTCCTGTTTTTATTTTCATTGCAACTCCATTTTGGATTTGGTATATTAATGCCCAAACAATAGCCACCGCTGACTGTGACTGGTGTTTTCTCTTCCTCTACATCCTCTGGAGACTCTGGTTTTGTTTCCCAGGACCTTTTCCCTCCCTACTACCCCTATCGCACCAATCATTTGTCTTTATGGCAGGCTGGAATCTCACCACCACTGGTACCCACAGATCACAAGGTATCACTAACTTCTTACTTTTGTAAAATAATAATAACATTAGAAAACTTAATGGGTTTTATAAGCAATTAATTTTAATTTCTGCATAAACAGATCATTCTCAAAAGTTTGCTTTACTTATTTAATTCTGTTTTGGGTAATTATCTCCAGAAATTAGATGCATGTTTATATTTTTTGGCTGAATTGTACTGAAAGAGTTTTAATTTATGCTAGTAGCTCTTTTTTTTTGCTAAATAGTTGCTTAGCGCCAACGTAATACCCGAGGATTGAGGTAAGATGAAAGGGGCAGCCTGGTTAAGGATGCCGAGCTATGAGGATAATGGGGAATGTTGATGTTTGTAGGAGATAGTGGGAAACTTCCCGAGGTATATCACTAATTGCTATGTTAAAAATATTGCCACAAGTGTATCATAAATTTAGCAAATATATTGCAAAAACTTAGATGATTAAAAATGTGATAATGGTCAATGAAGACTATATTAATGAATTTTGAAAATAAAATGTATCACTCTCTATGACATTTAAATAGACTTATATATACCACGTGTATTTTTGTGATTACTAAATCTAGGTCATTGGTGAAGAGCATTGTTTTCTTAGCTTACTTTTCAATGTTGATGGATTGCTTTATTTTGCTATTCACATATATGTAATTGCTAATCGGAAGCTAAAAATTATTTTACTCTTTAATTCCAAAAGTATATCACTTTAAAAGATAATGCTGTAACAATACTAAAACTCAATTCCATGTGGTTTTCATTTGTCATTCAAATATATAATTGAAATAGGATATGAAGCTCCTACTGATTGCTAATTAATGTACATGAGAACCAGTATCTTGACACTTAACATTTTGTATGGTTTATTTAAATTAGTGACAGCTTTACCTGGATTTGTCATTTTATAATTTTGGGTATTCAATCAGTTATTTATTCAATGGTATGTTGGAATTGTAACTCTATTGCTGACCAAATCATGTTTGGGGAGAATAGGTATGTATATATATTTTTGAAAAGAATATCCTTCTGTTACTCTGTTTAGAGTAGAATGCAAGAAGCTTACCAAATGTATGTGTTGCGAGTTTGTTCCTCAAGTTTGTGGTCAAAAAACATAGCTTAATTTTCTTGAATAAGGCTTGCTTTTTTTCAGCTTGTTTGAATGGGAAATGGAAACCAAAAGTTTTTAGTTATTCATTGCATAAATAATTAGTATTTAGTCTCATAGGTATTATTTTCAATCAGAGTAAAGTTTTCATATCTTGATGGAATAGCACCAGCAGTTATATTTGCAATCCATTTCTAAAGGTGTCCCCTGAGCCAAGTGGTGGAAGCGGGGGAAGTGATGTCAGCACACCCGTGCCTCCGGGAAGCTGTAGCAGTAGAGAGAATGAAGATGAAACCTCCCCAGATGGGATAGGAAATATATCTGGCAATTCTGTTACATCCCCTTCAGCTTTGAACACAGCAAGTCCTCCCCTCCCAACCGTTGCATCCTCTACAGCTGCAACGTGGCCAAATCTTCAGGAAACGCATCAATTTGAATTGTCCTCAACGGTTATTTCAGGAGATCGTCCACACACTATTTCTTCTGGTAAGCTTTCCACTATCCAATGGTAACTTTTTGTATTAACTAAGCTTTTTTAATTCTACTATGTGGATCATTCGATAAGTCCTTATGAAAAAATGAGAAAACATTTTTGTAATTTTTTATTTTCCAAAATGTAAGGTCTTTCCGGAAATGATCCAGCCGTGCATATTTTGAAAATAACAGCCTACCAAGAATTTTGAGGCCTTACTCCCCTTGGGGCTCCCAGTGCCTTTACAATTTTCAAAACAATTGGCTAAGTTCTTTTTCAGAGTGATTATCAGCTGCCTCGTTGCATTCTCTTTTATCTCGTCATTGCCAAGAATTTTGTGCTGCAGTTCCAGGGGACTTGCTCCGAGCCACAAACAATGAAACAGTTTTTCTAAAAAAAAGGTCGTAACTGAAGATGACTCTTGGGTCTAAGGCCTTGAACTTAAGTAGTCATCTCAAGAGTCAAAGAGTCAGGTGATGAGATAAAGCAGAATGTGACGAGACAGCTGATCCCAGCGTTTCTCCAAATTTTTTAAGCCATCCAAAAAAATAGTATTTCAGAGTCCAATTAGGGGTCTGTGTTGATGATGACCTCCACATTTGATGTGATTCATTTTCTGTGGGGCCATTTTTTCAAGTGTCAAAATTCAAAAAAGTCACTTGGCCCCTGTCAAATCTGGTAAATATGGTGGATGTTGTAATAATCAATCGAACTTTGATTCCCTAATGTCTGCCATCAAAACTGTGCACCCGTGGATTGTCTTGATGGAAGAGAATTTTTTTCTTTGCCAAATGAGAACGGTTTTCTTGTTTTATTTGACCTTAATATTTTTTTGCAATTTGGTATGAATTATCGTATTTGCTGTGGCCTGAAAATTTGTGGCCAACTTATTTGGTTCTGAATTCTGGTGGAATGCATCAGCTACTAACATAATACGGATAACCTTGCTGAAAAGAGGAAGAAATTTGGTTTCTGGAAAAACTTTAATTTTCATTAGGCCTTTTAAAAAAATCCTCTTGAAAAAAACCTAGCATGAATTTCAAAATTCCATTTGCTGGTGAGATATAGTTTTTGTTAGATATTTTACTTTTTTCACACACAAATTCTTGAAATAGAATGTGATCATGTATGCGGTTCGCTCTCATATTTCCATAAGATACAGGGACTTCTTTTTTTAACAATAATTATTCATTCCATTGACAAAGATTTTAAAGAAAAATTGAGATGTCTCTTTCCCTTTGTACTAGAGCTGGCAAAAATGAAATAAGGTCTGGCAAGTTGAAATTGATGTTAAACATTTAACTTTTTTTCTCTTTTGAAAAGCTTATGAACGAGGACATCAAAGGCCACCATTAACAGTGTATACGTTTAGACCACCATCATCCACATCTTCCTTGGACATAACTCTCACTCCTGGCTCAGCCTCTCAACCAGCTAGTCCTAGTGGGCTGGGTATGGATATTATGTCAACAAAAGACTCTATACAGCCTGGAAGTGAGGGATCATCTTTGCTACAGTTTTGCCACAGGCCTCCAATACCGCAGCGCTGTTCTTCTTTAGAGAGGCCCAAGGTGTGTATTCTTTTTTTTCCGTTGAGCAATAACAGCCACCAATTTTTGGTGATCTCGCAATTCATAATTTTTTGTTAAAAAAGTCATAAAAATATTAATGCTTAAATATTACTTTTTTTTTGGCATGATCTCTTTGTGCTGGATTAACCATTTGCTAAACCATCCCACTTAAAGAGCTATGTCAGTGCTAATTATGTTATGGTTTTGCAATATCAAATCTTGCCTTAAAAATCAGATGTTCCCCACTACAGTGAGAACTTCAAACATGAAAATTCTGAATTTCCCAATCTAAGAATGTACCAACTACTGAAATCTGAATTTCCCCATGTATTTATATAGTTGCGGCTAAGGGGATTTGCTAAATATCAATGCTTAAAGTGAGGAAGACAAACTTGTACTCATGGACGGAAATGGATGTTTATTTCACTTTAATGGTTATGCATTATATAGTTTGCCTAGTTTGCATGGCCTCGGGTCACCTGGACATATATATCACCATAGAATATTGATCATAAAAAAAAGAATTCAAATTGATGTACAATTATATTGATTTTTGAAGTTTTTGTAACTAAATATTAGCTTGCTACTCAAATGTCCACACTTGTAAAAGGATGTTGTTCATTGTGTACTCCGTAAAATGTTTTTATGGAGTACACAATGGGAATGTATGAGAAATATTTGTATATCCTAATTTAATTTATTAATAATAAAGTAAGAATGAGAATGCCTAACTTTCAATGATGTTAGATTTGAAGTACATTGTCAATTTTTTTAATGAGAAATCAAAAAAATGGTGAACAAAAATACTAAATATGATTACCAGCCTCTCCGAACCCAGTCATATGGGAATGGGTAGGAGACAGTGGTGTAATTCAACAGAATTAGTATCTATAGAAAATGTGATATACAGTCGAGACATGATTTCACTATATATGCGTACCAAACAGCTGTTTGAAGCAAAAAAGGAATTCACTAAAATTTGTCTACCAGCCTGATTCTTTTACCAACCAGCCCATTTATATCCTCATCAAGTTTCTCAATTTATCTTTTTACATCCAACTTGCATAGTTGAATTTCCAAGTTCTAAATGTGTATTGATAAGATTGAAAAAATCACAAAGCTTTGAATTATTGTCTGTGAGCATGTTTTGCTTTCAGTTCCATTTTTTGTTTTCAAGGGATTAATTTTGCTGCATCATGAACTCTTATGAATTTTAGATTTGGCCCTCATAAAGGTTAGCTTCATTCTAAGATAATTTTCTTTTCAATAAAAGAGTGAAAGGTATTAACTTTCTGAGATAGTGGCAGACTGTATTTACTGCGACGACGGAAATTATTGGATGAAACTTTAAAAAAACCAGGCCCTTTAACTATTGTTTTACTATTTCTTTTCAATAAAAGAGTGAAGGGTATTAACTTTCTGAGATAGTGGCAGACTGTATTTACTGCGACGGCGGAAATTATTGGATGAAACTTTAAAAAAACCAGGCCCTTTAACTATTGTTTTACTATTTCTTTTCAATAAAAGAGTGAAAGGTATTAACTTTCTGAGATAGTGGCAGACTGTATTTACTGCGACGACGGAAATTATTGGATGAAACTTTAAAAAAACCAGGCCCTTTAACTATTGTTTTACTATTTCTTTTCAATAAAAGAGTGAAGGGTATTAACTTTCTGAGATAGTGGCAGACTGTATTTACTGCGACGGCGGAAATTATTGGATGAAACTTTAAAAAAACCAGGCTCTTTTACTATTGTTTTACTAAATCAAGAGTGCAGGCAAGGTGAGGGGGACAGATGCTAATAATGTATTTTATTTTAATGAATTATTAATTAAAGTGCACTAGCTCATTAAGAGGTGTAAATTGGTGATGGGACTGTTACCCATGGGTCCCATTACCCATATGTGTTTGATAAAGATGCATCTGGCTATATAGGATTAGTTTCTATGAAGATGACTTCAGAAGAAAGGCCTTCTTTTATGTCAGGCCCCATAGATTTTCATTGGATGAGTTGGTAAGGAATTCTCTAGTGTGTACAAACTTAAGAAAGACCATTGCAGTAAATGATTATATTTAAGAAAAGGTTTTTCAAAATTGTGGCTCACGTTTTTCTTCCAGTTGACAGTCAAACTTGAGATTCTTGTGGAAATTTAATGTTGACATTTCTGTATCCCTACCCCAGCTACCATCCAGGGGTAAGCACATTGGCAATGAAAGCAATCTGGTGACCAAGGTTGCTGATCGAAGTAGCATCAAAAATGAAGGAATAATAGCTGACAATAAAGAAGTGAAACCTATAGGCAGTGATGGCTCCACCTTGGCATCATCTCAGACTCCTCAAATTGTCAAAGGTATGTTTTCTTTTGTATTGACTATTACTGAATAACTTCACTGTATATCTTTTGTTGCGTAGCACAAGCTGTTTTTTGCACTTGAATTAGGTAGTAACTGTTATTAATCCTATGAGCTCCATTCATTAAGAACCTATGATTTATGAGGCACAATGGTTTTCTTAGCTTGTTCCAGTGGTTGTTTCCTTGGATTATTTTTTCTATTCTTGCATACTTTCAGGTATACAGGCATACCAGCAGCCCCTCTATGTAAACATGAATGAGTTGGCCAGCATGGCTGCGAAGAAAGCACAAGCCAAGGTCAATACTTCGCCTCCCCCACCCCCACCACTCCCTGGACAGCAGCACCATTCTGCAGCTTCACCAGGATCAACTCCTTTGTCAGCCAGGAACCTCCCTCCTCCCCCTCCACCACCACATGCTCCAGGAGCTCTGGAGAGGGTGAGTAAATTATTAATGCCTTGGCTATAAGACATAATCCTTTCTAAAAGTTATGGAATTGAATCTTAATAAATAATATTGATGTTCAGAAATGGTGAAGACATTAACAACAAAGAAAGAATACGCGAAGATAACAGAAAGAAATGGCATAAGTATTTACAGCATGAGCATGTATGAGTCATTTTTAAGAAAGTGAAACACAAAATCAGCCTGAACTGATTATGCTTAATTTATTAAAAGAAGGATTACTTAGCAAGGGTTACGGTAAAATACTAAATATTTACCATTTATTTGTAAAGTTTTCTTCCTGTATTTAAATTTTGTGGACTTGAAATGAATAATGGAAATCCTGTTTAAAAAAATCAATTCAGAACTACTTGGTAATCATAAAACTGTATCAACAGGATGCAGTTGCAGTGAGAATCAGGAAAAACTAATTTCTCTGCCAATTTACAATGGCCCAGATGTTAATTGATCAGATGCTTTTGCATGCACTGCCGTGAAGAGCTGGTACTTATGTGTACTTATGGGGCCATGGAGCGGATGAGTCTATTAACTACATCAAGAATCTCATTTCAAATTTGTAGCTTTGGTAACTCGGATAAATAATTTCAAAATTTCTAATATATCTACTGCGGATTTATTTTTCAATGAAATAATAATGGAAAGCACTATGGCAACTTCCTGTCGGGAGCTGAAGGTGTGGGAAACAAGTTGAGTTACAGTGACATTCAATACTGGGTTTAGCAATCATAACTATATGAAAGTGCCATGAGTAAGCATCTAACCTTGTCACAATTTGTAACTGCTCTTCAGTGTTTTTTATTGATTTCATCTGCCAAAATGATGGAAAATATTATTTTAAAATAAGTGTATTGGTAACAAAACGTAGAATATCTCGATGAAAATTTCCTTCCAAATCTTTATTTAAATAATCAACACAATTTTTCAAATGAACGAATTATGTAAAAGCATCTCTGATGGTGATTATATAACCATTTACCCTTCAACATTGACATTTTTGGTATTTGGAGATTTAAGTTTCATGACAAATTAAAATATGATTGAATTAATTCTGAGGAATTGGAATTTAAAAAAATAAGATAATGATTTGTATAGAGAATACATATTATGTATTCCACATGTTACTACCTCATTCCTTCATAATAACAACTGTGCTTTGTACATTTTTTTAAATTTTCACAAGTCTTGTTCAAGTTTTTTTTAGGATTTTCCATGCATAATGCTTATCATGTTTGAAGAAACTGTAGGATAAATAGTTCAACCAGTCAACATGTCTGATAAATAGGTGACTCATTTTACTTTTGTATGTTTTAGCATAACAGTAAAAGAGATTTGGAGTCTTGGGGCGAAAGTCAAGGAATCTCTCTATCCAGAAGCAGCTGTGAGAGTACTGGTGGATTAACTTCATCCCACATTTTCTTTCCTCCTGAGGACCATTACTCACGTCCAATTCAACAGCCTAGTAATACATCTGCCTTATTACAAATGAGCCATTCTCAACATGAAGGTAGGTTGAATGTTCTTGAGATTACATTTTGCATTATTAAATGTCTTTAATTTTATACTCTCCTATTGAAATGGTGTAGTATTGATTTTGTTTGTTTCAGTAATGAATTTCTACTAAAAGTTACATAAAAAATGTTAAAAATGGTTAACCAAAAATGCTCATTTGATTTGTTTGGTAATTCAGGGTACATCATCTCCGATATTAAATAAATGAAGATTTCTGGGTATACAAACCAAGAAGACATGCAAACCAGACTTAGTGTTTGATGGAAGTCAAACTTAAAAGAACTTAGTGCAGGAATCTCTTGTCAGCTTTGGCATTGTTTACCTTGCCTTCTTTATTTACAGTGTGTATTTTGGTTACTAGACTGACTTTTTCCCATGGTATGTTTGTTATCTGTAGTTTACATTTTTAGTGCTACCAAACTCTGAGCCATTTATTTAGTGTATATACTGTTACAGCAAATTTTAAGTGAAGATTTCATTCAGCCAAAGAAAAGTTTTCCCAAGTCACCCTAAATTTGAGGGTGCATAGAATTGAAGACTCAATTTCCTCTGTTGAGTTTTAATTGGTTTTATTGAAGCAATTATGCATAATGAAATAAGTGAGGTGGTTTGCAAAATGTAATGGCATTTCATAGAAATGTAGAATCACTGGATAAGCCTGTTCAGGGATATCCATGTACTCTTATCGGGTCAGTCAATGAAAGTGAGCAAGTCCACCGTAAGGATGATTAAAACATGAGGTTTCAATATACACAGGTGTTGAAAGTGGAAGAAATGCACCTTTGAAAGCATTGTACATTCTATGGAATAGTACTGTTGAATAATTGGGAATGTGTTACATATTTGAATTGAAGATCAAAATAAAACTTACAGTAACAATCCATGAAAAGCCATCAAACATTTCATATCAAGTGAACTCAAATATAGCAAAAACTCAGAGCCAGTCAGTTTTGATTTGCTAACTTAAAGGTCATTTTATCTTTATTTTAAGGCAAATTATTGTTTTTCTATGTTCTTTATTTACAAATATTCAAATTTATAAATCTCCCTATGTAATAAAATGTGGTATTAAAAGTGTGTACATTGGGAATTAACTCTGATCCTTCAGCTGGCAATTTTCAAATTGATTTTACGGCATATAATCATCATTGAGTGGGTATATTTATTACCGCACTGGCAGTGCAGTTGATAACGATCACTTCCCATCTTTTGAAAAGCAGCTGCGTATAGTGGATACAGGTGCTATTGGGCTATCAAACAAGATTGCTATTGAATAATGGGAGGAAACTGTTCTACACCAGTAAAGATATTCATTCATTGAGAAAAATAAAATTATACGAAAGTGTGTACATGTCTACTGTAATTATGTAAAACATGAAGCCTAACTGTTAATTTCCCAGGCTTTATCGTTTCTTTATCTCCATAGACTATTAGGACCAGTTGTAGACATATTTTCATCAGTTTTTCAGATATATTTGGGAAATTCAAGTCGTGAATACCTAATATTTACTGAAGAAGTTTCCTTTGTAAGACTGATTCCCAGAAAATGGGCAAACCTCACATTTATTACCAATTTTGATTACTGAATAGATGAAAATTTCCACAGAAGTAGTGGTCATTGATGAAAGTGATTGGTGGTTTTTAATAGGAGGGATGGAATATAATGAACATTCGGAAATTATAATCAGTTCTGCAAAATACTTCTGTTAAGAGGAGGGGCCCCCTTAACAGGAACATTTGGTGTGAGAAGTTTCAATAATGTTTTCTTCTTGCATGCAGGAAGCACAACATCTGTTAATCGAGGTACCCTGCTGAGGAGATCATCAACTCAGGGACCCAAGCCCCCTCCGCCCATTCGTCGAACCTCGTCAATTTCCAGCACAGGTGGAGTGGCTGGAGGCCTTGCACAACTCCGCTCTCAGTGTGTACCGCCAGTTCCCCAGCATTTTAATCTTGGTGCAGATGATGTTACCAGTTCTGCACCTCCCTCCCCACTTCCTCCACCCCCTCCTCCACTCTCTAGGGATTCACTTGGCGGGGAGAGTCGAGGCAGCCTTGAAAACCTTCCTCCTCCTCCAGCCTTCCTTCTGGACAGTTCAGATAACTTTACCCATTGTTCACCAAAATCGATGAGAAGTGATTTAGAGCCACCAAGAGACAATGATGGACTATGTTCAAATAGCCCTCCGGTTCCAATCCCTACCTCTGTTAGTGTTGCTGATGCTGTTCGCACTCTAACAGAATTAAATCACCAGCCTGCCAGCCCAGGTTCATTAAGGCGGGCGGCTCTTAGTGGGCCACATCCAAGTACCAAACCGGAGAAAGACAGTGGAGCTAAGGGTTTGGGTGGTTCTCCAACAAGAGCTAATCTAATTCAGGTATTGTAATAGCTTGATAGAACCTGATGTGCATGACTTTTGTTTTATTCTTTTCACATGAATATTGTCACATAATGGTTTCTCAAGATGAATGTGGCTAAAATTATTGGTTTATTTAATAAAAAACAAGGCAGACATTGTAATTTCTTTTTTGCTTCATTAGTACACTTAAAATTTTTCTCTAAGTTTATAGACTCAAAGCTTCCATTTTGTTCTGTGATAGAGCTTTCATGGCCTAAGTGAACTCAGTTAATATATCTGACTTCTTTCATTTACTGGATTGTTTATCATTTTGCCTGAAATCTCCTGTTTCACTTTGTAGGCACTCAGTGCCAAGTTGGGTGGTGGTGTGCCCGGAGCTGGTTTGGGGCCCGCATGGGGAGGAACCTCACCCCGTAGGAGACATTCAGAAGATCTGTGCAACCTAAAGGCCGGGTCTGTTAATACTATGCCACACCCAAGGGACCGAGGTGGTACACATCATGGCAAAGGACCTATCTTGAGCAGCTCTCCAGGTCGAGGGCAGGAAGATTTCTCTGGGAGGGGAAAGCATTCATCAATGCTAGTGGCAGACCCCATTAATTCCAGGTTAACTCAGCAGCAGATTGCTCAGAGGGTGGCTCTGCAAGCAGCACAGCGGGCTGCTGCTGCAGCAGCACACAAGGTTGGAGCAGATGAAGTTATGACCCAACAGGTATGGGACTTGTCTTGGCCTGTAATATTTAAAAAATTTCTCTCAGAGTATGAATATTAAATATCCCAATTTTTTCTAATTTAAACTTGTTGAACTTGAAGTAGTTGTATAAGCTTTAGTAAAAAATCAATTTAATTAAGTTTAGGAAACCCAAAAAAAGGCTAGTTTTTGGAAACAAGGTTCTCATTATATATAGCTCTGGTTCCTTAGAGCATTGGGGATTAATTTATTAATAATATATTTATCTTATAGTTGAAGAAACAAAGACTAAAATCCCAGTATGCGGAAGATAGAAGCGGAATGCAGTAGTCACACTGAAAGGACAAAAATTAGAGCAAGTGGATTCCTTCACCTACCTCGGGAGTACCATCACATGGGATGGAAGAAGTACTGCAGACATCAAGCAAACATAGCTCAAGCTAAGAGAGCATTCACAATGAAAATACAACTGCTGTGTTCAAAGAAGATTGGACTGCAGACAAGGAATTAATACGTGAAAACATTCATATGGAGCGTGGCACTCTATGCATCAGAAGTATGGACCATTGGAAAAGTAGACCAGAAAAGACTAGAAGCCTTCAAAACCTGGGCCTGGAAGAGGGTGCTTAAGAGCAAATGGATGGATAAAATGAGATATGAAGAAATATACAGAAGAATAGGCGAAAAACGGACCTTATGGAACACCATAGAGGAAAGAAGAACCAGGTGGATTGGCCACACCCTGAGGCACAATGAATTTGTGAAGAATAAAATAGAGGGATAAGCCCCAAGTGGAAGGCCAAGAAATATATAAGAAAAGGACAAATAAAGAAGAAAGTACATTGCAAAAAATACCAGGAAGTAAGCATCAGATAGGGTAGGATTGGGGGCTTCATTCAACCAATCTTAGGATTGAACGACCAATGATGATGAGTTAAAGAAAATAATGTATAGAAAATAGTTAAATAGTAGAGTAAATCATCTTCTAGTACAGCTCTCCTGTTGAATGATGACAATTTTTCACAATATTCTTTGTGTAAAAATCTTCTCTTACCATTGAAGATGGTTAATATATGTCTGTACATAAGTTTCTAAACATAACTCTCCCCTGGCATTTTTGCATCAAACAAATTGCAGAGGGATGAACCTGCTGAGGAAATAATTCAGTCAACAAACCTGAGGTGTACTCGGATCCAGGAAGGTTGGAAGTATTGTATCAGAATGCATGGGCGTATTCATTCAAATACAGTCTTCATAAGGAAAATTAGATGCAGAAAGTGATCTGCTAGCTGAATAAGATTTTTTTAAATTTTTGATTCTAAATTTGGGTCGTAATGCAGCCTGAATAAATCGTCTTCAAGTTCTTTACTCATTTCAATGCATCCAGGGTCTGTCCTAAAAATAAGTAGAATAAATGCAGGGAAAATATCTATTTCACATTGAAGTAAAAATTATTAAAATTCTACATAATAGCACCCTTTTGCATCAACATACTGATGCCAGTGTGTCTGCTAGTTGCTGTACACTTCTTAAAAGGTATTGACGGGAACATTTTTCAGGCACCTCATCACGGCCTCTTTGATTCTATCCAGCATTCCCAAATGGTTGCCTTCTTGCTCCTGTCACAAATGGCCCCACTCCAGCCATCCATGCCAGTTGGAAAAAGTCATTCAACTTAGTTTTTGGACAGGCCATGTGGTTACTGTGTAGCTATTTCAATTGAATCTTGTCCAATGCCTCATCACAAGTTCTTCTCACAGTGTTTTATGGTAAAGTTGAACCAATATATCTCTTCTGGTCTAATGTTCTTCACAAATTTTTCCCAAAATTACCTAGTTTTTACATAGCATTGCTCGGTGTCAGCTGTAGTATGCCATCAAACTTCTGTGGTAATTGTCAATCATGATGCTGCTTGTCCCTTTTGTAATTGAAATATTGGTTATGTAAAGTGATTATTTATAAACTACTCAAAGATATGAATATTATGTTTGGTCATATTGTTCATATGGAGATCTTCACTGGCCAAATTAGAAATGTAAATCCATGTACACCTATGTACCAGGTGTATAAGCTTAAATCCGCTGTTTTTTAATCAGAAAAACACGTTTTTTCATAGTAAGTGTAGAAATTGTTTATTCAAAATATCGTCCCTTGCTAGCTACACAGTTTTCCATCTTTCGGGCAATTTGTGGCTACCACGCCAAAAAAATACCTTCTCTTTCTTCAAGCCATTTTCGGATGGAGTATTAAAGTGCTGCTCAGCAAGCGCGTGGCCCATTGACAAAAACAGGTGGTAGTTCAAAGGAGCCAGGTCTAACGAATAAGCGGCATGGGGTAGCACCTCCCAGTTAAGTGTTTCCAAATAGTTATGGACCATTATTGATCTATGGCATGGTGCATGTCATGGAGGAAAATCAGCTTCTCATGTCTTGGCTCATAGTCCGGTCTTTTTTCTCACAGATCACTGTGCAATTTGATCGATTGTTGGTGGTAATGAAAGGCATAGACAGTTTCTTCAGCTCATAGTAGATGACACCCTACTGATCCCACCAAACGCAGAGCATCGTCTTCCATCCGAAGGGATTTGGTCTTGCAGACGATGTCAATGGTTGCCTGGGATAAACCCACAATTTTTTGCGTTTATGGTTTTCAAAATACAGGGTCCATAAATAAGTTTCGTGACTGGTTTGATGTAGCCTCAACAGAGTGGTGGATGGGAGTCCGACCGGTTGGCTCGGTAGAGGGGACCCCTACCACTCAGGTGCACTTAAATTCAATCGCCTCTGGGCATGTATTGAGACAGGAGGTGGATTTTTGTGACGTGTGATTGTTTTTGGTGTCATCATTGCATGGAGTGCCTGTCGAGCAATGCTATGCTGTGAATTTTTGTGTTAAACTTGGGAAATCCATGCCAAATTTTATGCAAGGCAACATTGTTTGTGTAGTTTTATGAGATTATGGCCTAATAAATTGCTGAAGAAACAAACTGGATAAATTGCTAATTTTAATGTGGATAACCTGGTAATGGCATGGAATTTCATCCTTAGATTTTTGAATGCACCCTAATCACATATTTTCAACCTTTTTTCTATATTTACTTATTCCAACTTTATTTTGTGCAATGGTAATATGACAAGAATACCTAAATACCTACTGCAGTGCATTTTCATGTGATTGTTCGCCATTTCTCAAATTTGAATCCTTGTATTTGCCCTAATGTAACTCTTTGGACAAGTTTGCAATGCATCGACTGGTGAGAGAACATAACTTGATGCTTTTAGATAAACACTAAAGGGTAAAATAAGGTCAGGTAAGGGTAAAAGGAGGTCACCAGTTTCTACCTAATTGGAATCTTTGATGAGAATATTAAACATACAAAGCTTATAGGAGAATGTGGTGAATAAATAAATTTTCTGGAAAGATCTGCTTTTCTCAAAGAGCAGACTGTAATCAATTAAATTTTTTGCTCTTTCCAAAGTTCAAAAAGGATAAGTATTTTGGAGAGGAGATTTTCTTCATAAGGAGGAACATGTCACAAAAGGCAGTCCTGCTAGAGGTTCCATCAAGAGGATGCTGGGACACACTTTTTGCATCATGTTTTATTTCTGTGATTCTTTAAATGATAAGTTGTGCACCAAACCTATTTTTTGATTCCATGCAGTAACAATCTCAGGTGTGAACTCAGAGCAAGCATTAGAGGATGAGCAAATATGAAAGGGGAATGCAAGCAAGAGGGAAATAAAAGCTATGGGAAGGATGGAATGTGATGGAGGAATAAATTACTTTGGGAAAAATGCAAGGTTTTAGTTGTTGTCTCTTCTCCAAAGACAAAGGATTCTATGGAAGAATAAAGGACCAATGATCACTACTGACTCATATGATGCTTTAAGTGCCTATTTAGTGGTTCCTATTTCCCTTATTGCCCTCATAAGACAAAAATCATGTAGGTATATAAGGCAATCAATTCTCCATCCACTGAGAAAGTGGCAACAATCACTTTCCTTGGGGTACTTTTTGACCTAGTAGTTCATTTTATCTAGTTAATGACTGATCCTCTGAATTATTGTTGTACTCCCAGCAGCAACAGCAGCATCCCAGTCATCCCAAGGCAGCTCGAGTTCGTCAGTGGATAAGCAGTCGATCTGCTCCTGATCCTAAGATTTGCCATGACTCGCTGATGGACCAGATACGTCGAGGGGCACCACTTAGAAGAACCAGAGGAGTTGTAGCAGCTACAGAATGTCCTATGCCACAACTTAGAATCGACAACTGATGCCAATGCATACTTGAACAGGAAGATATTTTGAGGAATGTTAGGTAATATTATATTGAAGCTTAAATAACTGCCATGTAAATAAGCTGTGCATTAAACTTGCAGTGGAGGTATTGAGAAGTAAAGATTGCACAGTTTTATTGATGAGGGCATTAAGTGTGATTTGATTGGTTTGGTATGGATGAGGCTATTAGCCAATTTTTCTATTTATTTTTGGAAAACATTTACGTTTTTAAAAGAAATTACCATAATTTATACCTTGAAAAGTATTTTATACATGTCGTTTGTCATTTAAATCAGCCTGTAGGCTATGAAAGCTGATAGCAAAAAGGTAATTTGATCTTTATGTACATGCCCGTAGGCTTGACATCCATAGGATCCAAGTGAGGGTATTTCTTACATTGCAATGTAGAGAGTCAGCTGTTGAAAGGCTCTGAAAATGGATTTCATACTTCGAGAGGATTCTAGTGTATATCACTTGATTTGTGTCTGATTTTTAATTTTTGTATCCAGGCAACTTCTGATTGATCAAATATTTGTGGAAATATGGTGTGAGCGATAACAATTACCTCAAGTGGCAACCACATGAGTCATGTTTTTGCAGATTTCTGTTAAGTACTCTCTTTTATGAGATAGGAAATCAGAAGTCATCCATCAGCTGAAAGCTACCTAAATATATGCAGAAAAGTTTATTAGAAACGCTAATGGAGTGAGACAGAAAATGCATTGATCACATTCTTTCCTAGTTTCAAAAAATATTCAGTTGGGAGTTCTTCTATTTCTTAAGCATTTATGTTTTTATTTTTTGGGGAATATTCCACCTTGGACTTGTCCTGTAGACTTATGAAGTGTTCATAGTAGTATAATTGGTTAGTAATTGATCTTTGTAATTAGATTTGTAAGAACCTCCTTTCTTTCATCCATTAACATTTGATTTGTTCTATCAATTTGGCATACACTTATATAGGTATATTGGAACTGTAGTTGTATGTACAGGTGTATAATTTGGCTGTACTTTAAAAGATGGAATTTTCAAGCCAGCAGAAACACTACAACCTCAGTATTTCAAAAATGAACTAACTCACTAGCTCCTCATTTGTCTGTTGCATTATGTAAACATTGTTGTGTGGTATATTTACCGTTTTTCGACTTCCCTGAGAAATAATGCATAAATGTTCCGGAAGCAAGAGGCTTTTATAGCTAACAGCATTAGAAATAAATTTCTTACAAGAAGACTATTAGGAGTCAACTCTAATTACTGTAATTTTGTTGTGGACTGTTTCTTACTGTCCAGTTATGGTCTGTGGTGAATATCTCTGCATTATAGAATAATTATCAATTTGACTGGTATGATGATATTGTTTGTTTCATTGTAACTGTTCATCTAAGAATATTATGAAATCATGCAATGAGTCATTTCCATAGTACCCGATAAATAGTTTTCACTCTAGTATCTGTGCCTTTCTCAAGATCTAATTGGTACCATAGCACATTAGGTAGCAAAAAGCAGCAAATCCTATCCCAACTTGGAGAGTATTATTGTTGATGTTAATCTTGAAAAAGAAAACTACTTCTAAACATTCTGTAACTTGACTGTCTTTACAGTAGTCTGACTGAATATTGATAAGCCTTGTTGATAAAAAAAAGGATTTTATTTATTTTTTGCTTAAGTTGTTTGCAGTTACTATATTTATGAGTGCTGAGTAGATAAGCTATTTATTTATTTTTTATTTTAGAAGCTTTGGGTTTTATTTAATTTGGAGGATACATCCAGTGTTATTGTTAGGAGACAATTGGTGTTTGGAATATTAAAGGGGGACACGTGTTGATTATTAATTATCAATGATCTGATGTTTTGAGAATGTCATTACAAATAGTTTTGAGTCCATGAAAGATGATGAGAGGCTTAAGAGAAGATGTTAATCCAGAAATTTTAAATCAACCAACTGAATCAATACAGTATCGAGGCAGAGAGGATTTTTTATGTACATCATTCTGTATTGATGGAAACAACTGAGTCCCAAGTACTTATCCTGTGGGTTTAATACAGGGAATTATAATAGCATTGTGAAAGTGTAGCTGGAAATTAAAAATGGTAGATTAAAAACTAATGTAGATGTGTCAAGTAAAGCATTTTATACCGATTTACCTAAGCAGATGTGAACGTTTGTACAGATGTCTAAATAAGGTTTCTCCTAAAATGTAGCAGCATTTAAATCATTTTTGTCAGTCTTGGTTTCACAATTTTTATAATAATAATAATGTATGTATTACATGACTCATGATTAAATATTGTTTTGTAAAGCGTTTCAGTACGTTTCCAAAATAAGAATGAAGTATGGAAAAGTCTGATTAAATTTAGTCATTTAAGTTAATGAACTTACAAAAAAAATAAAGTATTAGCCAACTTTATATCTGATGAAAAAATTCAGAGTAAGTGTCTGCATATGTGTCCTCAGATTTATATAAGAGGCTGTGGTAATATCTGTAGTCAATACAATGTACATAACATATTCTACAACAACTTGCCTCATTTTTCTATGGCTTTTGTCGAGGGTATATGTTCCATTGTCTCCATCAACATTAAAAATTGCTACATGCTACACACACACTTTTGGACTAATGCAGGGAACTAAAACATATCTTGTATGGGTTTTGCAACTGCATTCATTTGTATAATGGCAGCTAGTCATAAGTTTAATCCATATAAGGGATTTTAATGTATTGAACTCTCAATTGTATCATGCATGTATATGTTGACAGCTGATATTTCCATCTTGTGTCATTGTGTTGTGTGTCTTTTGGTTTAAAGGGCTGATGAATATGTGATTCACATTTTAAATGCAAAATATAAAAGAAAGAAAATGATTGTGTTATTTTTTGGAGAAACTGATTATATACCTGTATGTGTGTACGATTCCTTGATATTTTATGTGCTGAACCATACACACAGTTATCATTCTAAAGGTCGGTTTGATAGGTGTGAGTAGAGTTTGCTCATTACTAAGCCTAACGGCTTTGCTTTGTGAAATTCACACATTAGGGTAGGGGACCAGTTCCTTTTCCTCTGCCACCTATGGTTTCCAAGGAAATTCTGGTACCCGGAAAATCACACAGCTTAGGTGCAGCTGAGGATGCCCAAAGGTGTGCCCCAGAATCGAACCTAGGCCCTCTAATCAGTAGTCCAATGCTCTGCGCCTGACTACCATATCCCCATGCAATTATTATTGTTATTCAAATCAGTAATAAATCCTTGCCCTCCAAAAATTTTGAAAATGGTGGTTAGGTGCTCCTGCAGCTAAAAGATAGGGGCTCAACTTATTTTTTGTTTTGATCAGTAGACCAAAATAGGTATGTGCGTAGTTAATAAGGCTAATGCAGCACCAAGAACATTTAAGAATGTACATTACATGAGGCCTTGGTGGGTATTCACTGACTTGGACCTTGGCTGAAGTTGGCAATCAGGGTTACTCAAAGTTGAAGCACTCATGCAATTCTTTTTCCAATATTGGTACTTCTCAAGTTGATTTATTTGGTAAAAATTAGTATTGAGTTACTCTTTGCATGAGTATTGCACTTGGCGTGGCAGCATTTTATTGCTTATCAATGGTGATAATTTCAGCATTTTAGTGTAAAGAATAGAATCATCAAAATCCCTTGAGTGTAAGGGATCTCACAATTTGGTGAATCACAAAATGCATTGGCTGCAATAAGTAATGATAAATTTAAAGGCAAGCTTGCCATTAATTACAGTGCTGCAGTATATGATGTTTGTTCACAGAGTAACAAAGTTTATAATTTCACATAGTGAGTTCTTGCCACAAGGTCAAACCATCAATAAAGAGTATTACTTACAAGTTTAATATGGTGTGAAGCAATATGATAAAAAAAACTCGTATATATGGCAAAACAATTAATGGCTCTTGCACAAAGATAATGCTCCTCACACTTCACTGCTTGTTCGTGTGAATTTTTGGCCAAAAACAGCTCTTTAATGATGTGTCCCAGCCACCATTTATGCCACACCCAGCCCTGTGATACTTTTTTCTTTTCTGAAAAATTTAGAGAACCTTAAAGCGTCATTTTTTCACCAGCATAAATGAGATTAAATATGCATCACTGACAGAGCTCAAAGTTATACCTAAGATCAAGTTCCAGAAGTGTTTCAAGCATTGAAAAATGCTCGGGCATTAGTGTATAATATATAATTGGGACTACTTCGAATATCATTGATATTATAGGTGAATGAAATTCTTTTTAACTAACTTGAATTTCAGTCATTTATTGAAACCACCTAATATTCCATAAGTTGTGCATTTTTATCAGCTGAAATTCTTGGCTTAGAATTTTTATATAGATATTTGCAAATAGTGCAAAACAGAGCTTTTAGTTGCTCCATGCATCGTTAAGAAGAAAAAAAATCAGCCTTCGAAATTATAAAATGGATTAATATTGTTTTTCATGAATAATTGATGAACATCTTTTTTATTAAGTGGGAAGGAGGTTGGTCACAACTTTTAAATAAAATAATGGTCAATATTTTGAAAAAGAAAAAAAACTATTTTCATCCTTGCACATATTTTGTGAATTAACTGAAATTACTACATTTTATATTTTGCTGCTAGACACCACCCACTCCAAAAATTATTTGTGGCTTTTTAATTGTATTTACCAACGACAGCCAATAACCCGAACTTTTTTTTAGTTTGGGCCCTTTGGGTGATAATTAACCTAATATACATAACCGAAATCATTATGTTCAAATAATTGAACTATGGTATTCCATATTTATTGTCACATTGGATTTATTGGTTGATAGAAGATCCAACATTTTTGTAACTATTTGGTCAACAAAACAAGGCTTTTATGCATTTTATAGTTTGCATCTGTGGTAGCACTTGTGTTGCATGTGAAAGAATATGTATCAATGGATGAATAATTCACTATGGGAGACACTTCAGTTCTGTGCTTTCTGCTAAATAGTTATGATTGATTGAGCCCACATACTCATTGTGTAGAAAATGCCTACGATTCTGAGCACTAATGTGGAGTCTATGAATGTTTCTATGGGGTGCTGTCAATATAAATATGTTCTATTAACTAAGGAAAAACTTTTGGTATATTTTTCTCAGGGATTTAATTCTGAGCGAAGCATAACATGCTCCAACTGCAAGAGTACACCATAGTCTGCCTGAAGTCTCCACTACTTGTCATCGCTGATCGGCAGTATTTCTCCACAATAATGATACACACAGGATTAAGTAATATGACTAATATAATGTTAATCTTTTTTAATTTTTCAAATTATTGGTAGTCGTTATTTCCATGGTGAATCTATTTTATAATAGTGGGTTCGAGAAAGGCGTTGGCGTACTATCCTTACCGGACTTCACCCTGTTTTGGAGGATATTATCATTATTACTAATCGTGCGAGGAGCATTAAAGTTATGGCTGATGGAATGGGCGGTCGAATCGTGCTATATTTAATATTTTTTTGAGGATTATTGTGCAACGCCCTAGCCCCCCTGTGAAAAAATAGGTTCCGATTTTCTAATTTGAACTACCATTGTTCGCTTATTTTACCGTCAGGTCAAATTGGTAAAAGGCTATGGAGCCCTTTGCACTGACTTTTTATTAAGCTCTGTAACTAGTAAAGCGATTGCATAAGCCACACCTACTGTCCCCTTCATCGTAACACGGGCGAACCATCATTTTGCGGTGGTTGCAATCACTACATGACGTATTTGCGACATAAGCGCCTCTGTTCGGTGGCGGCCCGTCAGATTCTGGGAAAAAACAATTGATACGTGAGGGAGTGTTTCTATTTCTTCCCAATAAAGGCTTTAAGGGCTCGAACTATGAGGTTGACGTGAATATATTCTCAGGAAAGTGTCCGGCCTTGGTGAAATCTTCGAAAAGTTGATTTGGTTGCATCATACAATTATCGAAACAAGTTGGCCGTGACTGTAATCCCGGGGTTGGCGTATTGCAATGTGATGTCTTCTTAATAACTTGAATCTATAGGCCGCATAGGCACCAAGTGAATCGAAATGCCTGTAATTCTTTTAGACCGCTTGCCTCTACCAAATCTGCGAACGTATGTCACTGTCAGCGTGTTGTTACTCACAAGCTCTGTGTTTTATGCCGCTGAAGTTACTAGTGATCCCGAATGGAAGAATAACCTGACGACTTTTGCTTCGAAGACGACGGAGGCCGAGAAAAATGAATCTACGGTGTTTGTCATGCCCAATGGCATCGTCGAGGAAATAATACCCAAGAGATTTAAACCCAGGGAGGTCATGGCTTTTATGATTCGTGATCCCCTGTGCATTTGGGTGAGTAGTGGCGTTAAGTTTTAGAACTTACATGGTGTGATTCATGGCAATAAAATAGCTGCATAAATTATTATTTTGCAAAGAATGCTTAGCCGCAATTTTGAGGCGAAACAAATTTATGCCCCGTCATTTCGCTGTAGGTATTACTTTCAGGTTTCATTTTTTGTCGTAAAATTATCGCTGACCTATAACACTCAATATTTGTCAAAACGTGATAAGTCTAGTGTTCCAAAAGTTCAAATCCGTCTGCGTCATGTCATTGACTAATATTACGAGGATAATTCCAGCCCGACATATTCAGTCCAGGAGTACTTAAGCTTGTTTTAACCCTGACTTATCAAATTTAACTCAATTCATCCCCCATATTTTTGAAAAATCAGCAATTGTAGGTGTAAACATTTTTTTGACCGCAGTTCATAGGCTGAGCTTTTGTTTTGAGCCATTCTCATGCCAGCGTTTACAAGATTATTGAATTAATATTCTGTTGATTTAATTTATTTGGACATTCTAGTTAATTCTGTAACGCGTAAAAAACAATGGTAGAATCATCGTAAATCAATGACTTGCGATGTGTCTTGACACCATCAAGGTCATGTACCTTGCAAATGTTTCTTATTATAAATTCTAGCTTGTTCATTAATTTTTCTCTTAATTTTAGTCTCTCATAAATGGAGCATATTGCTGTTTGATCCTGTTGGGAAAAATAATCCAAGGAGCAGTGTTTGGAGAACTCAGAGTATCAGAGCAGCAACATGTGCGAGACAAGTTCTGGAATTTTTTGTTTTACAAGTTTATATTTGTTTTTGGTGTAATGAATGTTCAACACCTGGATGATGTCCTTTTGTGGTGCTCTTGGTTTTCCCTACTGGGGGCACTTCAGTTGTTGTCGCAGCTTTGCAAAGATCGTTTTGAATACGTAAGTGGATTTATGTTTAGTTCTTGTTA
The DNA here is from genome assembly GCF_022747635.1 of Hetaerina americana. Lineage (NCBI taxonomy): Eukaryota > Metazoa > Arthropoda > Insecta > Odonata > Calopterygidae > Hetaerina > Hetaerina americana. Next base: position 67,375,030 of record NW_027286874.1, on the reverse strand, counting down.
TGATCTATAATTTTATGAAATGCTGTATACAGTGGAATCACAAAGTTGAGTACTCCACTTCAGTTGTTCTCAGGCTTTGTGTAATTACTTGTCAGGTTTGAGGCTGAACCTTGCTTTCAAAGATATCTTAAAATAGTGAGCCTCCGAATATGTTATTATTGCATAACATATTTTCATTATTTCGTTATATAATGCTATCAAGGCTTACTTATTTTTACTGCTGACATTTGGTATGTTGATAACCAGACCTCTGCATTGACCAGCAATCATAATGAGATTGCTGAACTTCGATTAGTATGTGCAATATACATATTTCTCTATCTAATGAATCTTCGGAACAATTGAAAGTCCTAATTCAGATTCCATACAATGTATACTGATGCTATTTGCATGCTCTGGTATTAAGAATGATATAATATTGATTAATTAATTGAATTAGTGTTCCGTTAAATGTCATGTTATTTCTTATTCCAATAGCTCTCATTTTCTCCAACAACCCCCCGATGGAGTCATATTCGACTTATGTCCCTTCTTGCAGCCATCCTTATCTTTTCTTGGGGCCTTTTGGCTCTTAGTGCTGCTGTTGGTATTTACCTAGGACTAAATACATTTGCCTTCATGGCTGCTGAGGTAAGTAGTTATATTAACCAACTTTTAATTATTTATTATTTTGTACGGAATTGTCATTTTCAATTTTGTGGTGCTGTCATTCTCATTTTCTGTAACATGTTGACAGTTGGGTAAAAAATGTTGCATCCATAATTCTTGCCCTGTGGTGTTCATAACATTCTTGGACATATATAATGTGCACTAGGATTAAAAAATTGGCCGCAAAGCTTAATTTAGAAATAATTCCATTTTTGATGTCTTTGAAGTAAATATTAAAAATCATTACTCCAATGAGTGCATGTATAAGTTTGGATCATTTAGCCACTTCTAAACTACCAAAATATTATGCAGTGTGTTGTATGCAATACATGCATGTAAGAGTTTGTATTCTTCAAGTAAATCCACTTTCCAAAGTCAATTCAGTGAACCAAATACACAGTTTTAATATGATTTTCTATGTTTAAGTGCCCAAAATGAATGTGCAAATATTAGTTTATTTAATAGTGAAGGCATGAGACGATAAGTGTTAGCATTGGAAGTAACTGAAAAAATCATGCATGTTACAAGGTTAGTTCTGACATAATAGAAGGGGGATTTGCAGTTTTGGACTTTTGTGATATCTAGCTAATAAAGTTATATTATCCAAAAGTTATAGAACATGTTTGTCCATTAATGGTATCATCACTGAAATCATTTAATTTAGCTTTTCAGCAATGTTAGAGATATTGTAAATAATTAAATGATTCCACGTCATGTGGGAATGGTGACGTGACCCTTCTGTTGTTATTTTATTATTTTCTGTTATTAAGGCCCCTTTAATAGCAACAGATGTTGTACAATCAAGGATATGACATTAATTCATGTTTTACCTTCATACCAAATTAGGTTGTGTTTGGCTCTACATTTTTAAGTTGTTTATGAACATCTTATTATTATTTGCATCATGCTCTATTAAGGATAAATCTGTCATAAATAGCCTCTACTCCAAGGGAGATATGTAATATTTAGCACATTAATTCATGACCTAACAATTAAAATGTAAATACAGTTCTTGGGAAATGTTGGCCTAATAGAAAAATATCAAAAAAAGACTTCATTCAAAGGTGCCCTGTACCCAGCCCTAGTTTGCCCTAATTTGAAATTTTTTGCAATGAGATGGGGATGATTTTGGAAGGTTTTTGCAGATAAATAGTATCATAGAAAGGGAACCGAAAATTGCCTTCTTAAGAAAAACTTCCTCTGTGTAAAACTAAAATCATGACTGCTCTCGGTTTATGGAATTTTTTGAATGCCTAGTTTTTTGCTTAGCTAGCTTTTGAAGGCTTTTACAGAAACTTGTTTTAAAAAGTTAATATTCAACTCTTCAACTTGAAACAAATTTTGGAAACCGGCTAACTTAAGCACTATATAAGAATATATGGATACAAATTTCAGTGCAGTGGAGGACATAGATTATGATAATATGGAAATATAATTACTCAGTGAATTGATGGTTAAGGGTATTATTAAACTTATTTTGAAGTAGATCTGGAAAATAGTCCCCGGTGAAGGTAACAGCTTGGTTACATTCCTGGGTTACATGGGCATGTACTTGTCTAATACGGAACATCTGTCTGTTAGTTCAATTGAACTCACTGTGAGGCAAAGCAGCATTTTCAAGGTTCCACCATGAATCACTTTTCAAGTGAGAAACTTTTTCCACCGTGTTTCAACCATTTAAGGGACTTTCTGTCTCTGAAATAGATATATTTTACCTGTGCCCTTTCTTTCGTTTTGTCTAGAAAACCCTTGCAAATCTGAGTATGCTGAGGAGGTTAAGCATTTGGCCATTTCGCTATGGTGCAAGTTTAGTTTATGCATTTATGTTATGAGTGCATCCATAACAATTATTTTTCACTGACTGGTTCTTGAATCAGATACGGGAAGAAGAATATTGAACCCTCTAGCAGGGGGAGAGGGTATGTGGTAATATAGTAGGCAGAGTATTGTACTAATGACCAGAGAGCCCAGGCTCAGTTCTCAGGAATGCCTGTGGGCACCTTCAGCTCCACACAAGCTACATCTTTGATTTTTCAGTATGCATTTATGTGTACTTATCTTCCTTCAAAATATATTATAGCTTGTGTGCTACCTGCATGTTGTGGTTGGTGAAAATTGACTGATAAGCTTTTCAGTACAGTAGGGGCGCTTCATTGTTAGCTCTCCAATTTCAGTCATTTGTTTTCAGGCTGTTGTGATTAGCAGTTGTATCCACCTGGAAAGAGCAAGAGCCATGGTTCATGTCTTGGTTCTGCAAACTTTGTTCATATTGTAATCAACTGAATTCTGCCACCCCTATTTTACGATGCTTCATCATTTTAATGTTTCCTGTCAATTTCCCTTCTACTTTACCTTTGTACGGATGGTATGATGTGCTCATGTGTGAATGCGTGTGTATTTATGTGAGGAGCAACTTCATAAATTATGTTCACTGCCTATCACTTAATTGTTATTATGTTTACTTTACAGTGTTTGCTACTTTCCATTAGAACTCTTCATGTCATGCTCCGCTATGGACTCCACCTTTATGATATTGGTCGACATCATGTTGAGACGAGGCCTGCTCAGCAAATCCCAGTCAGTACTTTTGAAGATGCATCCAACATATCCGCAAAGGATGATGATGGTGGAAGCATAAAACAGAATCCGGAAGCAGTTGCAATTGCATCATCAACTACCATATCCCAATTACGTGATAATGGCTCAAAGTTCAAATGGTGGCGTTTCAGTTCTGTTTTTTCCCACATGAGGTCTCATATTGAAGATGGATGTGTTCTCAGGTGGATTGGAAAGTTTTGGAAGTCTACCTCGGGAAATCAATATAATGGTGGTAATAGGAAGGGAGGACTTTTCTGTTGGTTGCGTCGGAGTCCGAGGCTGGCCGGAGATGGTGGAGGGAATGGACCAAGCGGAAGCGGGTCGGGAGATGGAAGGAGGGAATCATGGTTCCCATGGGTCTCATGGTATCATGTTGAGCTCTGGTTTGAACTTGGGGGGCTAATTCTTGATGCTGCTCATCACCTACATATGTTGCTCTGGGCTAATGTTTTCCTGTCAATGGCATCCCTGGTCATTTGCATGCAGCTGCGATATTTGGCTCATGAGGTTCGCCGGAGACTTCAGCGTCATTGTAACTACTTGTGTGTGTTGAAGCACATGCAAGATAAGTAAGTATATCCATTTTCACTGTAGTAAGCATGTAGTTTCCTATTTAAATGGTAAATTTGGAATTCGATAATTATAATGCCCTTTTAATCATTAGGATACTGGGAAAATTATTTTGTGTCATCAATTTGAGCAATGGAATTAGCATCTAGAATGTTCACAAGCCATGCCATTTGACAGCATTAGGACAGTGAACCTTTAGTTTACTTCATTACATGCTCGATAGGTAATTTAAATTTGGAAGTTGAAATGATGGTACAAATTGTGTTCCAAGACTTCATCTAGTTAATTAAAGCCAAGTATTTCTCTTAGTAAAAATACTTCAGATGTTTTTTGTTTTATCATAGTCAGAAAGTTTACTTTAATGGTAGGTTGTAAAAATTGATATGGACAAGGAATGCACATACGGGAATTGACTCAAAACTTGGCTAGTCTATTCCATTCATATCTTGCCTGAAGTAATTTTTGAAGTGTCCTGTATTGAGTTAGGTAGATTTGCTGTGTATTGAATCCTGAAATCATATAGAATAAGCCTTCTAAGACGATATGCAGTATGTGAAACCTGAGCTGTAGTAATGGTGAAATAATGTGGGATATAAATTATAATTCAAGTGGTATTATTTTGAACAGCTTTGAAATATGTCCTGGTAAGATAGAAGAATGAATTTTCTATTATAGTGTTTTTATTGCCATACTAAGTTAGCTTTTACTTATTTTTCTTCATCCAATCATTCCTCGAAAAGTCCCAAATATATTCCTTAATTCTTTTCAACCCCTGGTCATATGCCTTGTTCCAAAAATAATCACTTATTGTTATTGATAAATGTGATATTTTTCTAGTTGGGAATTTTTGATCAGAAACATTAATGAAAGGAATAGATCTTTTATGCTTTTCTTAGGGTAACTATTAGATTTGTGGAAGAATTAAATTTGAGAGAGAACTAGATATACAAAGTAGTGATCTTCTTCATGATGTGTTTCATGAAAGTTTTCAATAGCATGTATGTCAATATTTTTGTACAAGTATAAATTTGATTATGAAATATAAGGAATGAACTTCAAAAAACTGCTGATTTTAATGCACATTCACTTTTTCTCAGGGATTCATTCTTGATCTTGATTCTGATCTCAAAAATATGCACATGCAAATGCATTTAATTGAAGAATGATTGTGAGTACTTCGCTAAGTAATAAACTCAAAATGCCTTTTTAAATTAGGCTATTTTGTTTTAAGTTCCCCTAAGAAGATAGATGGTCGACCCAAAACTTCCATGTGAAACAAAATTATACTTCATCAGTGTTCATAGCTCTGTAATGTGACTCTATGATACTTTTTTTAGTCTTAAATGTTTAAGGAATCATTATGCAAAGGAATTTGGTTTTGGTAATTTTAAATTCACCAAAATGAGTAACTTGGGACATAAGTCTTGCAAATTCATTAAAATTTTCAGTTTAGGTAAGTATAATTAATGCATCGCAAAGAATAAGTAAATATCTTAGGAGGCCACCCATTTTTTTCATTTTTATTGTAAACTAGTCGTTAGCTTGATCATTTTTATGTTTGAAGTAACAGATGAGTGGTCTTTTATTTTATTTAGGTGGTGTAGGCAATGAAACGTTTGGGATTTTTGTGGAGGCAGCTAAGGGAACTTGAAGCATATCTTTGATACAACAAATGTAAAGGTATAGAAATTGGATGTGAGAATAATTGCGTTGGTGAAATTATTGGCATAAAGATATGTATTTGGGTGAGAGCCACATGAAAATAATGCTAATTTTTTTAGTGGGAGGCTATGGGATTGAAGTTTGTGCTTCAGTGAAAATGTATGGAAATACATTAGGAGATTGTGAATTTTAGGTGGAATGGTATTGTGAAATTTTCCTTCAGTATTATTGTAATTTTTTTTTAAATTTACATTTATCTTTTATCAAGCCAATTTCAAGTTAAATAGTCCCATTAGTGTTATCATCTGCCCCCATGCTACGGTAATTTGTGGCATTGGAGCTGGTAATAATTATCAAAAAGACATTATTCTGTCTTCAGAGCCCTTTTGCACGAGGTTAATTTTCAATCAGGAGAAAACACATGTGGCCTGACTCTTTCTTTTAAAGAAACTCTCATGACTACCGCTCTGTAGGCATAAATTCTCTTCACTCTACTTGTCTCTTTCATTTGAAGTGGAGTATCCCCTAAAGAAGTTATGGAAGGGAATTAATGCAGTACATATGATAAAATTTGTTTCAAGTTAATCATAATTATTGATTATCTTAAGCATTGGTTTATATATATTTTTAAGATAACATGCCTTGTTTAATGGTTAATTCAATGCATCTTACATCAGGATTTGTGTCTCAACCGTATTTGGTTTGAACTTCAAATTGTGATGGGTATTTTCTGTGTTTGCAGCTATCCAATGGCTACAGAAGAAGATCTCTCTGCCAATTCTGATAATTGTGCTATCTGCTGGGAAAAGATGGATGCTGCCAGAAAGCTTCCATGTAATCATCTCTTCCATGAGTATGTAGACATTATTAAATTATATTTAATTTGACATGATGAATGGAGATAAATTGGCAATTACATAAGAAATAAATGAGATGGTTAGGCAATAGATAATTGAGATGACATGTGAAGATGGCAATGATTGGCTTAATGGCCTACAGTAATGATGATTAGTCTTCCAAGACTTGTAAATTGTATTCATCAGTTTTGCCCAATAGCTCTACCAGTACTTCTTGAGGTGGATGATGCCTTTGGGGCGATTGCATTGCCCATATTGGTCAACACCTCTTTAAATATTTTCAGTGAATTCAGCAATAGACAATGAAACACTTTATAAAAGTATGCAAGTTTAACCTATGTATTCAATAGTTAAGGGGGAATTTGTTTCGGACTAGCATAACTAGAATTTTAATTTAACTAATTTTTTTGCATTTACTATATACTTTCATTATTATCAATTAAATAAGTTTTAATTACCATTGCTGGTTGATACATTGTATGGCAAATAGATATCTATATGTGAAGTTAAACATTATGGTGGTGGTGTCATGTTGAAATGCTATTGGTGAATGGAACAGGGAACCATCTCAATTATCTTTCCTATGAAAGTATGAGTAGTATTGAATGGATAATGAATTTTGGCAGCTATTAAGATTCAGCCCCCTAGACCAGTTGTCATGCATGGTGGTAGAGAAGGCAAGGCCTGATCATCATCATATATCTCCACGATTTACGAACGAGCTGACAGCAATGATGAAGTAAAATCATTATAAAATAACTGTTAGGATAGGGGAATTAAATGTTAGGATGATATTAAAGAAAGTAAGTTATTATTATTATGGGTAACCTACAGTCAAGGTATGTTTTGGATGGACACAACTAATAAATAAATGTCTTGTCACTCCTAATAAAACACAACCCAATGTCCTACTCTACAACAAGCCTCTCATACCTCCTTGTACTACCATCCTCCCTTCATTCCGTCCAACATCCTATTTCTGTCTTTTCCTCATTTTCATAAAATTATCTTCTCTATCACAGTCTTGAACATCCCATTGCCAATCAATATGCTTTGCATCCATTTTTCCTGTCTCATGATTTCTCTCAACAATCCTCTCTCATACTCCGCCATACCTAGTACCTCCTTATTTAGTTTTCCTTTCTGTCCACTTCACCTTTTCTAACCTTCTTCACACCCACATTTCAAAAGTCTCCAATCTATGCCTGCTATCCTGTTTTGATGATCATGTTTCCTTGCCGTGCATAATAATAATTATGCTCCTTATTAAAGTTAATCAAGCCTTTTCTTAACATTCTTAATCTATGTCCTTGCCATTAATTCACTCCTCATTGTGATAGCTTCTTTCTCAAATGCATTCTTCTCCTTATGTGCCTACTACATTGACTGTTTTTGTCCAAAACACATCTGAGATACGTAAAATGTTCCTCCTGCTCGAGTCTTTGCCCTTTGACATTTAGACATTTAACTCAACCTTTCTCTTTCTGGAAGTTTTCTGGAGTTTTTGGATCTTCCAAATGAGGAAGACAATTTTAAAGCATTAAATTGTCTTTTAAAAGTTTCATTAATGTGATGATTGCAGTAAATAAATTTTTTTTTCCTTGGGTGAATTTTTATGTAGTTGTGTGTGAGAAAAGAGCCAGTTTTCAGCCTTTAAAATCCAATGACCTAGCCTAATTTGTCTGTGATTCTTTTAGCTTTCATCATGTTAACTCAAGATTTTAAAGAAGGAAACCAATGATATATTTAATAATTTATGGAAAAAAATTATTAGTAAAATTAGACAACAGAAAATGTCCAGCAAAATAAGGAATATTGCGAAATAAAATAAATAGGAAGTTCACCAATATATACAAACAAGGAGAATTTGTGAAAATATAATGAAAGATGTAAAAACATAAAAAAACTGTATTTTATTCTAATGTTAAATGATAAGATATCTTATTTGTCGACAATTACTTACTCAATATTAGTTAATCTTTCTCTAAACTGACTCTGCAAAATAAATACAAAGAGAGACAGAGAAAGCAGTCCAGCACGAGCTCTCACCAGCATGAATGATCATATGCTACTGGTCCAAGGGTAGCAAAAAACACGTGAGAACTTCCGAGGCAAGCATAATGTGCACAGTCAGCATATATCTTGAGAATAGGGGGAAACCATTTTAGTTAGCTGCAGATATAGAGCACAAGCCATAGAAAGAGACTTGAGCCGCATATCACAAAGTAAAATAGTCAAAAACATCGGGCTGATATATCGGCCCACTGACAGTTAAAGGGTTAAAAGAGTGAAAAAAATGGAAAGTGAGAACAAAAAAGGATTGATAATGCAGCAAGGAAGCATTATTCAAGTATGTTACAGTTCCAACCTTGTTTTTAATATGGTTGGATGTTTATTTCAACAAAAATGAAAGCAATTTGATCCCTTTCTAATTGTATGAATTCCATGTTCCTTATTTTTAGTTTGTATGTGTCTATTCTATTATGCATTTCCAATCAAACTGGTACATAGTTAATTGTGGACAGTGTTGATTTAAGATTTTTCTTTCTTTAGTTGTCAGTACTTCATTTTCTTTCACCCCCCCCCATGTAGTTCATGCCTGCAGTCATGGCTGGAGCAGGATGCTTCATGCCCCACTTGCCGATTAGTGCTGCGCATTGAAAGTGGACGGCCACGAGGAAGTGCCATGGGGCGTGAGATGGGTGTTGTTGCTGTGGAGGAAGAGTTGGGAGGCGGAGGACTGGGAATAGTTGGAGGAGGGGGTAGAATGGTTGATGGTCACATTCGTCGTCGTCAACCTAATCATTTCTTTCATTTTGATGGTATGGCATCTTTAATTATTTCTTTAATTTACACTAATTTTATCTTTAATCAATATCCATTTAGGGCCTCAGTAGTAAGTAGTTTAAGTGTGCAATATGTTCATCATATGAAATCCACACCCCTAATGAAATTGAATGAAATTTGAGTAAAATTTGTTCAAGAATGAATGATAATATTTTTTCTCAAGTCAAAAACAGATAAATAGATAAAAATTAGAATCAGTTTAATCTGTTAATTTCAAATGATGTAAGTTTTCTGTTGGATCAAAGAGATAGATGATGAGAAACAAGAAATGATTTCCTAAAATGTACATGTGAGATTTTGATCCAACTAATCCCTAGAAAACACCCCATAATAATTAAGAGCTAAAATATATATCCATTTATCCATCATTTTCAATGTTCTTCTGGTACATTTTCCTCAGCTACTGTTTATAATTGGTACTCACTATATTTATGGCAATTGTTCGGAGCCTGTTTGAGTGTACAGCTCACTAAGTCAGTTCATTCCTAATGAGTCACAATCTCTATTCATCGTGCATCATTCAAAACAGTGTTGCTATTAATTTTTTAAAGGAAATCTTATTCTTGGCATCCGATGGATTGTGTATGGAGAATGTGTTTGATTCGTGGGTACACAGAACTCCTTGAGATATTCTATATTTAAGTATATATGCCCAATGTTCCCAGCCATACAACCATTGAGTATATGCCCCACAACTGACTCCAGTAATGTTTAATTTCAATTTTTTTAAGGCAGTATGTCACTTTTATGTCAATATATCAGTATGATTTGTAGCTGGATGGCAGGACTGAATTTTAGTGGCAATTGGTCTTAAGAAGCAGTTAAATCAGCCAATATTTTTAGCTATCAGGATTGCCTATTTTTATTGTGGAATGTTAATCATTATAGGATTAACTCTAAATATTCACTTTTGTTCTGAGGATTTTAATCCACTTTGCTGCATATCTTCTTGAAATCCTGGATAAGGGTCGAGATATGTCTCCTGGTTACCAAGCTTCTCTGTGGAAGTGACTCACCCTCAGCTGGTGCAGTTTGATGATCACCCTCGCCAGGCATCAACATCACAATTGGACTCCATGGCTAGGGAGGTGAGTTGTCAAGTGTAAATATATCAACTTCACGTGATATCATATCACCAGCGCTGGAAATATTTCTGAAAGTGTTGTCCGTATTATTGTTAAATTGGAACCATGTAATTTTGAAGCTATAAGTTAAAATCAACATGCGAAATATGCTAATCTTTTAATGAAAACCAACTTCCATTCAAACAAGCACAAAATTCCATTTCTTGGTAATCATTAGTGGACATATATCAATGGTGTCTATTGTATTGTAATTTTTTCATTGTTATTCTATTGCTTCAGATTCAACAACTCTTCCCTCGTATGCCATTACATACATTGGTGGATGACTTGCGTGACACCCACTCCATAGAGCTGACTGTGGAAAATGTGCTGGAAGGTCGGCTGCTTCCTCCACCTGCCACCATTTACCATGTGGCACCACCCCCAAATGCATCTAATATTATGCCTCCCTCACCACTCCTAAACAACCAAATGAGTTCCGCTCTCTCAACTCCCAGCCACCAGGAACTGCGAGGGGCATATGGGCCTGATGAAAGGTGTGTACTTCTTTTAGGTTTTGGTGTGGAATGAAGGGAAATTTTTTAAGTCTGGGAGAAATGCAAACTTTCATAATTTACAGAAATTCTGGCAAATAGCCTTTCCTTGATGGTAATGTTCCACTTAAAAATGTACTTCTCTCTGATGATTTACAATGAAAGAAAAATGTCTTGTCCCTTCCATGAATTGTTGAAGGGCATAAACACACGTATGCGAGCATAAAGATTTCTACCTCCAAGAAGTCACTTTGTGAACGTATTGAAGCAGAATAGTTTTCCTACATTATTGCGATGAACTGAGTTGATGTATGCAATGCGGAAGAGGACAGTAACTTGATAGCTAGTGTGTGAACAGCTATCACTATTTTATTTTCACTCCTTTTTCATCCTCTCCAAGATCAACCAGACCAAATAATAAAAGATTCAGGTTACTTAAAAGAAATAGCATTCGAAAAGGCAGGATAGGGAGAGACTTCATTAATTATTAAGTGCCAATGTCATTGAAGAATTTTTCCATATATGCTAGCGTTGCTCTAGGCAAGTATTCTCAAAAGATATAAATGAAAATATATTAATAGAATAAATCGTATTTTTATGATTTATCCTCTCTTTATACCTAATTATATAAGTTTTATTAATTTTCAGTAAATTATTGCAAATAATAATGTTTTACTGACAATTTCCATTAATTCTGCATTTCTCTATAAAATAGCCTGGAATTTTTCATATAAATAAGCAAATAAGCATGTCACTCAAAGGGATAAAGAAGGGTATTTCTGGGTTAAAGATGTTCTAGGGAAAATGAACATGGCCAGAAGTGGAGTTCATTCATGTACGTGAAGATACAATGAGTTTATGCATAATATTATTTGAGGAATGGAAGTTCTTTGCCAGGGCAGAAAGTGTCTGAGACACATATTTACAGTGTAATGTTGCAAAGGCTGAGCTTCTTTGGTAAAAATCGTCAAATGGTCGACAAATGATAGTAAAAAGTATAGACTCCATTTGAACAAATTGGGTGGGCTCAATAAACTTTTCCCAAAACTCTTTTAAGATGTCACAACTGCTTTTAAGTGGTAGGCAGCTCATTTTGTTGAAATTATTCTGGAGTGAAGTGAAAAATGAATGAGGGTATGAAGTAATTTTATTAATATAATGAGCATTGCTTTTAACCTCAAAATCCCACCCTTGTGGTTCTTTTCATTCTTAAGGAACCCCATCACTTCTCCCAGACTCAGAAATTCTGAGATATAGTTATAACCTACCTAAAAGCTGCACTTATCAGCCTGAAGGTTGGCTTTGTTAAGTGAGGGTTAACTCTCTTAGTATTAAGTGCCAATAGCCTGTGAAATTCAAACATCAGGGTAGGAGAGCCAGTTACATGCCCTGTACTACTAATGTTTTCCCAGAAAGATCTGGTATCTTTAAAAATTATACCACTTGGTGAAATTGTTCAGATTCATCATCCAGTATGGAACTTAGGTACCGCCCAATATTCTATCAACTGGGCTAACATCCCCAATATAACATGTACTTCATCATGAAATTTATTTTCTGTTTTATAGTATTGGATTTGTAGACTGCTTGCATTTAAGCCAATATGCATAAACATAATGACTGCAAATGTGCAAAATAGAGAAATTTCATATTAAAAACCTGGAAAGTTTGGCAGGTACATTGAAATGTGTACCTTGAACTTACAGTGAAATTAAAATCTTAATACTTATTCAAAGATGATCCTATTTATTTGGAATCAAAGTAATTGAATGATCAGTTGTTGGAATTCAGAGGTACATTCTCCAGCTCATGTGAATTATTATTGGTGGTGACATAGATTCATCACTAACCTGTGGATGGCAGCTCATGAGTTAATGGATTGGTGTGTTTAGGACAGTTACATTAGTTTCCAGATCAGCATGGTAATGGTAAGATTTCTCTAGTCCAGCATCATGCAAGGATTTTGCTGTGGATTCTTAAATTGGAAAATTTTCCAGGAAATTTATCCTGCTATTAATCACTTGTGGAAAACTGCTGGATAAGTGCTGTGAAATGGTCCTGTATGCATGAATGTTCCATGTAGCGGTTTGATACAGATGCCACATTTGGTGTACGTAGTAGTAATCCTGAAATGATTTTTGGGTGCACTGATTTGTAATACCATTCCTACTCCATTTGGTACCCACAGTATTTTCTGATTTGAAAACGATAGAGATAGCACATATTCAATGTTATTGCTTAAATAATTTTTCGTGTCTCTTTTTAGTTATGGTAATTTGAAATGTGATGTGAGTAACATCATTCATACTACCTTGATCAAAAATTTCCCGGAATTTATTCAGAAAATTAAAAATATAAGTTTATTCATCTAAATCTATATTGTCCCCTTCAAAGTAATCCCCATCGACTGCAACACACTTATGCCAGCGCTTGATCCAATCCTCGAAACATTTTTTATATTCGGTTTTCGGTATGTCCATCAGTGCTTCCTGCGATTTTTCCATTACTTCCTCTCGGCTGCTAAAACGCATTCCCTGTAATGGTTTTTTAACTCGATTGAACAGAAAGAAGTCACAGGGAGCCAAATCAGGTGAATTCGGTGGCTGTTGGATGGTATTTGTTGCATTTTTCGTCAAAAAATTACGAATAATGATAGCACTGTGCGACGGTGCGTTATCATGGTGCAAAATCCACGAGTTTTCTGCCCACATTTCTGGTCTCTTTCGGCGAATTGCTTCACGCAAACGTCTCATAACGCCCAAATAATACTCTGTTTACTGTCTGGCCTTCTGGCAAAAATTCATGATGCACTACACCGTTGTAATCCATGAAAACCGTCAGCATTGCCTTCTTTTTTGACTGAAAACGACGTGGTTTTTTTGGTCTCGGCTCATTTGGTGAACGCCATTCACTTGCCTGATGTCTGGATTGCGTGTCGTACTCATAAACCCACGTCTCGTCTCCAGTAATGATCCTTTTGATGAATGTGGGATCGGATTCAGCCTCGCAAATCATGTCTTTTGCGACATCAACACGGTCTCTTTTTTGCATGAAATTGAGGTCTTTTGGCACCAACTTTGCTGCTACACGACGGAAACCCAAATCATTAACCACAATGTCTTGGGCGGATCCATAGGCAATGTTCAAGTCCTCCGCTATTTCTCTGATGGTTAATTTGCGGTTATTGACCAACATTTCTTTTACTTTATCAATTTGTTCACCGACTTTCGATGTCGATGGTCTGCCACTGCGTTCATCATCTTCGATTGACTCACGACCACTTCTGAACCGCTCGTGCCACTGGTAAACGACCGTTTTTTTTAGAGAATCGTTGCCGAAACACTTTTCCAACATTTCCAACGTCCGTGCGCCACTAAATCCGTTTTTTACGCAAAATTTAATACAAGTTCGTTGTTGCAAATTTAAATCCATTTCTGCAATTGTAAAAAATCGCCAACACACACAGAGATAGATGTACTCTTGGCTACGTAACTTTTGCAAATGTCAAGTTATGACACTAAGATTTAAAGGGAATATCAACAACAGATGTACCAATTTAACAAAAAAAAACAGAACTCAAATCGGAACGATGGGAGCGCCACACGGTGGTTATTCCGGGAACTTTTTGATCAAGGTAGTATGTTAGGTTTAAACAAAAGGAATAATTTTGGGGCCTGTATATGAGCAGGTGGAGACAGTAAAAAACTGAATCAGGAGAAGCCAGTACTAATACCAATATACTGGTAAGACTAAGAGTTAATTAACTTCCAACATGATATAAAATTGCTGTGCATTTCTTTATGCACATGTACATGCTGCATTATGTAATTCTTTCATTTTGGCTTTATGGCAGTGATATCTTTCCAGGAAAAATAATGCTGATAGTGAAAGCCTTTAAGTGACAGATTTGTCCTGATAGTTACAGATCGCAGCACATAACAATGCACTGATCTGTAGTGATTTTCATTATATGAAATTTAAATAAGATAAAATTTCATATTCACTCAGCTTTTCATGTCACATAACACAATTTATCACACTATTTTTTATTGATTTTTTACCTTCAAGCTTATATTTTGGGAATTTGTTTTAACCCATATAGTTTCAGTTTAATTCTTTAAACATCCTAATCTTTAGGGAACTGCTTATATATATTATTATCATGACATCATATTAAGAATTTGTGTTGCTAATTTGCTATCACTGCTAATTAAATTCTTTTCCAGTAATGGGTTGATATCAGGAGGGGCTAGTTTAAATGGAAGTAGCCGTTTCTCTAAAAGTTCATCGGAGCGAGAAAAAATTCTGCAGCAAAGAAAGGAGCGATTGGTAGCCACAGCACGCAGAAGATACCTTGAAAAGCATCCTTCTTCCAGTGGCATAGGACCCCCTGCATCTCAAGAAGAT
The DNA here is from genome assembly GCF_022747635.1 of Hetaerina americana. Taxonomy (NCBI): domain Eukaryota; kingdom Metazoa; phylum Arthropoda; class Insecta; order Odonata; family Calopterygidae; genus Hetaerina; species Hetaerina americana. The sequence continues at coordinate 67,359,823 of NW_027286874.1, read as the reverse complement.
ACCAAACCACATTATTCTGGAGAATCTTCTTAAAGCTGAATCTTTAGCCATTTAAGGTACTTTTTGCATATAATAATGATAATGACTTAATTGTCCTGTTTTTCAAGTACATGGCAGAGAACATGGTCATTAGAGTCAGGAATAGAAATAAAATAATAATATACGAAACATTACTTCATGGGAAATATTATCACACCAAAAAACATCATTCAAAAGACAATTTGCAACTAAGAATTCATCTGTATGGAAAAAAACACTTAAAGAGCAATAACTTCTTAAGTTAAATTATAAAAGCAGTTGCAGTGGACTTATTTGTCGTGTTCATTGGTAGTTTATTATAAATATATCCGGCTGCATTATGTGGGCCTTGCTTAGAGATTGTGATTTGATTAAAATTAATGAAAGGAAAATGTTTTTGTTTACATTTTCTGCATAAGTATTTTTTTAATAACATTCCATGCAGATTTGCTAGAACTACTTGATATTGATAAATCCTGTTTGAAATAATTTTTCTTTAATGCATTTATCTCTAGTTTGTATTGTCAAAGAAGTTCTGCATGATTTTAATGAACGGAGGAGTGTTAAGAATTTGTTGTGAAAGTGCAGATTTCTTACCCGAGAACCCATATCAAGCAGCTCTGGTGAAAAGTTGACATTTCTATAACCCTTTCGGAATTAATGGTTTTTGAAGGGAAGGCATGATTATAAATCATTACAAAGTTATTGAGGAAATGATTAAATTAGCATCAATATCAAGTGTGTTGCCATGGTCTGTTCACAAATTTTCTGTGAGACTTGTCAAGAATCCCTGAATGCTTACAGGATTATTAAATTGCTTGCTGACATAAGTAGGCTCATTAGCGTCAAGAACATCGAACTTCAGTCCTTTGTGGAGAGCAAAGTGGTCAGAAAGTTGGTGAAACACCGTCTCACATTCAATCACATTCATTGGTAAGTCACATACAACAGGTCAATCAGGGTAGATGTGTGAGGATACTCTTGTAGGGTCCTTGTTGACTTGACAAGCCAAAGGAATGAAATATGGTTACTAATTCATCATACTCTGCTGAAGTATGAAACAAATGAGTGTTTAAATCACCAAAAATTATTAGGCTGTCAGTTTTTCTGCAAAATATAATCTGAATTGCGTCAATAAGTTTATTTTTAAAGTACTGAAACATGCTGTGGGTGATTTATGGGAAACTAATAAACCCCAGTAAGTTTTTTCAGGCTGAGTATCACAGCAGCACACTCCTATACCTTTTCAATATTGTTGCTAATTTAAATAGGTGGGATAGTTACTGAGGATTTACAATTAATGGCAACACCAACACTTCTATTGTCAGTCCTGGAAAATGATGTGACAAAGTTCATTTCATTGATAGCATAACACTGAATTTCTTCATATAACAGCCAGTGCTCAGTCAATAAAAGTATATCACTTGTTTATTGAAGGAATACCTGAAGCTAAGTAGTTATTTATAGAATTGATGTTGAAGAGGATGAAGCTGAATATTGAAAAGCAAGGAAATGTAATACGTGCTTTGATTAATTTTAGTAAGACCTTTGAATTAGCAAATCTCCAGGGATGAATAAGTCAAATTTTTCTATCAAGATTTCATCCTTGATATGCCCTTAAAAATAATAATGGCAACTTTATTTTAAAATTTACTATTGGGCATGAATATTTTTCCAAGATTCTGTCAAGCACATGGAGGGAAGGAGAAGGTCAACATTTCTCCTTAGATTCCCAATGATTGTCTGGGCTTTGAATATTGTCCATGTCAAATAATGTTGTCAAATTAATAAAGTCTCCAAAAAAGTTGTGGAAAGATCTGTTATTGTACTTCATGTGCATTGATTAATAGTTTAAGGGAATGCAGTACCATTGTCCCTCAGATGTAGTCAGCAACCTAAATCCTTCACCAATCTAATATTGAGCCCTTGGATATGGTATCATAGTCTATAATTTTGTTAATCAGATACTTCTCTGAAAACAAGCAAGTTACTTGCAAAAAAACACATGCCTGAACAATTGAAAATTGTGAATATTATCCTCCCTATCCGTATTTATGTCCATTTAGTTTTATTAACTAAGCGCAATTCATTAATGTAAGATTATAAATACATGCACCTAAGCATGCCTTCCCAGTTTCACCAAATTTAAAATGTACCGAGGGACATTATAGAATTGGGGAGGAAAGCTCATTAGCCTTAAGATAAATGTATTACTCAAAAACCCCCCATTTAGCAGATGTTTTCCTCGGCCATAGTTAAAAACAAGATGATAGAATTTGTTGACCATAATATAACCAACTTCACAGTCTATACTTACAGAAAAGAAAAACATATTGACTTCTATTAGACAGTAGAGAGAGCACTTATGACAGTCCCAAGTTAGTTACTCTTTACATTCTTGAGAAGAAAACAGACTGAAATAAATGATTGTATTTTTGAATCCTAATAGCTCAAGGATGTAATTATTTATCTTGAAATTGGTATATATGATATAAGCACCTATTAATAGGTATAGAAGGCATTAAATTCCAAAAAATAAATTTACTGTGTATTCTTATTCACATATTTTGCATCCATTACTTTCAGATGTGTGTGTACATTGAGATGATATTAGTTCTATCTAATTGAGTGTTCTTCTTTTAACAGGGCAAGAACGGAGTACACTCCACTAGGATGAAGACTGGATTGAACAAAGGACATACTTGTAGTAGAATTACTGGTCCATATAATGGACCTTTGGTTTTATTCAGAATAATTTTTATGAGCTGATTCCATAAAGATCTTATAAGAGACATAGTGTGCAAGGAACTCAAAGTGCAAGTTACTCACTACATTTCTGCAAATTTGAAAAGGATACTTTACCTTTCTATTTTAACTGTCAAAGAACGAACCAGACCTCAGTTGAGGTAATTTCTGGTTTATAAAGGCTTTCATGTTTTAGCTGATGTACTACAATCAATTGCCTTATAGCAGGCAGTTTAATTAGCCACTAAATGATTTATTAAATGTGTCTGAAAGTCACATAGAATTTGAAAGCATTCTTTTGGATTCGAGAATGCTCAGCAATGACTGTTGGCTGAAACTGAGGCCTATATTTTGAGTATAATTTTAAATTCATCCTAATTTTTCTTTAATTGGATGGGTTATCCTTAAATTTTTAAAATCACACTGTGATATAGTTCAAGTCATTCAAACAAAATTCCCATTTTGGAAATATTTTTTGAAAAAATTATAGTTGTGTATTTTGCTTTTGACTCCTCAAATTAACAGATTTGCAAGTGGCACTTTTTTTGTCTTCTAACTTTCTGTCCTCAGAAGACTAGTTAGATTTATGTCCAGATTCCCACCAACTTGTAAATACTGGTCTCTATTTTGTTCCTCATATTTTTTAACAAAAGACTGAAATGTTTTCCAATTATCTACCCCAAGTATATAATAATATACCTCATTCTTCCATATTGATATTGGAGGTGCATCTCACAAACTAATTTCATTTTGTTCAATTATTTACCATTTTAGTACTTAAAATGCTTAATTAGTTGAATTTTTATGAAATTGATTTTTGTGATTAATAAATTTCTATAGTGCCTATGTAAGTTATGTGAATGTTTTTTATGCAAAATAAATGAAGGTAGCAGTAGTAACATGGAGTTGATCTAATTATTGTCTTCCTGTCCTGTATTCTTTCCTAAATATCTTTTGGCAGTATCATGTTTACAAATCAGTTACCTAAAATTCATACTTAATGGTTCCACCATTCATTATTAGAATTGAATATTAGAAATTTGACATACTTTCAGGTGAAATTCCCAGAAAAAGCTGAAATATGCCGGAAAGGTCCAAACTAGTCGCAGAAGTAAAATAAATTATGAAAATTGGTTATTTTAGGGTGCATATAGGAATCATTGGAACTAGTAATCGAGCAAGTTACCAGAGTGAGTTATCTTGTCACCAGAGGACCATGCAGTAGCAGCATGCAATAGGTAAGGAGATTATATCACGTAAAAATTACAACAGTATGCTGAAATTTACAATATTACACAGAGTTTTTGTATACAGCTGCAAACATTCTCATTTCACTCTTCCCAATAAGATGATACCCACAGTCCAATTCTCAAAGACGGAGGTCAGTCACCAAAGCCTTGTCATTTGCACATACCAAATTGACTGATGGTAATAACTGGTCTAATAGCAGGTCGTACGAAATCATCTCAATTAGAAATAGATATGTATGCTATGGTGAATTCAGTCGCTAAATGGCTGAATGTAAATAATTTGTAACTAAATGCAAGAAAAACAGTTAACTTGGTATTTAGTAATAGAAACCTTCAGTCAAATATTTCTGTAGAAATAGAAGACCAATTGATATCCGAGTTAGAACATACCACCTAATTGGGTTTAGAAATAGACGACGAGTTAAGCTGGAGGTTTCAAATGGAAAAATGTAGTAAAAAATTATGTTCAGCCCTATTCCTTTTAAAAAATCTTGCCAACTATTGTAATATAGAAATATTAATACCAGTATACCATGGAATATTTGAGTCCATAGCTCGATATGGCATCGTCTGCTGGGGGAGCTCAGCACATGGAAACATCAATAGAATACTCACCTTTCAAAAATGGGCATTAAGGGTTATATTTAAACTAAATGCAAGAAAATCCTGCAGGGAGTGCTTCAAACGTCACAAAATCATGATCATTCCCTTCATCTATATGCATAATGTGATTTTGTATGCCTGCACCAAAACGCCTTCACTGGTCAGAAATAGGGATGTCCACAGGTACGACACCAGGGGTAAGGATAATTTTCACAATGGCCATTGCAGAGTAGCAGCAATACAAAAAACTCCAGAAGTTTCAGGAAGACTGCTATTTAATCGACTTCCTGAAGAGTTAAAACGAATACTCCCCCAAGAAAAAAATTTTAAAAAGTTGAAAAATTTATTTTTAAATAATGTTTTTTAGAGCGTCCAAGAGTACATAGAGCCAATGCAGGGAATTCTGTTTTTTAAATCTTTAATACTCATATTTCATGTACATTATTGTTCCGATGAAGTTTTATTGTTAATGCACCTATATATGTAATTGAATCTTAACGAGGCCCATACAATTATGTATTGTTCTATGGTGAATAAATCTATCTATCTGGTGCAGCACTAGCCTAATTACAGTCTTTGAATGTGAAAGTTTTATAATCACATTATAGGATAGATAGCTAAGAGAATTGTGTCGATAGATTGGTGTGAATTAGGGATGATTTCAGTTAATGTAAACTCAAAATACCTAAATTGTTGAGCACTATGGAAGCAATCATTAAAATAGTGAATCTCCAGTCACACAAATGCCTACCACCAGACCCTTAGTGAGCCTACACTGTAATAAGGGGGATCAGGTTGAATTAGTGGCTGACCACCTGAACACCAGCGGTGGCAGAATTTTTCTATGGTATTCCTTTCTCTACTTACAGTGCTACGAGGAGTATTTAAAGCAAAATATGCCAACCAACCCAATTAGAGTTACTGTGAATCCTTTTGCACCTTTCGCTGCATATTGGCAACCGCCCGCCGTTTCCGAATACCCACCTATCCCTTATGGTACAATTGGCATTGGTTGTTATTCGCCTCCCCAAATAACTACTAGTGCAAGAATAATATGCATGCAGGACCGACTATGACGTACATAAATTTCCCAACGAATACTTATCAATCATTTAAAATTTTATTACATATTTTGAATTGGAGTCACCTCCATTTACGGTGTACCCATACCTCCAATTTTGACTGGAATTTTTCATTATTATAGCTTATAACAGTAAGGTGGACTTCAACACAATCACCACAAAATTTAAACCAGCATTAACGGAATAAGTTTACGATACTTATTTCACGTAGATCAATTGCAACTGTATCGCAAATGTCGTCAAACGGACAACTAATTACCAAGGGGATAAGGAACCATCACTTGGCGTAAAAAAAAATTCACCTCAAAAACAACTTATTATATACTGGCTGCTTCGGCAGCAGCCGCTACAATTAAAACAGGCCGTTAAATTGAATGACTAAGATTATTTCATATCACAAATTTATTTACCATAACATAAAAACATTTTAAAGTAAGAAATTTTGAAGTACATCAATAGACTCCCAACATTGGGAACTGTCAACCAATGAAATTTACAACCACTAAATGCAATATAACATGGGCAAACACGAAATCCGCGAATCCTCTTTCAGGGCTGATGCCAGTAAATTGCAATTTGTTCTGGGGGTTGACTTGTAGCCTTAGGCAAACTGAAAGATATATTAAATGATCATGTATTGAAAAAGTATTAATAAGCCTTCAAATCAGTCCCGGAATTTAAACGGCTTACCTGCAAGAACAAAACAGCTTACACATGATATGAAGCCACTAAGAAAGGAGTTAAACGGAAATGTTCCAACGAGACAACAGTATACGAACTGTATCACGCCGGTGAGGAAAACATAAAACAGGTAAGCGTCAATTATTTTCAACTTCTTGGGAGTGTGGTTAACATATTCATCGTAAAATTTTCCGAGAACTGCAAATAAACTGTTCGCCATTTGACTGATATTCCACCACAAATTACATACAAATAGACTTTGGCTACGTGTACTGCTTGATGTCAGCTTATCAGGTTGATGAAGTCGAACAAGTGAACATTGATTATCATTCGCTAGCGACCGGTGCGGAAAAACTGACTGAGAACATAGGCAGCCAAGAACCCCGTTCCAGAGGCATGCTAACAAATTTTGACATTGATGTTCTCAACTGCCACTAGGTGGTCGAGGATATAAAAAAAGAAATTAATGAAAGTAAACTTTGTGATCCCTGAATTAGTTTATTGTGATACAAGAAAATCAAAAATATAATATTAATGATAATAAGTCAGTTGTAAAATTGTATAACGAACCGGGAAAATCTCTTTCGTTTTCAAAATTTTCGCTGAATGAGTCCTGAAAAAATATTTAATTCTAACCAAACCAGAAGAAATGAAAATAAAATTACAAACTTTTAAGATCCGAACTATTTATTCTCCAATTAAGGATAAGCTATTTTACGATTATCATGCATTTTCAAACATAAATTATCAATAGTATTCCTATAGTGAGATGTTAGTTAGGCCTTCAAACATCTTGGCACCTAGTGGCCAACTATTGAAATAGTTATGGAATAGTATCAAGCTTTTGTTCTTCAACATAATATCTGAATTGCTATTTCTTCGACGCTATAGGCTGTGACTTGCAAGGAGTGGAAGTTTGAGAACGTTTTGTTGTAGGCAGTGTCTGTTTAAAATGGAGTGTTTAATTGGAATTGCTTTTCGAGATTATGTCTTGATTGCTGCAGACATGACAAATGCTCACAGCATAATGGTGATGAAAAATGGTTAGAATTTATATAGCGAGTGTTTTGAATGTTGGGTTAATTTGCCACTGATATGTTTCAGATTTGTGTAGAAATGTTTGCTTCTTTAAATCTTGTAAGATAGGTAATTTAGCCCTGATAATTATTTTTCAGACGAAGACAAGTTGTACAAAATTTCGAAAAAGATGGTGATGGCTGTATCTGGAGAGTCTGGTGATACGACTCAGTTTGCTGAATACATTGCTAAAAATATACAGCTATATAAAATGAGAAATGGATATGAATTATCTCCTAAGGCGGCTGCTACATTCACAAGGCGAAATTTAGCGGACTACTTAAGGAGTCAGGTAGTGCTCATTCTCTCTTTGTCTTACTCTCTATGTTATCGAAGTGCCAAAGCGTGCTTTTGTTTTGCTTAAGAGATTATTATCCTTTCGGAGATTTAATGTTCTCATATTTCTCTATGGCAGAAAACAATGCATTTTTCTTCCTTCACGTTGAACTTTCAAACAGATGTGAACTTATTGCCTTTTAAATGAAGAGGCCGCCGATACAAATCTCGGGTTTCTTTTGATTTTACCACCATTACTTTTTAATGTGAAAATCGTATTAATTCCGGAAGAAATGAATTAATCATAGCAGTGTACCATTCATTTTAATTGTCTTGGGGCAGTGACGTCTAGCATTTATGCCCATTTCAGATTAACGAGGAATATATCTAGCGTGATAAAATTTAACATTACAGTGATCTGCCACTAATAGAGGATCTCCAATGCGAAGTCTTCTTTTAGGTTGTTCCTGAGCCTGTTTTTTGTTTTCTTGAAACACTGCCGCATTCGTCTAATTTCCAATATCGAAGCACAATTTCAAGGAAGTAATTGCAATATCTTTAAAATCAAGTTTAATAATATTCTTAACTTTTTTAGACCGAGGATCAGTTGCTATGGCTGCTGTGTTTGTAAATAATATCTTGTAATACATTAAGGGTTTAATGAATTGTTTCATTTGGTGACTGGTTCAGTTACATATTACAAAATTTTAATTATGACCGTTCCTCATAGGAGCGTTCATTCCCGGGACTCTAAAAAAGTATTAAGACTACGTCTTCATCCTCAAAATTTCAATTGCCCAGAAACTATCTGGGCTGAATATTTAATTCTTTATGTTTCCAAAATTTTGAAGTCCTCTTTCAGTCATGTAAGAAGGAAGTGAAAGGGCTTTTTAAGACTAAGCAAGCAATTTGTGTTTAGATAGAAATGTCATCATCCAAGATTCATTTATTTATTTTTAAATTTGAAAGCCAAAGGTCACTTTAAGACTGAGCAAATAACTAGTTTTTAAGCTGAAATGTTTGAGAAAGTTTTATATTTTTCAAATATTTTAGGAGAGTTTGCATCTTTTGCACAACTTAGCCATTTGGTACTACAGCTTGGTTATTCCACTGGTAGTTCAATCTTTGACCTGTGCTGTATGAATTTCCTTAAGTTCTAGAAAAAGTAAAGTCCACCTAAAGTTGCCTGAATGAAGGAATTCACCATTTTTAAGGGAAAATATCAAAATGTCCATTTTTCATCCTGAAAATTTGGTCAAAGAATCACCTGATATTACATCGAACTTAGACATTTTGCCAATCCAAGTGTTACTCAATGCACATCAAGAACTGTTTCATTAGTAAAAGTGTCAAAGAATAAATTTCTGCAGCAAATGCTACAAACGAAAGAAACTGGTGCTATCATTATTGAATTTGTTGATGAATCTGGGCTTGGCTATTAGGCAGTTAAAAATAAACTTTTTTCAAAAGTTTGGGAGTTAATAAATTTGTTAACCTCTTCTAAAAATAAATATTGTTTGGATGTTCTAACACATCGGAACTGAGGGATTCAAGAAAACCATTACAGTGGAATTATCTATTGTCATTATAATACTACAATATTTTGCTTTGGATTTGCATGCATTTGTTTAAAATGAGCCCGCAGTTTAATATATTATATTTTTCTCTATATTACAGTATCAAGCTGAGCAAAAAATAAATTTTAAATGAAACTATTATGGTTTTTCTTGTGTTGATTTTTCAAGGAATCCACTTGAAAATTTGCTAAATTTTTTATTGGTAAATATTTTCTCAGTGATAGAATCCAAAATTAGCTCTCATCCCCATCAGATGATATGCTTGCATGATCCATGTGGTCCCATCATACTGAGGGGAGTAGACTCTTTTAATGGTCTGTTTCAATTTTTGTTCAGATTTGTCCCCTCCTTATTGATGTCCATTGCTTTCTTTACAAAGGTCACTCTCACTGCCAAACAAATAATAATAAACAATTTTTATTGCTCAGGGAGCAAAGTCCCTTGGAGCAGAATACATGTTACATGAGGTTTTGAAACCTATGGAGTGAAACAGGTTTACATAATACATAGAGTAAGGTAATTAAACCAGTCACAAAACACAATTTAACATCATTTGAACGAAACATATAGTACAATACATACATACAAATACGAAGAACAATAATTAAATATTTAGCTTGATAGAACAGTAATAAGGTCATTTTGGTAGTGTGGTAGACAGATATTCAAGCATTTTCCTGTTGAATTGGGATGTGTTCCTGGATAATTTTACTTTATTAGGCAAAGAGTTCCATAGTTTACAGGATGAAATACTGAATGACTTTTCATATATAGCCGTGTGGTATTTGGGAAGATGGAATGTTATATAATGCGGGTTGATCTCTTTGTCGTAAGTGAATTGAATATAAAATTTTCATATAAATATGAAGAGGTTTTAGAATTCAGAACTTTAAATAATGGCGAGGCCTTTTGAAGCATTCTCCTCTGTTCGAGTTTTAGCCAATTCAACATTTTATAGTAAGGAGTTACACGTTCATTAAAACGCATATTAAAGATGAATCGCAGACAAGAATTTTGGAGCCGTTGTAATTTTGTACTTAGCTCCTTGTTCACATCAGCGTAGACAACTGAGCAATAGTCGAGATGTGGTAATACTAACGTTTGAACAAGCTTCTGGCGTAATGTTAAAGGGATTAGGTGTCTGAAATGCTTCATTGTGTAAAGAGTTTGGTGAACTTTATTAGAAATGGCATTTACTTGCTCGCGCCAGGTTAAGGTGCTGCTTAGATAAACTCCTAGGCTTTTCGCTGTATTTGAGTGGTCAATTTGAATATCTAAAACACTTAATTTAGGGAGATCACTTGCGAGCAGCATATGTACATTGGCGGTGCTTCCAAAGATCATCGACTTGGTCTTTTTGGGATTCAGATTTAGCCGATTATCAGTCAGCCATTCACAGATGAGTTGGATATCCTTGTTGACCAAGTCAATGGCATGGTTAAATTCAGAGGGGTATGACTCAAGATATATCTGTAGATCGTCAGCATAAAAGTGATGTTTACAATGAGTTATTTTGGTAGCTAGTTCTTTTATAAAAATAGTAAATAATAAAGGTCCGAGAATTAACCCATGTGGAACTCCACATAGGTCAGGTTGGAAAACAGATACATTACCGTCTTCATCTTTAACAGCTTGCTGATGATTAGACAGGAGCGAAACCAGCGAAGGACAGAGTAAGAGAACTTGAGTTTGCTCATACATTCCAGTAGTATGCCGTGGTCTACTGAATCATAAGCCTTGCTCAAATCGAATTGGACTAAAACTGTTACCTTTTTTGCGTCTATGGATCTGCGAATATCATCAGTTACCTTTATCAAAGCCGACTGAGTCACCAAAAAGGACTGGAAATCTGTCTGAGAAATGTCAAGCACTTGTAGTTTTGAAAATTTTACATGGCTATGAAACTGCATAGTATAGGTTGTTTGAAATAAAGCACCAGTCCTTTTTCCCCCCTCCAGTTGTATGTAGTTCTCTAATTTGGAGTTAGATGCCAATAAGGTCAATCCATCTCTTTTATATCAAGGAGCTATAACTTTTGGCTGGTGCATTGTGTTAATTTAGTTTTACAGTCATAGTTTTGCTTGTATGAAATGATTCAGAATTCCAAAATTTGTTTCCATAATGACAATAAAAATGTCATACTTTAATGTATAAGAGATAAATAGTTAGTTTTGCTTTGTGTTTATCTTTATAGCATTGATGGAATATTGTTTTCTCATAAGATGACTAGATGGCCTTCAGTAATTGTTCCACAGCAGCCATTGCTTGTCATTCCTGAATGTGTGTCAAGGATTATTTTTCAGGACTTCATTAAGTTTGTTTACTATATTTCATGGTTCTGGAACTTAACATATTCCTGGACCACCTAAATTGACTGCATGCAACCATAAAATCCCCTCCTGGATTCCCGATCTCATGTACATATGATTATATGAAATCAAGTGCACGTGTGGGAAATCCCAATTTTTCCAAACGGAGAGCGATACAGTGCAAAATTAACAATAGAAACATCAAGAGGTTCAGAAAAGAATCTGTCCTGTCTCAGCAGTCACTCTAAATTCATAATGTGGTCCAGGACTCAACGTAGAATTCAACTGGACGTTGAAAAGGGTAATTCAGCCTCAGCCAGGAACACGTATCAGGGCTCATCTGTACTGAAGACAAGTCATCAGAAATTATGTGTAGCGATCAAAATGCAATGAAAATCATTTTGGCTTGGAGATACCTTGAGGACTGGGAGAATAGCTTTCAACACTGATACTAACTATTTAATGGGTACCCCTGGAAGAAAATTAAGGCTTCTCTAGTGATATTTAAGTTACTTTTATTATTAAATACGAATGTCTAAATTTGCTAAAATAATTATATTTTCTTTGTTATATAATATTAAACTCTATTTTTCTTAAATTTCAGAGTCCCTACTTGGTCAACTTATTGTTGGCAGGATATGATGATGAAACTGGACCAGAGTTGTACTTTTTGGATCACCTGGCATCTCTTGTGAAGGTTCCATTTGCTGCACATGGCTACGGTGGTTTCTTCTCATTGAGTATAATGGATCGTTATCACAAACTTGGTATGATATATTTTACGGAATATCCCATCTATTAAAATGCTTTCCAGGCAAGCTGAAAGTCTTAATGATGTCACTATCATTTTTATGAGTTTAATTGATGTAGTGAAAAGTCTGTGAATTGTTTAGATAATCATTAATACTTAACATAACTCTTCCTCTACTTTCAATTTGTGTTACATGTAGATCTTATTGTTTGGCTATTGATTTGGTCATGACCTTTGGTATGCCTTTTTCTACCACCACCTGCTCTGGTATTGTGTAATTATTTTTTAAATTACTCTACTCGGCACTTTGTATATCACTAATAATATCTGTGCAAAGTGTCAATAATGCAGAAAATTAGTTAAAATCTTTTATTTAACTTATGACTGAAAGTGCCACTGATCATGGAACTATTGCAAAACAAAATGGAATTTGAGGAGAGCAATTTCTTAGTTGCAAAATGCTACTTATAATGAATAAAATTCATAAATGTTATCAAATAAATCATTATTTAAAGTCTTTAGCAAAGCTTAACCTTAGATAATATATCTGATTCTCTTTGTAATGCTAAGGTAACTTCGATCAATGATCATTTTGAGCAGAAAAGTTTAACCTTCATTCTTGCTTGTTATTTTGTTTTATTATTCTGAATTGTGTGGGTCGCGGTAGTCCAGGGGTAGAGCGTTGGACTACTGACTGGAGAGCCCAAGTTTTATTCCAGGACAAGCCTCTCTGGGCACCTGCAGCTTCACCCAAGCTATGTGAGGGAGAAACTAAGGGAGCTAGTTCCTTTCCCTGGCACAGGGAAAGGAAATAGCTCCCTTACCCTGATTAGTGAATTTCATATGCTGTCGGGCTTAGTACTGGGTGAACTCACCATCACCGACCAAAAATGACCTTGGAGTTGATTACTTGGTTTATATTATAGTGAATTCTAAATGAAATTATTCTCAAGAGCAGGGTGGGGTGGGATTTTGGAGGAGCAAGCGATACAAATGTTACCATTAACGAGTGAATCCTTTCATGGAGAGCTAAAACTATATTTTATTGAATATTCCTTATTGACATCATTGCCACATTCATTATGCTGAAGAAACTTCAATTAGTGTTTACATAGAATGCCTATAGTTCAAGGAAGGGTATCATAGTTTGAACAAAAAATCAATAACTTTAAAAATTATTTTATGATAAAATTTTCTGAATGACAATAGTTAATAAAATTCAACTCTAGTAGTAAAATTAATACAAAAGTAATATACTCAGAGAAATTAAACGTGGTAAAAAATTCTGTAAAACTTTATTTCTCTGCAGTTACAGCATAAACGGGGGGGGGGGCTATGTAAGAGTTCTCAGATTTTCAAATAGACTATACTTTCGGATAAGCTGCATATCTACACTTTTTGACAATTAACCTCTAAGACTGCTGAATTATAAACTTTCACACTTGCATTGTACTTTTAATGAGTATCAAACTTGCAATTAACTCGTGTGTTTTTAGTGATATGGTACTCCAGCTTGTGGAGACTCAAGTCCAGGGATGATAATAATTACCTAATTCTATTTTCTGTGAAATTCAGTATTAATTGGTGTAGGTCATATTTATTTTTTTACTCAGACTATATTGTATGCCATTATTTGTAATCAATGCATTAGATGAGTGTTGAACCCCTTGTTGAAGGTTTAGTAGAACATGAAATTCAAATAGTAATTTTCCCTCTCATAAAATCATGTAATAATGTTCATTTGGAGAGTGAGATGATTAGATGGATGTATAAAGTGACTTGTGGGGGGGGGGGAGAAACTGAGGAGGGGCATCGGATGAGATGACGAGTTAGAGCAGCAGCTGATGTGTGGTGGGGTTTGATGCCTGGAAAGGAATATGAGAGGGGTTGGTGGAATATTAGACTGGGAATGATATGAAAATTCTGTTATTATAGTTGTTATTTCATTAATTGTCGCAAACATTTCAGTCATCCTTGATACTCTTGTCTCGGCTGAGACCAATACTGCTAACCATCCCACTCTCCTCTTCCCATCTTCATCTCCATAGTAATATTAGTCATAAGGTTTTTAGGTATATAGATGGGTTCAGTTCTTAGTTATATAGGGTGCAGAGCAAAAATCTGGACAAAGTAAACAATTTTTCCAAATTAAAAAAAAATTTACAGTATCAGTCTGAAGTGTTCGTAGTAATGTTTTAATATGGCACCGTCCATATTGGCAAATTTCATTTCAATGGCTCTCAGTGACACAAGGTGTGGATGTCTGGACTTGTTGGTGACCCTTTCGACCATGCTCTAATCATAGTAATCTAATGGATTTAAATCTGGGCTATTGAGAGGGCAGAGTTCTTTTGACCAAAACATATCAACATCCAACGACCATTTACGCACCAAATGACTCATCTACATCTATACAATACTCCGCAAGCCAGTGCAAGGGCATGTGGTAGTTTGCGGGGTATTGTGTTGGGGGGGGGGGTTTAGGTCACCACCCATAAACTAGAATAAAACCACATGCAAAACCCAATTATGTTACCTCTACACAAATGTTAGTTGGTTCATGCAGTCAAAAAACCTGAATCACACAAATGAGAGTGCTTGCATGCAACAATATTTAATGTAAATAACTCATGGGCCATACCATCCTGCTGGAAAATTTGCGGCCTTCCAGATGGCACAGTTTCCATTTACAGCTTCACTACATTTGTCAGAACACGCAAATAAACTTCTTTGTTGATATTTTCCCTTTGTTAAAGAAATATGGTGGCATGACATCACCCTCACTGGACACAATTCTTAGCACGTGAACATACACTTGAAATTTAGTTCTGAAAACATCAGGGACATCTTTAGGGTCATGGGCAAGGCAGCAGTCATTCCTGCGATTGGTTTTAGCATCCACAGTAAAAAAAACTTGTCGGAAAAAATCTGATTTGTCCACCACCATAAAAAAACTCAAAAGCAGGTTGCAATGTTCAACTCGCTTTTCCCTGGTGGCTTCGGAAAGCATCTGTCTTATTATAATGGTGTAAGACTCTTACTTTAATGGTGTAAGACTAGTAATGTAGGTTCTCCTCGATGATTCAGTGCATAGTCTTTTCACTCACAACAACAAATTTTGGATCAATTGTCCTGGATCCTCTGTCCCCTGAGTCCATTAGATGACATCAGGCATTCTGACAATGACTCCTTCAAGTGAGTTTTCCTCAATAGTGTTGCAAAACCATTGTTAGACTTCTGACTCATTATTCTTTGGGACATCATCATATACTGTCGATCTTGGGTACTAAACCAAATGATTTGTGTAAATTTGAGAACTGAATAATTTCTGTTGTCAAGTGAACAGTGGGGACACTTTTAATTTTCGTGGATATTCAGTTATATTCTGGTTTTGTTCTCACCATTGCAACCATTTTGAGATTATGACTGTTCAGTACTTACATCAAACTTATTTGGGTGCCAATGGCAACCTCAACATGTGCTATAAAGTGGGGAGAATTTCAAATGGAATTTCATCCGGCTGCTCCCTGTATTCAGATTTGGGGTAGAGCGTTAGCCCTCTTTACCAACAAGCATCTTTGTCACTAATCAGGAGCTTCATTGAATATTTTTGTATGGATTCTTGGTAGATTCTTAGATTTTGTGAGCTGGTAGCTTAGGCTGGTATTATTCTTCAGTTTGGGTTTTGAGCAGATAAATTGCATATTATTGCCTAGTTTTGTAGTTATATTATCATATTTATTTTCATTATTGGATCATTCAATTATGCAGTTATGTTATTAATAATATAAATACTTCATAAAAAATAAGATAAAGAAATTATTTGCTTCCATTACAAGTGTGTTATATTGAGGTAGGATTAGTTAGTAGAAATTATGAGTTATTCCAATTAAAACATTTTCTTTGTTTTCTTCACTTTTCCATTTGTTTAAATGTGCTTAATTAAGTAATTTTATGAGGCCTGACCCTCCCATTCATATAAGCTGCGTCCAAACTGGTTATGCCTAACCAGTTTGGATGCAGCTTGTGGAGCATGCTTTTAGGTGCCTAAATGTTAGGGGCCAAATGAAAAGGCAGCTTGAATTTGGACACCCTATGCACTAGCACTGCCATCTATGTAGCTTGGATTAAGGAATAAACAGGACTACATATGTCCAAATGTAAATATTTTGATATATCAGATTGTTTGTGCAAATTTTTGTGTGTAGTTGCAAAACCGTTTAATGATTTTGCTCTTGCAATTCATTCAGCAGTCTTTTATTTAAGTTTTCCATCTCCCTCTTTTAATTTAGTGACATGGGGGATTTTTGGTACAAGTTTTGAATTCATTTCCTCTTATCGGACTATATTTAATTCTTTATATGTAGATTATCCATTTTTTTAATATTTTGCTTAAATTATGACGTCAAATTGTATCACATTTCAATAATTGAAAATTTTTTATCTTATTATGTGGTATTTGACTCCAGGGTAGTCTTTCGGTCATTAATCCTTGTCAGTAATTATTTTAAGATGTTTTGTGTCGTGTGTAATTCATTTATATTTATGTGTTCTTTTCTTGCTAAATGTTTCATATTTTTAAGTTAAGCTTATTATCAATTAAATATTTATCTTACAATTAGTGTTTGTGGGCTGTAATAATTACATTCCTACAACGGATTTCATAGCTTATGATCTGCATATGAATAAAATTTATGATACATAAAATGTATGGTAAAATAAAGGAGTAAAAGCCCTCATTGAGGTATATATATGGGTCGGTAGGTATGGAAATACTGGATTTTGCCAAATGTATTCCACACTGTTGACTTTTAAACTTTTACTTTTCCAGAAGATTATGTATAAGCATTGAAACACGTTACGCGGGATATTGCATGTTCAACTTGAAAGAAAAGTATCAATATGCCTTCTTATATTCAATTACTAACTCCGAAGCAACTGGATCTCTACACGTGCTATAGGCAACGCAGCCATAGTGTCTCAGTCTTGAACGTCTTATTGGAAGTAAGAGCATGAAATTAAACCACATGCAGTTTCTTATGGTAACATATATTTGAGTTCCAATTTCTGTCATTCATTATTCAATATTTCAGCATTCCTAAAAATCTTGGAAGAACCTAAAGTGCGTTTATTGGTCTCAAATCCTTCCCACTTGTCATTAGCCTTGTTCCCTGGATCGTAAAATCCTGTCTGTAATACATCCGTGTGTGTACAAGTGTTGCTATTTATATATTGAGCACACTAAGTGACACTACTAAGTGTTTTAGGCATCATCTGACGTTTCCATCTGAAAGTTTGACCCTTTTAACACAACTTTCTTTAGATCATTTTGTCATTTGATCATAACTTGTGTTTACAGTAACTCCAAAATTTTTCCTCGGCAAAAAATGGAGTTAACTCGTGAACACTTTCGGGCGAAGATTTTTTACGACTTTCGACGTGGATTATCAAGACAGTAGTGCATTGCTCAACTTACTTCCACTTTTGGCAATGAAGCTCCAACCTTTGCCTCTGTGAAACGCAGGCTTAATGAATTCCATCATGGCCACTGTTTGCTCGGTGACAAAAGTTGTGAAGGTCATTCGAAGTCAGTTGTTGTGCCGAAATACTACCTTGAACAAAAAGTTCCCGGAATAACCACCGTGTGGTGCTCCCATCGTTCCGATTTGAGTTCTGTTTTTTTTGTTAAATTGGTACATCTGTTGTTGATATTCCCTTTAAATCTTAGTGTCATAACTTGACATTTGCAAAAGTTACGTAGCCAAGAGTACATCTATCTCTGTGTGTGTTGGCGATTTTTTACAATTGCAGAAATGGATTTAAATTTGCAACAACGAACTTGTATTAAATTTTGCGTAAAAAACGGATTTAGTGGCGCACGGACGTTGGAAATGTTGGAAAAGTGTTTCGGCAACGATTCTCTAAAAAAAACGGTCGTTTACCAGTGGCACGAGCGGTTCAGAAGTGGTCGTGAGTCAATCGAAGATGATGAACGCAGTGGCAGACCATCGACATCGAAAGTCGGTGAAAAAATTGATAAAGTAAAAGAAATGTTGGTCAATAACCGCAAATTAACCATCAGAGAAATAGCGGAGGACTTGAACATTGCCTATGGATCCGCCCAAGACATTGTGGTTAATGATTTGGGTTTCCGTCGTGTAGCAGCAAAAAGACCTCAATTTCATGCAAAAAAGAGACCGTGTTGACGTCGCAAAAGACATGATTTGCGAGGCTGAATCCGATCCCACATTCATCAAAAGGATCATTACTGGAGACGAGACGTGGGTTTATGAGTACGACACGCAATCCAGACATCAGGCAAGTGAATGGCGTTCACCAAATGAGCCGAGACCAAAAAAACCACGTCGTTTTCAGTCAAAAAAGAAGGCAATGCTGACGGTTTTCATGGATTACAACGGTGTAGTGCATCATGAATTTTTGCCAGAAGGCCATACAGTAAACAAAGAGTATTATTTGGGCGTTATGAGACGTTTGCGTGAAGCAATTCGCCGAAAGAGACCAGAAATGTGGGCAGAAAACTCGTGGATTTTGCACCATGATAACGCACCGTCGCACAGTGCTATCATTATTCGTAATTTTTTGACGAAAAATGCAACAAATACCATCCAACAGCCACCGAATTCACCTGATTTGGCTCCCTGTGACTTCTTTCTGTTCAATCGAGTTAAAAAACCATTACGGGGAATGCGTTTTAGCAGCCGAGAGGAAGTAATGGAAAAATCGCAGGAAGCACTGATGGACATACCGAAAACCGAATATAAAAAATGTTTCGAGGATTGGATCAAGCGCTGGCATAAGTGTGTTGCAGTCGATGGGGATTACTTTGAAGGGGACAATATAGATTTAGATGAATAAACTTGTATTTTTAATTTTCTGAATAAATTCCGGGAAATTTTTGATCAAGGTAGTACATTGATGCCGTGCAAGAACGAGTAAAGGAAGATCATTATGTGACTTATCGTGAGATTGAGTTGTCCTAGGGAATTAGTATGACGAGCATCAATAAGATATTGCATGAACATTTAGCTGTGAAAAAAATTTATTCGCGTTGGATCCCACATAATTTGACAAAAGCTAAAAAGATGCTTGTGTCAATTGGTGCGAAGAAATGCTCAAGGAATACAATTGCGGTGCAGCAAAAACTGAGCATAACATCTATGCGCACACTGAAATGTAATCCGTTGAATGGTTTGTGCAGAATAAAATCAGTCCGGTCTTTTTTTGATTACACCTTGTGCCATGCACTTGACATGCCTAGCTTGTGCACTTTCAGTTGCTAATCATCCAATGCCATTTTGTGGATATTTTTCCACCATTTCTAGCTTGTTCACTTCATTTGGTCAACCACTGCAATGTCCTTCTTGGCAGTTCATACAGCCTCATTTAAACTCTGCCACACAATATTTAACTGCTGTAAATGAAGGAGCAGACTCCTCCCAAAGCAGAATCTAGCTCAGCTTTGATATTGGTTGGACTCAGGCCTTTCAAATGAAAGTTGTATTATTCAATGATAACAAAATATTTCCATATTTATAAATTAACTTAGAGCGTTCACTCCTGATGACTGCCAAACAAATACTAAACTATGTAGTATCGTGAAACTTATAATAGCTTTATAAAGTTGGTACTTTCTACCATAGTCTTTTTTTTCAAGCAACACCCACCATCTGTACACTAGGTCATATACTTCTGGGACTACCCTCATAGTGAAATGGACCGAAAGGAAAACAAACTAAGATGTACAATGCATAGTGAGGGAGAAGAGAAGATTGTTGGCAAAGATCCAGTTTTTATTATTTACAAAAGGTGGATGTTGCGAATTTTGGATGGTAATGTTGAAACTTTGAGAGAGTGAAGAATGCAAGGCAAGCTATGAAGGAGTAGGAATAGGATAGGCATATTGGATGAAATGGAAGGAGGAAGGAAGTATGTGAAGTTGTAAAAGGGTTTATTGCAGATCATATGTCAGATTGTGTGCCACCTGACACTGTCTATCAGCACATGTGAATTTTAATAATAAAAATAAATATGTCTGGTTGTTTTTTGTTAGGAGAGACAAGGAAATGTATTATGGTACCATTGTATATTTGGGTGCCTACCCAAAACCTACCTTAACCTGTAGAATACCAATAATAATGAGAGTCATCAATATAAAGCCATTTCAAGTGTGATTTATGAAAAACTAAGTATGTAATGCTTACCATGTTATTAGCATAATTCATTTATCAGTTATATTTACTGTTAGTTACCAAATGCTTTTGGATAAGTTATTTTTTGATGAATACTCTTGAAGTATTTGTGTATCATTCAAATTTCTTTTTTTTCCAGATTTGAATCCTGAAGAAGGGTATGAGCTAATGAAAAAATGTGTGAGGGAGATCCATAAGAGATTAATTGTGAACCTTCCAAATTTTAAGGTTCAGATGGTCGATAAGAATGGAATAAAAGATCTTCCAGAAATAACGGCGAAGAACCTGGCACTGGAGCCTACAAAATGAACTTTCCAGATTTGAAATTATTTGTATTCTCTTTTCATGCTATAAATAAAATTAATTCAAGTATTCTCTTATTTTCATTTGGCAGAAAAAACATTAGGTTTTATTGTAACAACATATAAATCCTCTTGTCTGTCATCTGTACTATGATCACCTTCAAAAGATTGAATTTTTGTTTAATGGATATCCTCATACAGAAATAAATCTTTATAAATGGGGGCAATAAGATCACAGTGTTTTAGCTGTGGAAAAATTTAACATCGAGGTAATTGATAAATATGCTGATAAATGTGTATTGTAATTTGTCAACTAATTGAATTTTATGGCTTTGTCATTATTAGAACATTTCAGTTTAAACGATGAAGTGTTAGATTTAGTGTCCTCTGCGACCAGATGATGTGTAATTCTTTTGTGTAAAATTCCACAGTGCAAACCATTTAACAAATATGGCAATGCCCATATGAGGTTTTGTACCTTAAGGCATAGAAGTTGTTTTTAAATGCACCTCCTTTTAATTACATTTAATGCAACTGCTGTTTATATTCTAAAGATGCTTATAAACCAGTATGCAAAGCCAAATATCTTCCTAGCTTAAACAATTTTTATTCCAGTGCCTTAATAAAAATCAAACATCTCTTAAATGTAAAGACAAGCTTGCAATCACAGTAACATCTAAAATATTGTATGCCAATTTATTTCTTGTTTTCTTTGAGTTTCTCACTCTCCATTTTTCTCTGTATTGATTACTCCTTTTTCATTATCTCCTTAAACATGATCGATCAAGCTTTTAATAAATATGTTTTAATTGGAGGCGATATATGATTTTGACCGCAAATATGCATTGTTTGTGATGATATGTTTACTGTTAAAAATTTAATTGTGATAAAAGTGGTTATTTTTGACTGTTACAGACTTAATTTATAATAATCTAACTATAATTTGGCATGCGTATGTATGTATATTAGTGGCATTAGGTCAGACTAGGGAGCTCTGAAATATGAAGCTCAAAAACTAATTTAAGTTAAATCAGAATTACCTCTTTGATTGCTCCTAACATTAATTTAACAAAGATATTTTAATTTACATGATGATTCATGTAAAACATATTGTTTCTTAAAAATAACAGCTAAATGACAACATTTCTCTAAATACTGAATAAGTAGTTAATTTTTACAGTGTTCTTATTCTCTTTCCTTTTACCTCTGATTGGCACCAAGCTAAAATTATTCGCAGTTGGAATATCTTTTGCCTAATGGAATTACTTTGAAGTGTCTGATATTAAAATGTTTCCATTAACGTGAACATATTTTATGTAAAAAAGTTAATAGAAATATAAATTAATAAGTTACATTAAGAAATTAACTTTTTAAGTTGATGTAATGACTTTTAATGTATTATTACTATTGTCTGTATGAGGATTTTGAAATTTATTGTAAATGGACAAAAGTTTGCTGAAAATTTAAAATGTATCTTTGTACTGTTGTGTAGGCTATGTCCATTGAAAACCTACCTTCACCGGTAAAATACAGGTAATAATAGTGAAATTCCAAAGGGAAGGTTGCCTATTAGTTTTTTTCAACTAAGGTACATGCTAAGAGTTCCTTGATTGAGGTCAACTTCACCTCTGCTTGTTATAAATCCATCGCACTTAGCAAAGGTGAAGGCAACCTTAGACATACAACCCTCAGGATGGACCCAGGATATGAGTAAGTGGAGTTACATATCCTGAAATGTACACCACATGAATAAATATATACCTCAATGCAAAAAATGATTTTCTCATGGCTCCTCCAATTTCACCAAAACTCAATGTATGGGCAGTCATACCTTGAATGAGATATCCATGATGTGTTTTCACTTATTCCTTCACCAATTGTCCGTGTAGTTCCATGAAGTATGACTTACTTTGACGCTTAGACACAATATATGCAAGTTTATAGGAGTATATAAAAAATTTCGAGCACTTGAAGAATTTGTTTCTGAAATTTTATTTAATGTTATTGTTAAATAACATTTCTGAAATACTCCACCTCTGAATAAGGTGAGATTTTTGTTGGAATTAGCAAGTATATGTCATATTAAACTGAAATAATATCTTATATAAATTCATATTTATGGCATTTAGCAATATTTAACTCTGTCAAATTTTTCATCCGGATCCCCATCCTTCACACTCGTGCTATGCCCTGTGGTTTAAGAAAACCAAATGTTGCTAATTGACCTTATATAATTCCCCATATGTCCTGGAAAATGTGAGGAAATATGATGTAATTTCATAAAACACTAGTTTTGTAACCAAGGCATAAACAAAATCATGGCCTTTCAATTATCTTAGATGATTTTCACTCAACCTCAATATCCTTCTGTCAATAGGTGGATGTGTTATCCCTATGATGCTGCATCTTGAATTATTTAAAAGTTGTCCTTGATCCTTATATCAAATTGACTTGGGCCTAATGGAAAGATGATGATTAGGGAATAACATAATTTCATGCATCTAAGATTTTCAGTCTTGAAAGGTAATAGCTAATATTTGATGGCTTTGAAAATGCAGTTTCTAGATTGACCAAAAATCGGCTTGATTTGTTGAAATCCTGGAGATAACAGTGACTGGTGCCATTTCCAGACTCGACGTATATTCTAGGTTGGTCATATTCAAATTACTAAATTTCATGAGTTATTTTAATAATAATGCTCATTTTCTTTGAGATCGGATTATAATAACTCAGACAGCAATGAAAAAGTAGTCTAAAATCTTGTACCCGAGTCTGGCCCATTTTTTTGTGCTCATTACAAGAATATGTTAAAACATGTCTCTCATTACAGACAGATGCTCATCCTCCTTTTCCATGTTCAGTTTTCTTTCACTTAATGAATTTCTCATGTCCCTTGTCCTAAGAACCCCTTATATGCATTCTTGTTGTAGCTTGTGAGGTATTGCATTGGTGAAATATATGCTAGTTTCTTCTGTAGTTTATTGAATGGGTACATACTTTAAAATTTTAAACAATGTCATTCTATGGAGTGAGAGAAAGAGGATGAAGGTTAAGGCTCGTACAATAATGGCACTATAAATTTAGAACTTCTTACCCCAAGCTGTAAAATCCTACTTTGGTTTGCATGGTAAGTTACCAGTAATAGGACCAAATACAAGAATTTGATGGGGGAGTGTTGCAACCCTGTAGTGTATATGGCCAGTGAAAATGTCACATAATACATTCTAGCTTAATATTTTCTGTTAGCTTCCTTGGTTATTATTCCTAATTTAATATTTACTTCATTAAGAGATGTGAGTAAAAGAGGGAGAATGGTTAAGGTTTTCTTTTAGCACGTTTGTTCATAAATTAAAATGTGTCCTGAGACCAAAAGGGGAAAATTTTTCCCTTTAACTTTTTTGCTAAATATTTTCCCTTCATTTTTTCAGGGTGGTCTATGCATCTTTATAATGAAGTTTTGTTTGAATAATTACAGTACATGTACAACCCAGTCATTGGGACCCCTAAAACTCAAATCTTCTGCTAACATGAATTTCGTGATCTGGTAGTATTCATTCAAGCCTGACCTGCAGTCTCATCAAATAACTTAGCATAGCAGGACTAATTTAGTGCCAGACTCAGACACTATTAGTCCCATTAATCCAAAATAATAAATTATCAGTATTTCAATTCTACAGCTGACTTACTGAAGCCCTCTTTTCTTCTCAGTTCAGTGTTGATTCCCTCACCCCCTGATAGGTTTTCTGTTTCGTGCCCTTTATTTATCCTATGAATGAACTTGTTTCTTGGTCTTCATCGCAGGATCCCTACAATATTCCTTTCCATTACGTTTCTAACTAATCAACATGCCTGACAGTGTTTGTGAATCATCTAGTTCTTCTTTGCAGTAGAGTTCTCCTTATGGTCGTTCCTCTTCTGCTCTTCTATATACTTCTTTGTTTATCACTCTCAGACCATTTAATATTCAGCATTCTCTTCCAACACTTGTTTCAAAGTCTTCTATTTTTTGCTGGTCCACTTTTCCAATGTTCCATATCTCTGATTCATTATGTGCCATGCTCAACACAAACATTTGGATGAATTGTTTGTAAACTTAGGTTCTTTACACATTTTAGTTGCCTCATCTTTATGAATGCTTTCTTAGCTTGAGCTGCTCATTGTTCAATGTTGATCGAACTTCTCCCATTCCAGGTTGCCATATACATGTACTGCTGCCCAGGTAGATGAAGGATTCCTCTTGCTCTAGTTTCACTCCTTGAGGTATGATGTTTGCCTTCGGCCTCTCCCTTCTATTCATAAGCATTTTATTTTTGTTGATACTTTTAATATATTCACTGAGTCCTTGGCCCATAGTATTGAGAGTTGGTCCTCTCTTGTGTTTTTGCTACTACTGTGGTGTCGTCTGCAAACCAGGGGAAATAATATAAGTGGAAAATAAAAATATTGTGCTTGAGTGAAGGATGGGGAGCGTCAGTTTTAGACAATATGAACCCCTTCTGTACCAAGGAATCCACATTTTGTCGTCTCATTTGTGTAATGGTGTGTTGTTATCTGTGCTTTCTTTTCGGAAAGGTTGTGCATAAACACTACATCAAAGAGCATGTATGACTTCCAAGGAAAGAGCCTTAACTGAAACCACTGTTTCATATAACCACATCATTGAGTTTCATATATCCAGCCAAGGAAGTGATTGCTTTTTTAGGCATGAGTGAAGGCGGAGGGAAGACATTTCCAATAAACTTGATGTGCATGACAATTAGATGGGTCAATTGCACAAGCCCAAGTGAGGGATTGTTTTATTATTATTATTATTAATTTTTCTTGAGTATAAGCTGCAGACTGGATTGATTGTGTATGTTTGAGACCAGGACGTCGAATTTATCAATGAAACATAGGCGATAGTGTTATCATTAATTGGGGATTTTTAAATCAAATCTCAACCTCCAGCTATTGAATCTCCTCAAACCATGAATTTTGGCAAGGAGCCCTAGCATCCCAGACTTTTTAGTATTTTCATATATTTCAGATATGCATGCTAGAATTTTTTTAAACGCGGCAATTGAGTCTTAAGAGAAAATTGCTAAAAGAAATTGTCTCTTGAAAAGGATTTGGGGATAGAGAAAAGTTGAAGAAGAGGTAGGCTTGTTGTATTTGACTCTCCAGATTTCTTTGTAGCTGAATGCAAGCCCTCGCCTGAATCTACGACGATTTTGGCGATGTTTCTCGCAGAATGGAATTACCATTATAGCGAACCTGATAAAACTGTGTAGGTTTTCTAACTTAGTTCGAGCTGTTGATCAGGTAATTAAGAGAGAGGTTATTATTTCAAATAGTGAAATCTCAATGGAAGACGTAAAAGGTCACCCCCCATAGTTCAAACCCTTTGCTCCGTCGTAGACGAATTAGCTCTCAGGTGCGCGTTAGAAATCGGTGTCTTTGTCTTGAAACGGAACGAATGGGGTCATATGCGTTAGTTCAGAGTCCCGCGGAGTCACCTTTGGACCCTGGGAGGGAGGACCACTCCTGTACCGTGTTGAATCATGCAAATTACGTAACTGTCTGAGGTGGCCGCAGCAGCGGTGATTTATCTCGCGCGGAATGAGACGCGTCGGGGATGTGGTGAGCGCAAGAAGGTGGAAGGCGATGACGCACAAACGTATTCACCGCGCGATTACTTACGCGCACCGAAATAGCTGCTTTTTAAGGTCGGCAATGCGAATTCTATGTCAACTGAAATGGTTAACTACTTTCAATGTTAGAGACTATAACTATTTGAATTGCAGCCACCGGCGGCACGCTGCATGGTGGAAAATATGGGGCGATGTGTGCGAAAGCTTGAGAGCTAGATTTGTTATTTCCGCTTCAAAAGAAGTTCATTTCCCGAGGTCTTCATGCCGGACTGCGACGTGGCAAGAGCCGCATCAGCGTGGCATGTAGGTGGGTTGAAACCCATACGGTTTCCTCAAGAATATATCGAAAGTATCTTCAATTTCTTGGACATTATGATAATGCAGAGCTTACTTCATCGCTATGTTGGTGGCCATCTGTATCTATTTTGGGGGATGGTGTATTGTAGGCAGGTGAAATGCTTTTGTCATTGAGTCGCATTTTCTGTAGGTTTCTCTATCCAAGTTGCTGCTGGTAGGACGAATGAAAACTGGCAGGGGACGCTGCTGATACCTAATGCCGAGGCGTGAAAACAAGCTAATTGAGGG
Organism: Hetaerina americana; assembly: GCF_022747635.1. Taxonomy (NCBI): domain Eukaryota; kingdom Metazoa; phylum Arthropoda; class Insecta; order Odonata; family Calopterygidae; genus Hetaerina; species Hetaerina americana. Next base: position 67,332,727 of record NW_027286874.1, on the reverse strand, counting down.
AGTAGTTTTTCTGGATCTTCTGCAATAATTTAAAGATTCATTGCTGCTGGTTAGCCTGTTGAACTGAAATATTCGATGGACTCAAGCCGACTAATGCTGAGGGCATGTTTCCTTTTTCGCATAGCAGAAGTTGCAAGCAAATTTCAGCCGCTTCAAATAATATTTAACTCCAAAGAAAATAATTCCACGCTGTAGGGGTCTCCCAAGCGTTCGCACCAACAATCCGACTGTGACCGTGAAAATGTTGTATTGTCCTTAAAACCTTTCTAGTAAAAATTGATCAAATCTTATGTTTTGCATCTTCAGACATGTGTGTTTCATTTCGCCCGATTCTCCCTCGATTTCTATTAATTTCTGACATAAGAGTCCGCCACTTTCGGATCCATATCACTTTAAGAAAATTTAAGTGTTAGGACAAATGTCTCTCTTCTACGTTCACGTATCCTCTAATATCAAGCGACGATAAATGATAAATACGCTGAACTGGAGTATTTATTTTAGTACCCTGTAAGTCACCGCAAGGGAGTGTGGTGGGGGATTAATACACATCTGTAATTCAACCTTCGCTCTGTGAGTGAATTCCCAGCCTAGCTCCTCTAACATCACGGATACGCTATTAAGTTAATCATAACAACGTATTACAAATCTAGCTCCTTTATGCTACACGTGATTCAATTCGGCAATCAAGCCAACTTCGTGAGAATCCCATATACTTGCAGCATACTATAAATGAGGCCTAACCAGCGAAAGATAACATTTCTCTTTGACCTTTTCATCACATTTACCCAGTGCTCTTCTAATAAATCCTAATTTTTTGTAAGCCTGTCCACATATTCCTCGTATGTATTTCACCCAGGAGATGTGAGTGAGGGTGCAGTAGTGTATAATAGAAATTGGGCGCTGATCACAGGTTGGATGCTTATTTTTTATTTGTTTGTTTATCTATAGATCTTATGTAGTGATTTTGTAGGTTTATTCCAATTTCCGAAGAGGTTTTGTTTTGTGTCGATCAGCTCCTGTGATAAAAAAGAATTCAATCCGGCACTTAACGATAAAGCATGGTTTTGTCTGTCATCTTCGAAAAGTTTATTATGATTGATTTGACGAAGATTATTGGCAATTCCTTAGATGGGTCATTATTTTGCTATGCATACTTTTAGTCGAAACTAAATGATAACCGTTACAAATACGATGGTGAAACGCTCGCACCTGCCTACAAAATAGCTTTTAGAAAATATTGATCAAATATACAGTTATCTTTCAATGCATATGTGATATCATTAAAACAAATTGAATCAAAGAATAAGATCTCACCTGCGAAAAAAATCAAATTTTATTAACGAGAAGTAATTAACTGATTACTTACGTCGGTGCCCGGGACGCCTATGCATATAGAATTTTTACTTATTTAATCATGCCGTGTCTAGACATAAGCTTTTCATTATTACCTAATTCGCACTATATTAATTAAAGAAATTATGTTTTTAGGGTGCGTAAAAGTGAGTCATGATCGATCGGCCGCTCACTTCCCGATTCTCCAGAGGTCAGATCTTTCTCAGCCCCTCTATCCGCCCTAATCAATATTATGGACGTTTGATCTCTACACAAGTGAAAAGTGGAATGTTGTAAACTGATCATGCTTAATTTAAATCTGCTGTCCTAATCTACGACTAATTGTAAATTAAAACTCCCGCGTTTCCAGTCTTGGCTTTTTGTTATTTTTACTAGGATATTCCATCGCGAATGATCTAAAAGTTGCCCATCTTCTGGGGATTACCCCTCTATTTTTAACGTTTCCCTGTTGTACATTTCGATTAACAGCCTTTTCGCAATATTTTTCCGTAGCACGATGGTTCGCATTCAACCTTTCTCCATCCATCTTTAAGGTATGTCTCCCAGACTGGTAACAATATGCTTACAATTTTAAAATCTTATTTTCGATTGTTGAAACGTCGAGTTTCGCAGTTTACCAATTTAGATTAATTTAGTGCTAAGAGCGTTATAATGAATGTAAATAATGCTTATTAATAATATAAACTCAGAAATGGGAAAAAAATTGAAGCGCACCGGAATATCTTCTTGAAAAAGATAACACCGATAGCGTATCCGGTAATTTTTATGGAGCTAAACTGTGATCTGAAAAAATTATGATGAAACGGAAATTGCGAATTAATGATTTTTTTCTCTAACCGCGGCGTCGAAATACTTGAGTAACATTTTAATTAACTGGTCCGTCTCGAAATGCCTTCAAACGTTTGGACAGAAGGAGAAGTAAGTTATGCAATAATTAAATTTGCAAATAATTTTCCCAATAATATATCCGTTGTTAAAATTGCAAATGTCATTTATTGATTAAATTAAATCACCCTTATCCATTAATATATGTTTATTTAGTCATCGCAAACTAAACTATGGCACTCATGTGCTATAGGAATGAATTGAAAATATAACCCATCCACCTTCTGTGAACTCGAGGCCCTGCAAAAAGTAACTCAGCTCACGCACAGCGCGGAATAATATGATATAATTTTATTTATCTGTTGGAGGATCGCCGTTCGCATATGAAATCACAAATACGATTGCAAAGTTTGGATAATAAAACAAAGTTATTCATTTGTGCTATAAGATCGGACATTTAAAGTTAGAGTTGATGGGCCGAGTAGACAAAAAAACCTCTCATCATCATATGGTAGTCTCTAAGCCAGTCTTCCAATATATTTCGGTCATCACATTGCAGTGAAATTATACTTAATGTAATAATTGATTAAACGATCAAAATATAACTGGTTTTATGAATGATGAATTATTGTAATAATTTTTAATAAACACGACGCCGATATAAATGAGCTGTACTTTTTAGGCAATCATGAAGTTTACCTTGTAATGGATTTTATAATATGCTTTTTATTAAGCTATAAAGTAATAAAATTAAGTCATCGGGCTATAAATTTATCACTTCAAGGCTGACATATGTCTCTTGGACTAATGTTCCACAGACACCACAAGAAGTAGATGGAATTTTTCCATTTGAAAAACCGCGTATTTGAAAAAAAATACGCATTCGAAAAAAAAATGTCGCACACATCCTCACCAACTTAATTAAAAGTGAACGCAAGTCGTGTGAATATGCTATATATTAACATCCACGGTGGCTGCACCATTTGAGCAAATACAATTGATACGATTCTTATATTGTAAGTAGCTGTCTACTGCATGCATTGCGTACAGTACTGCATGCAGTTTTGCGTTACATTGACGGAACACTGCCAACGAAGCCCTGTATATCCCCGCCAAATTCAATGGAGTCAACCTTACTTTGGGGAATAAATGTAAACAAAACTAAGGTTATGCGGTTATTTCCAGAAAGAGTAAGGCCAACTTAAACATAAAAATAGGAGTTCATAAACTAGAGCAGGCGAAACTCTTTACCCATCTCGTAGGTGTTCTGGACCGAAATGGTCAAAGTAGTAACGATATAGTATGGCGAATTGCATTAGGCGAAGAAGCATTCACAAGAAGGAAGAAATTTATGACAGGCACATTGAGCATGAATATTAAGAAAAAGCTCATCAAAGCTTTGATATAGAGCGCGATTTTGTACGGCGCGGAAACATAGCCATTGAAGCGGGATAATAGGCATACTCGCAGAGTGGTGGCTCTTGAAATGTGGTGCGGAGAGGTATGGAAAAGGTAAATCGGACTGTAAGGTTAACAAACAAGGAATTGCTAGGCATGGTGGGGGAGGAGAGAATTATTGGGAGAAATCGCAAAGAAGCAGGAAAGATGGGTGCAGAGAGTTTTGATTGGCAATTAGATGCTGAGGAGTGTGATAGAGGGAAGACTATTATGCTAACGAGGAAGGGGCAGAAACAGGATAGGAATGTTTGACGGAATAAGGGAAGAAGGAGATATTCAGAATTGAAGAGGGTCTTATTTTAATGTCAGGTGACAGGTTGTGCTTTGTTAAGAAAGATAAAGGAACTATCGCTCTTCTGTTTGGTAGCCATGTCCATCCAAAACCTACCTTAACGGGTAGATTGCAGATAAATTGTAATAATAATTCAATGTAGCTTTTTAGAATGTTCTTAAGTTGATTTGAATAAAGCAACGCTCATATATGTTTTATCTAATAGTTCGGTGTTTGTCAGAGGATCACGGTGTAATAGTGGAAGCGAAATGCTACAAGGCATACATATCTAATCTAATCAAACGCCAATAACATACGGAAAGGAATATTAAATAAAATTTCAGCTTTTGAGGCAACGTCATAATCACAGAAGTGCTCCGCGGAAATCAAAAGCATCGTCATTTGTTGACGGGAAAAAACATCCGAAAAGCATTAACAACAGTAGGGGCTGCATCTGTTTTGCAAGTTTTTTAAATTCATTTTGTGCTCAAATGTTTTTCAATTCAGGTTGTGAAAAAATTTGTGGTTGTACATTATGCAAAATAACCATTGCTGTCGGCCCAGAAACAAAATCTCAATTTCTACTAATACTGTTCCAGTAGCGTGGTGGTCCAGTCTTAGAGCCCTAGGCTGCTAGTTGAAAGGTTTAATTCCAGGTGATGCCTCGGTGCCCCTAAGTTGTGTGAAATTTCGGGTAGAGGATCATCCATAGGCGGCGCAGGGGAGACCTCCCTATCCCGATGTGTGAAATTCACACGTCGTTGCGCTTAGAAATAGGTGAGCTCTACCCACAACCTATTAAACCAACCTTCGGGTTGAATACTCTGACAATGGAAAATAATTGCTGTACAGGGATGCAATTAAGGAAGTTTGTGAACCCTCCAGATTAAAAGCGTCGCTGCAACATGTTTAACGATTAGACCCCTTTGTAAGCATATTTGGCAATAAAACTGACCCCTCCTGCCCATGAATCTCATAAAAACCAGCATACAATAAATTAGTCATCACCAAGGAATGTAGCCACTATTCTTCCCATTTCTTTCTCATATTTTCTCTTAAGACATTTAATTTTCTCCGATTTATTTTGCCGTCGGAGCCACGTTGTACTTCTATTATTCCTAGTTGCATCCGTATATTAGGGTTTGGTACCGGTACATAGATATCGAGAAATGGCCAGGAGTATTGCCCTAGGTTCCAGGACCGTTAACCAATGGTCTTTCTCTGTGTGCCAATCCCGTGTTTGTGCAGTCATTTATCCGTCCACTTATTTTCCACTTGTTGGAGAACTTGTAGGACGTTGCGGTATCCTTGTGGGTGCAGTGTTCGGCCACTTATCGAAGGACCTAGAGGTTGTCTCATGAATCTGGTAATCCCTCTGGACGCTCCCTTGACTCCCCGAATCGTGGTTTTTCTTAGCACCAAAACTTTATGTGATATCCCAAAAAGGAACGGAATTTCACACACATCGCAGTGGGGCTTCGGACCACTTGAGTTCTACCCTCAAGTAGTATTGATTGAGGAGTTTGATGGTACGGAGGAAAATTTAATTTTGATGTCTACATGAGAGACCTACCTTCCTGATCACGTCAGTATTCATTTTCTCATGATGGTGCAAATCTTTTTCCTGTGGCATATCCAATGATAGGGATTTTGTTTTCATTCCGAGAGTAAAGTTAATTTATCGTCGAAAGATCTGAAATGTAATTTTAATGAAAATGCCACCTTAAGATATTTATCTGGGGGTGTTGTGTTGTGATGTTATTGAATGTTGTCTTGAGACTGTGCGGTGTATCGCAAACCATTCAGTTGCTGGTACGAAAGCCAACCCCAATCCTGGCAGACAGTCTGCCAGGAAAATATCCCAGACTCCCTCGACGTCTCGTAGTGAAAAGAACCTTCGGCGCATGTGACACTGAATTCTTTGCTCATCAGCCGGATTTACACCAAACGCCTTCGGTTATATGCTGTGGAGTATGACGGAAGGTAGTCGACCGCAATCAATTCCCGGCGTAATTGCCTCCTGCTGCTATCACACCACCCAAATGGCTTCCAAGTCACGCACTTTCTGGCGTTCGTTTTCACATTCGCTTTGAGCTGAAAATTTTCTTTCTGCATGCCTGGAAAACCCAATATTGAGTAGCAGTGATTAAATCGTTTTATCAGCTCGGAATCCAACGGAGAAAGTGTAACTTCCAATTGGGAATTTTGTGAGCTCGCGTTATTGATTATGGATAATTTTCTATGCCCTATAATCAATTCTTGAATTGAAATAAATTGACAATATTGCAGTCACATTCATTTCGTAATACTAGTGTAAATATGTTGGGCTACGTAAATATTATATTAAATAAAATGATGAAATGTGCGCGTTGCATTTACCGAAGAAAGTACTAAAAGGAAACACGTTTCACATAAGTGAAATAATGAATCCTATAGATTCGATTGTTGGTTTCATTTTAAATATAATACATGGAATTTTAATCGAATTAATGTAGAATCGTATCGATTGGGCCAGTATTCTCATGGATATTAATGGATATCTTTAAGAATTTAATGTTTTTTTCATACCAAGATCGTGTTATATTCCGACCTTTCTGCCTCAGTGTTCTACCAATCAATGCCGACGTTTTAGTAGGTGAAGAACCTTGCGTGTTTGGGCAGTTCTTGTCCTATATATGTGAATTACCATTAGGGATTCAGGTCAAGTTGTCGATCGGCCCGATTGAGCAGGGGCAATGGTCTCACAGTTTTCAGAAGTTAGTTCCTGGAATACCATTCCCTTAAAAGTTTAAACTAATATTCATCTCTGCGTAAACGCGTATTTAGCCATGAAACACCCACGAACCAACCTAAAATGGTATTTTTTCCACCTACGCGCAAAGGTTGCATGGGCATGCGAATAATAAGGGAAGTTATTAGCGGCAACGTTTTTATGAACTCATTACTCTGCCAATCCTCTGAAATTTAACCGTCGCCAGCGAAATATAACGGTTTACTCGGAGCTTGGTTCTGCTCGAAAACGCTTGGGTGGCATATAACGGGTTTCATTGGCTCTTAGTGGTGGGAGACGTCGCTCCTAGTTCAGTGATTCCAAGATGCGTTTTCCGAAAATCTTCCTTCAGTCCAGCGCGTGAGCAACCCGCAGTTCGCTGGCGGATAATTTTTTTTAGAAACTCGAATCACCCCCCCACTCCATTGACCTTCGATTCAGAGGTGTTCTCTCCTTATTAGACGTCAAGCTGTAGGGCATTTTTTTATTTTCTTTTCGGCGAGTTTGCTCTTCATTTCGTTCGTGTAATTTTGCCTAATCACATTTGGGTGAACTATCTGACTGCAAGGCTGACGTTCGACGGTGCAATAGTTGGAGACAACTCATCGTGGCATTCGCGCAGCCAAGATTTCATTCCGATATAAATAGACAGAGCGAAGAACAGATAGGTACACGTACAACTTGCGAACTATTACTTTTTTAAATTTAAGGACCCGAGAGAAATTACGTTTTATTGATGACTCCCCTGGATAATGAGCAAGGAATTATAGTTGATGACACGTTAATTTAGGTTCTTCAAATTATCAAGAAACTGATTTAGTGCTGCCCTTTTGATTAGAAGAAAATTATCATAAGTGTATCTTAATATTTGGCTTGTTTCCCCAACTAAAAGTATTTTTGTTGGAATGAATATAATGTGCATATAATCTCTTGAAAGTTTTCTATGTTCAACGACCTTTATAGCCTTCTCTTGATAACGTTTCTGTTCTTGATCCAGGATACTCTTTAGGTCTATTTTTCAACGAAGATTCTACCGGAGGCATGGAATGAAAAATTCAAGAAAACACCTCAAACGCGGAGGAACATCAGGAAACTAATTGCAATCCAGCTATGAAACTAGCCGACGTCCAAATACCCACACCGCTGGTGGAACTTAAAAAGAGTACTATACACGTTTATCTGCCAGGTGAATTGTAATGAGAGTGATGTGAGCTTTGTTCCGGTCTTCCTCATGCTTCTATCATCCTTCAAATATTCTTTTTCACATTTTCACTTTGGGCATCACCTTATCTCACAAATTAAATGAGAATATTCAAATCAAGGAATCATTTTCTTCTAGGATAGTGGTCCTATTCTTAGCCTCATTCTTATATGCAGTTATTTGCGAAGACGGTCGACAGCTTAAGTCATTTGCGCCATCCGAATATGTGGGACATTGGTTAGTAGTGTCAGTTTAACGTACAATCCAACGGCCAGAGTACTCCACTCGAAGTGCTCCCCACATACATGTAGCTCCTCAAGTAGGAATCAGGGTACCACAGAAAAATCCTACCTCCTCCTGGATTCGAACCCAGGCCCTCATGGGTCAAATGGGGTGGCAGAATTGAGTCATTCACTCGACACATCCACCCTCTTCCCATTCCCTACCCAAATTACCACTCTTGGGTGTTCCATGGGCACGTGGCTTCACTGTAAAGGCCTAGATTAAAGCGACAATTATCAAGTTATATAACGAATAGGACTTCAAAAATGATGATCACGAACCCGTGACCTCTGGACCATCAGATGAGCGTACTAGAAAACTGACAAAACTCATGTCATAAGGTCATGTGTTTTTTAATTTAAAGCAATTATCGGTTTAAAAAAGTAAGCAGTAAGTAATTGCTGTCGTCTTTCGTAGAAGCGACTAAGCTTTCTATTGAAGTCTGTCAAGTCTGCAAAGATACTGTTACTCCAATGCCAGAAAAGTTTTAATGGATTCTTCTTGAATCTTAACGTTAGAGGAAATGCACATTCAGAAAAAACCATCTACAGAAGATCATGGAGGTAAGAGGATTACAAAACTAAAGCATGCGTGCACATCCAAATATATATGCAATTTCGCCTTCTCTTGTACCATTTCCTCCACGTAGACTATCCATGCCTCTTTTAAAAGAGGTATGGGTAGCCAATTTTGATACATCGAACATCTAAGGAGAAGGTGATTAGGTACGTGTGCCATATTTCATTACGTGATAAAAAAAGGCGGTATATGTGCATGCATCCTCAGCGTTTTATATTTCTTTGACACCCCACCGTGAACCCCAGGGACACCTGAGCCATTATGTCCCTCCTGATACGCGAATACACCAAGAAGTAACAACCATGATCTTTTCATCATTCGGAAACGCAGCTTATCCTGGCTGTGCCAATGTACACTAGTAATAGTTATCAGTAGCTGCTGGATTTAAGTGCAGTATTTTCGGATTATCCAGTTCGTTCACTGCCGACCGGACAGAATGGATCTTGCTGGATTTGACCAATATATAGTATATCACCATTCTCAATCCGCCTTCCTGATGCAACGAATTAAATGAAAAACCTTGAAACTTAATGAAATTCCACCTGCTCTGTGAGTTTGTATTACACGAGGCTCACATTCCCGACCTGAATGTAAAAGTACAATGGCGTAAGGCTTACAATATTTTTTAGTTAGAAGGTTCGTACCATCAGCATCAACAGCGTGTCTTTTGTCATCTTGAGGAATCAATCTCTAACTATACCGTCAAGTATGATGCGGACGCCTTTTCCTGCAACATTTGAAGCAGAATCATTATCATCGTGGGAATAAACCTTCATGAGGCGTTTTTGTGGGAGTAAAAAATATTCTCCATGTCCTACGAAAAAGAAAAATTAAGAATTCACGGAGCATATATTCGCGATCCCTTGTCATGTAGACTGTTTAAATTCGGAATTCTATCATGGATATAGGAGACACCATTAAGTGGATAGATTTCCGTCGTGACAGCAGCAGAGATGAAGGTCCAAAATATGCGATACGTACATTAATTTCCGATCGCAATGATTTGCATCTTGGATGTGAAACATAATTGGATTCGTGAGTATGGTGGGATTTAACCCTGTCCATTTTTTCCGTGCTCGGAACTATAGGCAATCGAGAAAAAGGGCCAATTGGACTCAGGTTCATATGCGTGCGCCTTCACATCCCAACTATTTTTCTCTCGGTGTGGGTGGGATCGGTGGCTACCGGCTTCCCAACCTGAGTCTCCGGGTTGGAATTCGGGCGATGGCAGAATATTTTTTAAATAATTTTGTAGTGGCTGTTCACCTTAAATTATTTAGCTTTTTAAGCCTTATCCAGGCTTTAGTGGGCTAATTAAGTTCGACTTTTACTACTTCTAAAATTACCCTCTATTAATGATTAAATATTTGATAATCTATAACCATCAAGTCTTAAAGAGCCCCAGAAAGCGATTATTATTAAATAAGACGAATTTACTATCAGACGAAGGTATAATCAAGCAAGCGGATGAGTGGGTTTCTTTTGGCTCTAATCGAATAACTTAGTTCCAAGAGCAAATGATAATATGTGATTTGCCATAGCCTTAGATAGGCACCATTACATAAGACTTAGGATAAAAAATAATTTAACTTTATATTTCTAAGAAATAGATGTACTTCTACATACCGATATTTAGAGATTACGGCGATTTTTCAGAGGGTACGGATACAATCGGCTTTGCTACAGGATATTAGCCAATGTTCATGAGCATGGCAAATATTAAACAATAAAACGAAATAATTATTAATATACTGGGAAAATAAACTTAGTGAAATTAATTCATCAGGGCTTCATGATATGATAAATGAAAATGAATTCGAGAAGAAAAGCACAAATATAATATTTGCTTAGTAGAATTATTTCAATTTATGTAGGTAATTTAGATTTGATTTGAAAAATGGGGAATAACGGGAAAAAAGTTAAGATAGATATTATTCGCGTTACTGTTGGTTTGCTGGGCCTCTGTACTTTTTTGACATAGGCGCTCCAGTCGTTTGAAAAATGTATGAAAAACATAATGGTAGAGTGTTCACTACTAAAGATAAGCGTATTATTAATTTACTCTGTCGTAGGATCTAATTGTTTCTCTATGTATCATAAAGTGAACTTTGTAATGATATTCATTTTAAATTGATTCTAAATTTTAACTTACGTTACATTCATAACGCAACTATTTGCATTATGTACTTTAATACTCCTCTTTTGCGCCTTGCCCCATTGTTCTTTATATTTTTCATACTTAAGTATTATATTGCTTCCTTTCGTTTCATTCGGATAACTATATTGATACTTTTTCATGATAGAATAATTAATTTAAATATTTTATAAATATTTATTTGGGGTCAATGAGGTAATTTCAGGGCAAATAAATCTACAGTGGGCGCCGTAGCTGTACTACACCCATCGGCATGCATGCATGGTTCACCATGGGCCAATAGGAATTAAGGATTTTTCATACCAGTTGCTCCGGTACGACTGGTCGTCTTTGTCTACGTTAATTGCGAAAGGAAAACGTTAGCTAGCAGGTATGATTACTTATTATAACAAGAAGTTCTTTGTTACATTAATAATTAAAATGGCTAATATTATTGGATACGATCGAGAAACGGTATGTGTTGTTTTACATGTAGTCGTTTTCCACTGTTCAAATGTGCTTGACGGAAGTGATTGGTGGTTTGGAGATTAGTTTAAATAGTAGATATCCTCTAAAAATGAACTTATTTCATGTTAATTTATTTGTTTTTTGGGATATTTTTGTTATTTATAAATATTGTAAATTGTATAATTTTACTAACATCGACATGTAGTATTACGAGGTGATTGGTATCGGCAATTTGAACCATGCTAATATTAATATTAGAAGTGGTTGCAACGTAGTTATTGGACATAATCCATATCTAATGTTATGAATTGTCAGTTAGAGCTGAACTAATGCATAAGAAACCGTTATTAGTTGCATTTCTCTCTCTCAATACCGTTATAGATAGTCAATTTTTCCTTAAGTAGGTTAACAACATGTTCTTCACATTCTACCCTGGGTGACTATATTAGGCTAAATGAATGAGTTCAATGCAATGTGAAAACTCTACATTATATTTTGAGGCATGCATACATTTCATTCAACTTCCCAAGGTTTAACGGTTTCCTGGCAATAAGATTTTTATTTATTTTTATAGTTGGATATACCTGTGTTTCAAGATAGACTTGCAGGAAAAAATATTTAATGAAAAAACTACGTCTATTGGTAATTTGTGTTAGTGTTGTCGAGGGTGAGTTAGTTAGTGTAGATTTCACCCAGCGTCATCGTTACTGCTTTTTGAATGTAAGAAGTTAACATCCATTGAACCATTATTTTAATAAATCAAATGGAAATAGCCACAGATTGACAATATTGAATGATTTGGCCGATTAAGTAGTACTAATAATTACCTTTTTGATTTTAGGCGTGTCTAGTGCGTATGAAAGATACGACACTTGACAATAGTACTGATTAAACCAAATAATCGAACGTCATTGTGTTAATAGGTTTAACTATTTGAAATGAATGCATGGAAACTATTATAGTGGTTGTACCCCACTGAGAAATGCAAGCACTGCCAGTTATAAGCTAGGTGACATTTCACAAGTACTCTTGGATTACTTGTACGACGTAATGAGAAAACGTCCGTCGGAAAATAATTGGCCGCCTTTTTTATAGCATGTGGCCAAGAAATTATTTTCTTGATTTATGAAATCATTTTCAGATGACTCTTAAACCAACCAGTAGCTTGGAACTAAGCTGATGAGAACTCACGATTGTAATGAGAGTTGTGATTGTGTCTTGTAGGGTAATCGTAATGTGCTATAGTGTTAAATATTTTTAATTTCAGATAATTAGTGTCTCCCACAATGCAAGCTGTAAATGTTTATTCAACTAATGTCACGTCAGAAAACCTTAGCAGGCATGACATGCTGGCATGGGTTAATGACTGCTTGCAGTCTAATTTCGGAAAAATAGAGGAGCTGTGTACCGGTGCCGCATATTGCCAGTTCATGGATATGTTATTCACAGGTAGGGCATTTGTTTTGATTTAACATACAATATCGTAGTTGAAATCCATTTTACACCCACTGACATTTTTTTTAAATTTTAGGCAGCATAAATCTGAAGAAGGTGAAATTTAAAACAAACCTGGAACACGAATATATACAGAACTTCAAAATTCTTCAGGCCTCATTTAAAAAGATGGGAGTTGATAAGGTAAACATCTGTCTCCTTGGTTTAGCTGCAGACATTTATCTAATGTCTGCAAGAATTAAAATATAGATAGCTAGGTATTCTTTACAATAAGTTATTATTACTGAGATTCGTCTCAGCGGATACATTTATTTTACTCGGAGTAATTAAATGAAATGCTGCAGTTGGTGTGATGACAAGTACTTTTTTGCTCTAGTTACTTCTGCGGTGCACATACCTCGTTATCATACCAGTGTGATACTTTTGGCACCCTTATTTCAAGACCCGGAAGCACCTTTGTAATATTTTTCTTAGAGCAGAATGGATAATAGCTAACAGTACAATCTCCAAAAGTCAACATGGCATTTGAGTTATGTTCTTTGAAAAATTGTTTCCAGCCATGCCCTGGCACTACAACAGTCATATTTGATGAATGATTAAATGAACTAAATTATAGGTCCGTAATATGTAATACCATCAATTTTAATTGACCTTTCATTGATTGGTTGGAATGGATGTGAAGGTTTCCATAGTGAAGATCTGGGGTAAATACCAAATTTCCAAATTGTCATATTGTTGAGAAGCATTTTAAGACTTTAAAAATGGAAAATCTAGCAATAATGAGAGAGAGGTTATTTCACAAAAGGGTCTGATAGGAATGGAAAAGTTAGTACTGTGACATGCTTTAGTGATGGAGGTTCCAAAGAAATTTTAGTTGTGCCTCTAAGCTGATTGGGGATTTATAGGCCAGCACAGATGAAGCAGGACCATTATTTCATCAGCATTAGACAATTGACATGGAAATCCGAATTCCAAGCAAAAATATAACCGAATCGTGGTGAAATGTCTTTCTAGCAAAACTATTACTTCTCTTTGCAATTTCCAAGGTATTTTTGGGAAATCTATTATATGATCCAGCCCTTCGCCCTTCACTATGAAGAAGTGGTTCAGAGGGGTAAAATTATAGAATGGTTAAACCTTAAGGGAAGCAAGAGCCCTTCATAAACAAGTAATCTTGTTGGATTGCAGGTACAACAAACTAAGTGGAGTGAGGAGGTGGTAATACCACCCATTCCTTACTGCTACCATAAGTGTTATGCAAATTTTTACTCAATTTTTTCCAATTATTCTCTAACAAAATATTATTGTTGATACATATTGCAGTTATTTTTACAAACCTTAGTTTGTAGCATCTTGTTCTTGTGAAATCATTGTTAAATTGAAGTAAGTAATTTTTGTTTGTATTTTTATTATCTTGTAATGATTCAATTTACATCTTAAACATTTGTAATTTAATAGATTCATCATATAGTTGAATTTCCTTGAGAAAGTGATAATTGTACAGCTTGTCTGTCGGCAACATCATTTGAAATCATCTGTTGCAGTATGTAGTGGGTGGAAATCTATGATAGTCTTTGATGTAATACCTGTAAATGATAGCCTGTGATGCAGTTAGAATAATATCAATGTATTTGGTTTAGGGGTTTTTCTTTAAATATGTGCATTCATGAAAATAAATTCCTGGAAGAACCCTGGGATGATTATTGGCCACTGACCCAATAGCCTGGTTTCAAATCTGTCTAGTACCTCTTGACATCTTAAGCTTCATTTGAGCTTGAATTTTTTGGCACCAGGTTCTTCCTGGGTTCCCCCTACCTGGATGTATAAATTTCACATAACACTTCTTAAATATGAGGCGAGATCTACTATCGATTATCAAACCACTTTTCTGGTTTATTATTGTGAGAGAAAGGTTCCGCAATTAATATCCCAGAAAAATGTTTTATCTTGAAGTCATCATCTCAGCTGTCACAAATGCAATTGGCAGCATAGGTTCACCAATGAGAAGCTGTGTAGTGGTCCCTTAACAAAGTTCACCTAGGGAGAGTAGCATAGTTGCAAATATGCTCATTATTTCTCTCTTTCTCTCTGCCCATTGAGCATCTACAAGTGGACTTTGTGAGCTCATACTTGAATACACGTATGTTGTTTTTGAGATTGTACTGTGGTTGGTTTCACTGTTGTGAAATCCATTGTGGTCTTGCCGTATGATATGAAGTTGATAGTGAAGTTCTGTTAAGTGGGACAGTCATAAAAACCCATTTTGATTTTTTGGCTCCGTATAACTGTGCCGTCAGGTGCAATAATCATGATTAATCACATTGATTGCTTGGTCATTGAATTTTAGTTTAACTACGGATCTTAAAGCGGTTAATACCCTTTCGCAGTGAATTAAAGCCAGATTTTATGAGACTGCAATTTTTCATGCTGCTTAGAGCTCAATTAATTTACCTAGTTTGAAGGGTGCTCTCAGTTCTTGATTATTACTTCATTTCCCTTTAATTTTCAATCCTTTTCACTTATCCAAAACTTATTAATTACTGATTGTAGCTCCTGGTTTGATGTTATTTTTGTGACTTGCCAGTTAGCAGAAATGAGTGAACATGACATGCACCCTCATAGGCTTGTGAGAGATTTGCTATTGTAATATTTTATCTGAACAGACAGGGTTGTTAATTTAATAGATAATTAGTTAGAAAATGTTTCAAGTTGTTTTTGGCCCATGTTTTCTTCAAATGACATTGATTTTATGATCTCACTCCAAACACTTAACTGGTTTTACTGGATTTTTGTCATTATTTCAAGTGCTAAATTATAATTGATGCACATTAAAATTTTACAAAATTAAATTTTCCACAATATTGCCTTGGAGTCTCCAGTTAAAATTCTCTAGTTTTAATGGAAAAATTCACTGTAAAAGATAATTCAATGGTTAATTGATGTACAAAATGTATTAAATATAATCATTTTCATTTCAGAATTATTTGTTTTAAGTTTTATTAAGTACATATTTATGTTTATGTAAACAAAATATCATGCATGAAGTGCTCAATATTGAAATATATTGTCCCATTTTTAATAAAAATGTACCTGATATTTGTTTATGCCTGTAATGGGAAATGTTTTAGTACCATCTGGTTAGGGCTTCGTTTTTTATGCACTATAATAATTTTATCAGCATTGAAAAAATGTAAAAGTTTCATCTTCAGGTAAATTACACCAAGTGTTTCTTCTGTTCTATTCCTTTGAAGTAGCAAAAAACATTATGCCACATACTGTTTATAATTGAATTAAAATTAGAAACAATATGTTATTGGAGCCTCTTCTGGAGAAATAGTTTGATTTTGTCAGTTTTCACTTTGTCAGCCGTAGTTTACTGGGAAGGCATCAGAAAGGTAAAAAATGTTAATAAAGTATGGATGCTATATAAAGGTAATTAATAGTATGCAGCATCAAAATTTTTCATCGCACCTTGAAGTTATTTTGACATCTAATACATGAAATTGATAGATTTGAATTGCAATTGAAATCATGGATTTTCAAAATATTGGAGAGAATGAAAAGAGATGTCTTGGTGAAGGAATTGGTAGGATTGGTAGAATTAGCAGGCAAAAGAATATTCAACTACTAAGTTAAGTAGAAAATGGGGAGAGTGTGTATTTTAGATTACACCAAGGACATTTGGAAAATTGAGTGACAACAGACAAGTAAATTTTGTGGCTTAATTCTTATTTGGTTGAAATAATCTGATTTATTCAAGTTAATATATCATTAAGGAATCAAATGATTGTGGAAAAACTTCATTACCAAAAAGTGAGCTGGGATACTTATTGGAGATTAATATTATTCAAATGGGCCAGGTTACGGTAGATTTCAACTGATGGATTTAAAAATTTATGAATATGTTGTAAAGGACATCATGTAAGGGTAATGTAAAATCTTCTTGTTGAAAAGTTGAATCAGCGTTTAGTCACTCCTTTTAAGGATAGCATTAAATAGAAAGTCACAAAGTATTGTGTATTCCAACATGGTATAGTTTTCCACTTAGACGTTCATAAGTTAAGTTGTATGAAAAAGGAAATTCAATTAAATGACTGGAGTGAATATGTTCTTAACTTTTCTATAGTTGAAGTGATGTGTAATAAAGATGCTTTTTGCCTTTATAAGAATCGCTGATGCTGAAATAGATTTTGCATATGGGTTAAGTAGGTAAAGAGGATCTCAGGCTTACCTAATTAGTACTTTCATCTGCTTGTCATCAGACAAAATAGTATCCAATAGTATTCATATTGCCTTTATTTGTGCTGATTGGACTTGTGTGGTAGAATTTTAGGAAATTTTCAGTCTGCTATAGTATACCTACCTTAATTTCTCTATCAATTTTAGTTTTATCTCAAGATAGTTTGAAGGCATAAATGACTTTATAAAATTATGTAATTGATGAAAGTTTTCATAAAAATTTACTGGAATTAATACTTACTGTGATTGATATGCAAATATATTTTACCATTTGGTTTCAGTAAAATTTGTAAACTGAAAATGACTATACAAGAACCTTTGCTAGTAGTTCAATTTTAGCTTCATGTCAGTAGCTATTTGAGATATCCTCTGAATGGTTAATTTAATTTTTTTAAATAGTAGCAAAGGACATAATGAAGGACTGTGTGTCAATCAAATTTTAATTTATTTTTAAATTAAAATTTTCCTTTAAGTTGATAATCAACTATAGCTTTATATACTATTGAAATCAATAATTGCTATTCCATTGCCGAGTACTAATGGTTAAAGCAAAAGGTTTTTTGCACTTTCAATTCATGCGTGTGTACAAACAAGCTATAGCGTGTGATTTTTTTATATTTGGGCAGAGAATTAGTGAATATGAAGTTAAACAAATATGTGATCGTAATTTTAGTCAAACTCCATTAGCAGGATTTTAGGTAGTTAATTGTGTATATGTTATGCATAGTCATGCTTGGTAGTTAGTATCTTATATTGCTATAAATATATTTGTAGATACCACAGTGCCGTAGTTAATTTTGTTTGAAGATTTTTGCTGGAGCCTTTTTTTTAGTTAGGGTGAAAATATATATTTGTTTAACTCATAGGTGGTGTTTCTGGGAGCTTGGGCTTAAGGTAAATTGAGTTTCTGGATGAAGTAGTTGTGTTATAGGAAGGAAATGTGAGCCCTAGGTTCTGCCAAGTGACTGGTTAATCCTCTTGGAGTGATTTTGCTGAATTTGATATTGTTCATCAGGATGTAGCCTTGCTTGTCAAAAGCAAAATTTCAAGTTAAAAAAAAAGTGCTGAAGATTTAAACCTAGCAAGTTGATAAGGTGACTGGAGTGAATAATTGACAAAACTGCCATAAATATGGAATTTTCACTACAGTCTGACAATTTGACCTCTTCAATTTAGGTAATAAGATTTAATCATTTTAAAACAAATTGCCGAATTGCTTGTCAAAAGTGCTGATTAGTTACAATGAAATTTGAATCACCCCTGTGATGTTGAAATCTATTCCTATAGCAACTAATTATTCTGAGATCATATACAGGTATACATTAATTTAGGGTTATTTTAAAATGGAAAGCCTGGAACATTATGGTTATCCTTGAAATATGTTTGCATTGAATCTTATAATTGAAAATATAAATTTGTTGCTAAGAAACAGTAATTTCCAATATTTCTGAGCAAAGACATTTCCAATGATTTGTTCATTTCATGTGATGGAACCAATGAGACAAATGTTGTGGACAAATGAGTTTTTCCATTTTTATGATGTTGATATTATAAGTTTTTCTATAAAAATGATGAATATATTGCAAATATATAAAGGTAAAGGTTAGTAAAAAATATATTTTTTCTTAATGTAAACTTTCCTTTTATGAGAGGCAGTGCACAGTTCAGTTGTTTTGTCTCTCCAGAAATATAGAATTCATATATTTTGGTGTCTGGCCAAATTCATGTTTCTAATGGTTTTTTTCAGTTTCTTTCGTCGTCTCTTGTCATTGTGGTATGGAGTTCCTTACTATTTAATTTCAATAAAATTACTTTCAAGAGCACAAGTTTTGCTCAGTACATCTTAATGGTTTTTTATGCTATTGTTAGCTTACTCTAAAAAATTGAGTTCAAACTCCTCATAAAAAATAGCGTAAGCAAACAGGCTTCTGAATAAATGGTGCCAAATGGTCATAAGGAACAACATTTATTCTGCAAAGTCTGTTAGTTATAAATGGCAATGTTAGTTATAAATGGCAAAGTCTGTTAGTTATAAATGAAAAATGCTTTGCTGAAGATTTATTTAGATAATGATTTTGAAGATTTTGTTTTATCACTTTTTAAGAAGTTTTATTTATTAACTATAGTGTATTAAAAATCTTATTTAATTGCATGGTATCAATATTTTCGGTGATCATACAATTTTTTTCAATCACTCTTCATTAGAGTGGGGAAATATGTAAAAATACGCTGTAATAATAAAATTTAATTGTTTTTTATTGTGTGCATTTAGGTTCAGTATCAGTGAGTGAAGTACCATCTTTGGTCTGGGATTCTTTGTGCAGTTTAAAAACAATTTTTCCAAGGTTAAAGAATGGTATTAATCTGCAAAATACTTTTTATCCACGTATTATATTAAGTTTAGAGTAAATAATTTCTATGCTAGGCTTGACCCAGCACTGATACCCTTGTCTTTTTTACCTTAAGCACAGTGTGTTCATTATTGACAATATACACTTCTTTTTTAATGCTGGTTGCCTCTGTTCGACTTCCTCTGGCTTCTTTATTCCATTTGCAATGCACGCTGGTGCTCTACCTCGCACCTGATCAACACTGTAGGTTATACCTGTGGATAAACTGATCAAGGGGCGCTTCCAAGACAACTTTGAGTTCCTGCAATGGTTTAAGAAGTTCTTTGATGCCAACTATGATGGACGTGATTATGAGGCATATGAATGTCGTGGGGGTCTACAACTGGGGCAGGGTGCTCATCAGCACCTCCAGGCATCGGCACTCCCATCGTCAACGACTACCAGGAAGCCAATGCCAACTGCCCCCGCAACATATGCACCCATTCAAGTGCCCCCCACAACTGTGGTGCAGCCAGTGTCCTTGCCTCCTGTGGCACGAACTGCACCCATAAGGCAGGCTGGTAAATGACCCAAGACTTCATTGCCATTCACATATTGCTTCCAGTTACTTGTTTTTGACTGTTGTCACTCATAGTGGTCTTTGAAAGTTTTTATGTGGCATAAGTGGAAAAATGTTTTACCTGTTATGAGATTGATGGGAATGGATGTTGGTGCCCATTTGCAAGTTAGGCATGTTTTATGTGATCCTAATGATATCTAATAAGAGAGAGTGTTTCATGTGTTTCTTTGACCAACTACTTAGAGGCTATTTGAATTTTTTAGGATATTGTTTATACTCAGCAAATCATTCATTTAATAGAGTTAAACTTGGTAATTAAATCAAGTGAAAATTACGAACGTCGGAAAAGATTGAGCTACCGTTCTTGTAGAATGTTTTATAATTTACAAGAAATTTTAGTTGTTTTGTTAACTCAAGTATCAAGAAATTTTATTTTTTCGGAAATTTTTAAATTTTCTAAAAAAATCTAGTGTTAACTCATTTAACTTACATTGATATTATAGTTTAAAAGTGAATGATTCCGAAGCCATTGTAAAAAAAATTACTTGTTGTAATTGACTAATATCGTGAATTAGCTCGGTAATATAATTTTGTAATTCTTATCATATTTTATGCATAATTATAATTTTATATGGTAAATAATTTATCACAATTGGTAAATTTTGAATATGATAATAAGGTTATAGTGTACACAGTGAGTATATGAGCTACTTGTTTGCCGTCGAAAAACCTACTTGTTTTATATAATACCCATGTTGTTTTATGTGTCAATGTATAGTTCACAATTGCGGGCAGTTAGTATAAGTATTCTTATGCATTTGTGCCATTTAGGTGTTGTTTTCTGTAAATTTCTAATGGTTGATTGATGAAGTCAGCACCAACACACAGTTGCCTAACTAAACGTTGACTTCATCCGACGGCATCTTTGCAGTGAATTAGTGAACTTTTTCTTTGGTCTAGCCTCTTGCTTATTTCAAAAGGTATTTGGTCAACTCTCTCACTGCTTAAGGGCCACTTATATTTCTGTAACAAGAAGTTCAAACAAAAGATATCATGGTGCTGCTCAGTGAATGCAACCTGTTAAATATTGCAGGCAGTCTTACAGGTACCTCCTTTCAATGAGATAATTTACTGCTGAGAAATTAAGATGTCGATGTTCACAGTATCCCAATTTTTCATTCCTTAGCCTAAAACTTAGCCAATGTTTGCACCAAAATTCATTTTGTTAAAAATTCAGACTAATAATGCATGCTGCTGTTCAGATGGGATATTATCACTGTTCTTCACAACAACCAATGATAAGACTCAGCAAACTGAATGTTTTAAATCTTGAGGATAAATGTATTACTATGAAGATAAATGGAAAGTGGGAAATGATTTATTGTTGTAGGATTGTATGTTGTTAAAGTCATAAGTTCATTTCAGGAATTGATTTATTCTTGCAGTGATGAGTTTTCAGAAAGGACTGGTACTATATGGGACTTGGGGGAGTGGCTGTTTAGTGGAATTTACAACTCAACCCATTACTGTCATTACTTTTGGGTGCATAGGTAGAGTTTAAAAATTCTTAAGTCTGAAAATAGCCAACCAAATGGGTTTGAAATCTTATTTGCAAATCTCATAGTCAAATTTTGTTTGCTACATCCATGCCCCTCATGCTTGACTTAAAGATGGCTGTTTTTGTATTCCCAGGTGGACTAATTGGTTTCTCAGCATTCCATAATTCAATTCTTACTAAACTAGTCATAAATTGGAAATGTTCAATTAGGTTTCCTGCTTAGTGAATTCTTGATGACAATTAATGTTTTTTCTCAGCTTTTACGAAGACTTGAGTGATGAAAGAAGATACTTGGCATTACTTTTCCACATAAAAAGTTATTTACGACCTAGGTGTCATTACAGGGCCACATCTTCTGGTATGCTGTAGTGAAACATAGGTCGTAAATAAACTAAATGTGGGAAAGTCAAGTGTCTTCGTGAAGGATTTCCACCATGTTATGCTAGGAATTATTAAGTGATGGCTGAGAGTTTTTCATGCAGCTATGTTAAATGATTGGTGGAAACATCCAACTGCATTGTTGAAAATTTGTATTTACATATTTGCAGGTATTAGGATATCCATTATAAATGTCTAAGTGGTCGTGTGCACCCTTCGTCTTAATATGCTACTCAAGCAATTCTTAAATGGGATCTTCCTGAAACAGGAACTTTGAGTGAACGTTTTTCAATTTGAATTCTATAGAAAGTATTAGATTCAGTATTCTGCACAGAAGTGAGTAGTACTTGGTCTGTAGTTAGTCGTGAATCCCTGCCAATTACCACAAATTTTATTTGGCGTTTTGTTGCAAGTAATTTCCTTACTGTGTTGTGGATCTATTATCGATGGAATGGCTCCAAATTTGTGCTTGTGAATTTAGGAAACTCGAAAAATAAATTTTTTCATCAAGCTATGAAATTTTGGTGTTGCCAGAAGGTTTTCATCATTCAACTGCACTACATATTTGGTGTTAATGATTTATTTGAAAGTATTGTGGATAAAACTTTCATGACATTTAATAAATTAGAACTTATGACTGGAATTTGGTAGCATATAATTCACATTTTTTGAATTTCCCCCACGTCTAGGTTGGCTATTTTCAAGTTTAGTGAATCTCATCACACACACTTATTTTGCATGAAGTGTTGTTTACCACTTTTTTTTAATTTGAGTGTTCATGAAAAATAAAAATTAATAGTCCTTTCTAATTAGTCTTAAGTCAAAAATTTGTTTTAAGGGGAGTGGAAGAGTTAGTTCTAGCTGTAGCAATTACTGTTCTTAATAAATTAATGTTTAGCCGTATTTAAGGGATTTTCACATGTTCTCCTCATAATTTCATTATTTATCAACTATCATATGCTGTTAACACTTGGCAATACATTTTTTACCTCATCATTTTATCTCTGTTCCTTTTCCTTAATTATATTCAAAACTTGGTCCACAACAAGGTCCACATGTTTTTTATATCCTTTTTCGAAATTTTTCTCCTTCTAACTGCAGTACTAATTTTTTTATGAATGTACATCTTCTTCAGTGATGCCCAGTTAATATCTATCAAAAACTTGCCTTTAAGTGTAGACTACTGATGATAAGAATATCTTCTATTGCTCAAACACTAATTTTATCTGTTACTCCATCATACTCTCTCTAGCACCTCGACTTTTTTCTTTGGCTTTTCTACCTATTAATGATTCTTCAAAGTTCTTATCACTCATTTATGCTCATTGATCATTTCTTCATTAACAAATTGTGGAGGTTGGCGCTGGAAAAAATGTAGCATTCTTTTCTTCCATACCAGTTCCTAGTAGTTTTGTTTGAGATTTTCCTATCTAGTTACTAGTAATGACCTATAGATATCATTTTTGACCCTGGTACCAGTATTTTCTTAAATTTGATTTGTTTTGGGCCATTATTACACAACCATTTGTAATACATATTATCAATATATTTTACATTCACTACCCTGCAGCTTAATATTCTTCCTGTTCTGGTATGCAGGATTCCTGACCTGGTAAGATAACTATTTTTGTTTCCATTACTTCAGTGAACATACCTAGAATTAATGGTCTAGTTGATGATAACTAGGTATATTTAACTGAAAATGTGATTAATGACATCTTTGTCAGTTCCACTGATTTTTATTTTAAAAAACAACTGGTTTCATTGAATGGTCGACATCTTCAGGTACAATATACAGGACCATTTGACAGTTATATATGCATGGATGTAGTAAGAGGGGGTTTTGGGTGGATGGTAGGTGTGGTGAATAGGTGGGGTGAGGATAGTGACCAACCAAGAAAGTGGGAGGAATGGGAGAGGGAATAGATTGAAGTGTATAGAGCAGCAGCCATGACCGGTTGAGATGACTCACTGTGAGGGGTTGATGGTGATGCTAGGTAGAGGAGAGGTGAATAAGAGATGAGGGGGGCCAATGAATTTGATGGCTTTCAGCTTTCAGGTTAGGTGGTTCAGAAAATTAACCTCCACAGACCAAGTAATCCACTACAGTTCACATAATCACATCTTTCAGAAGCTAGTTGCCGTTCATTCAGTGATAAGGAGACTGATAAACATCCCCCTCTCTGTGAACATTACAATCGGAAATTTAAAGACTTAACTAAAACCATGAAAATCATTGCATCCAACATCATCTACATACCTGAACTCTTAGACGTTTTACACAAAAAGGGCACTTTGTACACACATTCAATTATTTATAACGGGGGTGGATACGGAGAAAAAAAGGAAACAAAATGGTGTTAACTGACATTTTTAGAGGAAATTTCCCATTGAGTGGCCAGTGCTTTTCCTAAGGATCAGTGTGCAGTGGCTTTATACAACAAAAGAAATTTGAAGAATTTACTAACCAAAACAAAAGACCCAGTTAAACAAAATGAAAAAAGTTGTTTATAAATTGAAATGTAAAGACTGAAACACTATTTGTACAGGACAGAGGGAAGATCATTTAAGGTTATAAGTGAAGACCACAAAGTGTTTCCTCAAGGCAAATATTTCACAATCCTACTTTGCCGAACACTTGTGGGAAGGGGAGGATACATGAGTGATTTTACCCCCCCCCCCCCGAAGTCCTCCATAATGAAAGCAAGGGCTGAAGAATGATGTATCAGAACAACTGGAGATGAGGAAAAACTGAAATGGGATTCCTGGTCAATAATAATGTTTTCCCCTTACATCCCCTCTCCTTGATGTTCCTTAAACCTAGTGTGTTTTCCCAAATGTCTCGCCCCCCCCCCTCTCATCTCCTGTTCATCTCCCCTCTACCTAGCACCACCATCAACCACCTGCAGAGGGTCAACTCAACCGTTTGTTGCTGCCGCTCTACTCTTCATCTATTCCCATTCCCCCCCACTTCCTTGGTTGGTCACTATCCTCCCCCCCACCTCTTTACCACACCTACCATCCACCCAAAACCCCCTCTTACTACATCCATGCATATATTAATGTCAAATAGTCCGGTATATTGCACCTGAAGATGTTGACCATTTGATGAAACCAGTTGTTTTTAAATTAAAAATCAGTGAAACTTGCAAAATTGTTATTATTCACTTTTCATCATGAGTGAATCAAGTTGAGTCGCAAACCATGGAGTATATTTAACTAGTTGTCATGTTCTAGGTACCAATCACTGTCAAAGTCATCTGCTGGGTACCTCTTGCAAACTGCTGTTTGAAGTACTTTTTTCACCATATTATTATAAACATTGTATCTTCTGTCTAATAACATCTCCATTAGGCTTTGTTGATAATTAATTCCAAGCAATGTGTTCAGCATAGCTAGGCCTTATTGGGAACAGAGTCCTAGTAGTCATTTGTTCTGCTTACTCAATCCATATTTTCTCATCTCTTCTTCTTGTTATTCACTCTAATTCCAATCTCTTTGAATGACATTTTATTCTCTTTTGATTTTCTTTACCATTTCTGCTATTCATTTGAAAGAATCCACCAATTCATTCCCATCATAGCCTCATGTACTGCTATTCTAATCATACAAAGCATAGATAAAAATCCCGTTTCCTGCAGATAGTATTTGCTATCTTTTTCATAATTTCTTTGCTTTTTAAATTTTTGTGTTGGTATGGTAACTCGATGAAACTGAATATTGCAGGCTGGTGTGTACTGAAGCAAATTGGGGCAGTGCTTCTGAATATCCTTGAGTTCTATAATTAGTCTTCTGGATGTAATATTTTTTAAGTTACGGACAGGATGGAATGGAATTAAGTATATTCTACTCTGTTTTCCTTTGGGTCATACATATTCTCTTTTATGAGATTACTAATATGGCAAGCCTAAATGGTTTTTGTATGCAAGATGCCGACATTAACCTATATTGAAACGTGTGGGTGCAGTTTGTAGTCTGTAATTCAAGGCATTCTGCCAAAAAAATTGTCCATAGGATGCTACCTTTAACCTCTACCTTCAAATCAGTTTTCCCATACTCTATTTGAAAATATCTGAACTTTGGATGTTCATATATTAAATATAATTCATGTAAAGAGAAGTTTTTCCCAAACCAAATAATTCTCCTTGTTGCCTCTCCAGAAAGTATTCATCTTCAGAAAACTTAATTGTTAAGTTCAGAATGGTACAGAAGTTAGGTATTTTCCTGGCTTAATATGATAAGGGAATAGGCTCGAACTCGGGAAGTGCCATATTTTTCAGATGTGATTGAGATGTGGTTGTCTGTGGGTAACCTTAAAATGTGGGATTCAAGGCACCTTTGATTAAAATTAGGCCAATACCAATGTCAAGGTTCTTTCTACCCTTAGCATATATAATAAGTATTCTAGTGGTACAACCTGGTGAAATGTCCCCCATGGTCTTAGAATTGCTTGTGAATTAATGTCTTATTTATATATTTGAATGTTTCAATTCATTAGGTGAGTTCTGCCTCTTTTATCTAGTAAAAAAAAAATCCTACAAATTTTGCAAGTTTTGTTTATTGGAAAAGTGTGTTTTGAATGGCAAAGGCTGTGTAAAATTTTACAGCAAGGTCTTCCACTCCCAATGATGGTTATGGTATTTTTGTTATGGTACAGCATAGTTCCCCTGTGCTATAAGTTAGTATATGTTTTTTACTCATTTCAATGTGTGGTGGATTATTGGATATTATGTTTTATTGTATATAATGACAGCATAAAACTTCAAATGTCTCACTTCAAACTATTGACAATTACACTAACTGCTCCCAGTTGCACTGGAATTGTTTGATTTTGACAACACACGACTAGGAGTGAATTAATAATAGTGCATTTCAGCTGTGATTGCACAATTATTGCCTTTGTCATGCATACACTATATTGTTTTGTGCACACATTTAGTGTGTGCTGTATTTTCTTTTACCGAGGCACAGTAGAACCCATGTTGCCAGTGGCAATCACCGTTTTTGTTCACCTTTTTTGCATTTAGGC
This sequence comes from Hetaerina americana, assembly GCF_022747635.1. Lineage (NCBI taxonomy): Eukaryota > Metazoa > Arthropoda > Insecta > Odonata > Calopterygidae > Hetaerina > Hetaerina americana. Next base: position 67,305,817 of record NW_027286874.1, on the reverse strand, counting down.
ATTTGTGGAATTGTTATGCTGTATTTTAATGCAAAGTTTCATAGTAATTACTACTTTGAAAGCTATGGCTTGATGTCTGCTTGGTGAAAACATCAAAAACCTTCATTTTTTTAGCCTGCTTAGTAAAATATATTGTATGCATCTAGTGTGGGCTGTGTTTGGTGATAAGATTTGTATGTAATCCTGTTGTCAGGGATGTATTAATTTTTCCCCCTACCTGTTATATGTTTTTGTGTGTATATATATTTATATATACAACTTGTATTTTCTTCAGCTTGGTTCTTATATTTTTTGTGATTTTTATTCATAATCTCTTATATTGTTAGACACCTTACGTAATCCCAGTGTTTACAGTTATTACCATTGTGCTCTCCTGATGTCATTTGTAAATATTTCAATATTTCTGTATTGTTGATTGGTTATGTCCATGGCTTTTAATTATTTTGTTTATTTCATGAATTTTTTAATTGGTGGCATATTTGCATGGAAGATTTGGTGCACTGATTATTCTCTTGCTTTGAAACACCATGCCTGACCCCTCCCCTCCTGTCATATCACCTCTCAGATAGTGCCAATTGACCGGCTGGTGAAAGGGCGTTTCCAAGACAACTTTGAGTTCCTTCAGTGGTTCAAGAAGTTCTTTGATGCCAACTACAGCGGAGTGGATTATGATGCAATGGCGATGCGAAACAGTGAGATTCTAGGGGGAGGTGGGGCATCGGCTCCCAAAGGCCATAATCATTCTGGTGTCAAGAAAGCATTGGCTTCAGGGAACAGGGAGACCAACTCAACCTTCAGTTGTGGTTCAGTTACTTCTGCAGGAAATGTTGCCACCGTGCCACCCATGTCACGTCCAACATCACGAGCGGGTGAATTTTCATGATATATATATATATATTTGAAAGTATTATTGTTTTGGGGATAATTTGTTTGGAGTAATTTAGTTTGATTCTGTAATATTCCTAAGAAGGGTTTATTAATGCTATAGGTTGAGGTGTCCAATCTTGATTGAGATGATATTTGCATCTTGGTTTCTACTCTTAATTTGCAGAAAATATTTTCAGTATCTTGCACTTTAATGTGCTAGTAATGTGTTGCTTACTCATTGACTTCATTTAATGAACTTTTGTTTTTAAATTGGAGTATTTTATTTGAATGACAGGATACTCCAGCTCAGTAATCCCACTGAATTTGATTCATAAGAGTAAATAGGTTAATTGTGCTCCAATTGAGATAATCTTCATACTCCGCATATTTTGGAGAAATTAATTATTCTGGAATGTTAACTAAATGTCAATTTCATAGAATTACTCATTCTCTTAAAAGTCTCATGACTGATAAAAAAACTGCATGATTTTAAATGGATGTATGCATAGAGCTAGTTTATGAAAAAATATTATTATTAAACTTTACTAAAAAGCTTCTGAGCAGTTTTATGATACTTTTTAGAATACTTGTTGCTTTTGTCTGCATATATTATCCTAATCACATCTTTTTCTGATATATGATGGTTCATGTCCTTTCTGCTATTTAAGAATTATACTAAATTGCAGGAGTACATGACATTTTTGTCATTTTTTATTATCATTGTAATTATATTTGCTGAGGAATATTAATGTATGGTTTTAGCAAAAAATGCTGCAAGTGCTCTTAAGATGGCACTGTAAGAAGGGAGGTTAAGGGTGAAATAAACATTAAACTCTGTGGTATGTCTTAGGATAACAATTATTATACGAATATGATGAAAAGTAACCATGATGGTTAATTTCTTAACCATTAGTAAAGTAAATTACCAGGCTCTTTTAATTTCCTTTAAGTTCTGTTATATTATTGCATCATGCTTATTTTGCTGTTCATGGAAAAACAGAAATAATGAAGGCAAATCAGTTTTAGACTTGTAAAATTTGTGTTTGGGGATATTAATGATATATTATTTCTCTATGGTCTGTATAAAGTCAGTCGTGCCCATCTTAACCTAATCAGTTTGTTCTGATTTTATGTCCGCAAGGAGTGCCTTTTCTGGTGAAAGTGTATATTTTAAAATTGCTGGACTTCATTCGAATGATTTTTGTTATTCTGTGCTGCCAATTTTGACTCCTTTAAATTTCATATAAAGTTTAATGCAGCAACTGTGAAGTTAATTTGCCTAAAGTAGTGGTTATTGCTACTTTTTACTGCTTATTGTGCGTGGAAGGCCTAAGAATTAGTTATCCTAAAGTAATGTGGGTTAATAATTTATATCTGTGGAGGAATTAATGCTCTCCTTTAGTGGTTACGTAAGCCTTAATGCATATGATTCAATTTAATGGTTGCTTGCTATTAAGCAAAGGTCAGCAAGTGCTTGATGGAAATGTTTTGCCATTTGGCTATGTTCCCAGCATTTATTTTATTAGTGATAGGTTTGCCATTGTTGTAGTGGAGCATTACTTGTTGCATGTGAAGCACTAACATTGCATGTACGTGATGAATGTGATAAGTCAATAATTTTTTAATTACATTCATTTCAATTTTCACCTGGGGTTTTGTGCTAAACATTCCCGTGAGAATTATTGTGGGGTGATCGTTTGAAGTTTATGCTGAATATTTCATGGTGATCAGTTTATGCTAAATATTACCAAATATTTGTATCTCACAACTGTTAACTATCTTAATTCACAGGTACTGACACATTCATGTATTCAATTGCATTTCTTTCCATTTTAATGTAGTACCAAAGGCACAGGCAAATCCTCGAGCTAACCCCATGCGATCCAACCAGAAGGGAGATAATGGGAGAGTGGAAGAATTGGCAGCCGAGGTAAAAAATAAAAATACTGTTGATGCAAAAAATATTTCTTCTCGACCTTATGTTTATTTTGTCGCAAAATATCCATTTCTCTTTCAGCTGCTGGATATGAAGCTGACTGTTGAAGGCTTAGAAAAGGAAAGAGATTTTTATTTCGGTAAGCTGAGAGACATAGAAGTTATGTGCCAGGAGAGTGAAGTGCAAGGAGCTGATAATGGATTGGTGGCAAAGATTCTTGATATTCTTTATGCAACTGAAGTAAGTAGTACAACTGCTTATTTTGAAAATGGTTGATGCAGTTATAATGTGCTTTTTCACAACAGTCTTGTGTTCAGAAAATTAGGTCATCGTTAATTCATTCATTCTTCATATTTTCATTGCATCATATTATTTTTAGTCATGACATCTTAATTTCCTAAGGTTACTAATTTTATCAATAAAGTGGTGATTGCATGAATAACTAATTTGAGTAAATAATATTCAGTAATAGTAACTTGAATGAAGTTAAAAAGTTGCTTATAAAAGACATTGCCCATTTTACTACCAAAAAAATACTTGAGTACATGCATTCATGTAGACATAAAATTTAAAATGTTGTTTATTTCTTATGAAGACTGCTCAGTTGGATTGAAAAAATACAAATGTCAAATATTGCTATTTTATATAACTCTTGCTTTGTCCAATAGGTACAGAGAAACCTCAAGTGTACAGACCCCAAGTTTACTTAATACTCTAGTTTACTTAATTTTTTTAAGGATTCGGAGAGATCTCCAAATCAGTACCATTAAAACCTCAAATTTAACCTGTATACTCCTAAAACCTTGAAATTACCTGAAATCTCCGTACTCCAAAGAGTGGAGCAAATTTTCACTAGTTTTTTCTCAGTTTTCATTTTAATGTTTGCTTTTATTATTTTTCTTTTTTATATTGATTCTTTAAAATAGTTTACTTAAATTTACCAATGTGGTATAACTCTCTATTTTTGAAATGACCAGTCTGCTGGCTGGCTGGCACAGTGATCTGAACCATTCAAAGGTGAGGCTTTTCCTTTTCCAACAACATCAGGTTTTGTAACACACTCAAAATAACATCACAGCTATTGAGTTGACCGTGGTTACGTGTTATTTAATTATAATATTGATTATTTTTATTTTGAAAAGGTTGAAAGAAAATTTAAAAATTGAAAATAAAGCAGGAGCTGGAAATTCTTTCAAAAATTACACGGGTCATGCAATAAGTCCTTAGGAGAAAATTCAGTAACGTTTTTTTGGGTAGATTATTTTTATTTTTCAACATAATCTTCTTTTAGCCCAATACACTTTTCCCAGCGATCTCCAGCTTTTTTAGGCCACCCAGTAAGTACAATTTTAGAAGATCCTCATTATAGGCATCTGTGTTGGCAATGACCTTGTTGGCTGTGAATTACATTGGACCATTTTTTCATGTTTGGAAAGAAAAGTAGTACTTGGGGCGAGCAAGTCAGGTATAAACAGTGGATGTTGTATTGATGCAAACTTTAATTCCATAATTTTTGCCATCGAAACTTAGCAGATATGTCTTAATGGAAGAGAATGTTTTCCTTTGCTAAATGAGGACTTTTTCTTGATTTTTTAGTTCATCCAATGCAATAAAAATACGTAATACTCTGCATTTATTGTTTGCCCTTTTTGCAAGTTGTCAATGTAGGTGATAGTATTAAGTTATTTGTTTAGAGATTTGGTGTATATTCATGCACACAAATATAGAACGCAACCAGTGTGTAAATTATATTTTTTTAAAATTGCAAAATATGTGTATACATTTAGATACATTTACGTACATACAACCATATACATACTATATTAACATATTGTCAAATTTGGTTTAGTTTGAATTGATGTGGAGTGACAATATCAGAAATCCATTTACAGAATAGAACGGGTTATTTTTTAATAGTTTGAACCGAGTTTTCTTAAAAATGTATTTTTGTTTCATATTTGATTTCATGGGGAATTAATTGAACAACCTTAAACCCATAGCTTTGGGCTTGTGAGCAGCATTGAGTGTTGTGACAAATGGCCGTTGTAGGTCATTGCTGGTCGTTGTGTTGGACCTCTACTGAGAGATTTTACCCTTTCCCATGCAAGATGACAGAAAAATATATACAGGGTACGGCAGTTAAATCCAGGCAAAGGAAACTTTTGTTTGAAGGCTAATGTATTTAATAAAATGCAAATGAAAATCCTATTACATACAAGTAGTCGTATCTGTCAGGAGTGACATGACTCAATTTAAACTCCTTCAGCTGCAATGACCGCCTCCAATCTGGTCCTGAATCGATCGCACCCACTCTTTAAAACAGAGCTGTCCTTATTCGCGAATGCTGCTACGATAGCGGTGCGTAGATAAGTGGCATTAGGGTGCTTCGTCTTATTGGTAACTCTTTCACCTGTGCTGCAAACATAATAGTTGAGGGGGTTCAAGTCCGGGCTATTCCGGGGCCAGAACTCCTTTGACTAGAACATGTCAATGTTATCCGAAAGCCAGTTTTGGACTAAATGGCTGGTATGAGCTGGTGCACCGTCCTGTTGAAAGAAATATTGTCTCCCCAAGGCCACAGTTACCATCCACAGTTTCATGACATTCTTCAAAATTTGCAAATTCGCAACATTTTGCAAAATTCCTCTGAAATCATCACCTGAGTGTTTCCTCGAATGACATTTCCTCACCGGGTCTGCGAAACCTGCCTCAGACTTCTCCAAAGCATTATACTTAGCCATAATATTGTAAACAGCTGATCTGGGGTACCCAAAGAATTGAACTATTTCACTGGGTGAACGCTCAGCGCGAACACTTTCAATAATACTGGCTCTTCAATTGTATACAACACTTGTGCATAACATCTCGGCCATTTTGAGGTTATAACTGTTTACTAGATGCCTATTGCTTTTAAGAAGGCCAATCGCGACCTCCAGGGGAACTGCGACACGGCAGGAAATTCAAATTGATATTTGTTTGGTGATAACTTCACCACCCTGTATCTAAGGTACTGGTAATAAACCATGTCATTTGAAAAGAGGTCTACATGTTTTATCACAAGGGACATTGCGCTTAACATATTTTCACATGGCGAGAGGAACCCCAAAAGAGAATATTAAAAGTAACACGAGAATAAAATTCAGTGAGATAAATGGATGAAAGGACCTCAGAATGCATAGAATGTCTAATATTTCTTATATTGAAGTCGAGGGAACCTGTGTTCCTACCAAGACATGTTTTTGTGCAGGTTAACACTAAGGAAGTGGGTACTGGAATTCTGGGGAATGCGTTTACACCTACTGCATCCATTAAGATTGCAACAGAAACTTTGTTTTTATTAGTGAAGGAATGAAGTAATCGGAAAGGCTAACTTTATTTATGAAAGCATAATAGAATCCAAATAAATAGTTTATTATTTATGATAGTTACCTAATTCCTTTTTTCTAGAAAACTATCTAGAGGCATTTATTTTCGCTATCACTTCAATATTTTGTAAAAATGTGACTGAATTGTCATTAAATAAATTTCTGGCATGCATCACCACTTCCTTATTTGGGTGATTCTTCATGTGCATGGTATGATGCAACAGCCTCCTGTGATCTCCATATCGCATTTAGCTTGCTGTTTTGGACTTGACACTTCTAGAAGGCTCATTAATTTTCTGAATAACAAACAAGTAAGGGTTTAATTTCCATATCACTTCCTGCATATTTGCAAAATAGTAGCATGAGATGGCCTTTCGTTGGCTTGTGACAAGATCTCCTGCTGCAGAGAGTTCTTCTACATGACTTTTATTGCATTGTAAAATGACATTAAGGGGTAGAGGTGTAGCATTGATTGAGGGGGTAGCACACTGACTTTTTGAGATCAGAATATCCTGCACTACTAAGTTTAAACTGACCGGAGTTTGGTTTTTCAGAAGCAAAATCTTTCTCGGGGTTGAGTTTTACAGTAATAGCAAAATTAGATATTCCCTTCCATAGATTAACCTTTTTTGCTGTGAGAGAATCTTTTAAAATTAATATTTCCTGTTTTAGAACCTCGATATTAGATGCCATGTCTGGGTAGTGTGAATTACTTGGCACTGCAGGAAAAGTGTTTTAAAAAAAATATACCTGCATTCAAATATGGCTTTTAAGAATGGATCATTCAGATTATTGCATTTAGAATGAAAAATGCGTGGACATAATTCTCAATTAACTTGTTCTGTAGGATTAAAGGAAGTATTACAGGAGCTACACTGGCTTGTACAATAACTGGCCACCTTCTTGTAGTATGACTCCATGTGCATCCCTAAAAACCATGGCCATCACTTTGTTGGCTGATTTCACCGTATTCACCTTCTTCAGAATTGGATAACCTTTTATAAACTCACTGTTTTGACTCACTCTTTGTCTTTGCAGTGTGGTAGTGTATCACTGTTTGTCCACAGCTATGTATTGATGCAGCGACTTGTCATAATTGTGATGATAAAGTGCCAAAACAGCCTATTGCAATATTGGCCACACTATTGCCTTTATTTTCCACTGAGAGCAAACAGTGCTTATCTTGCCGAGATTGTTGCGCAGTCAATTTTGTGTTCTCAATATTGTACAGTTTCTTGTACAATATTGAGAACACTGTACTTTGTGATATACCTTGTGCATTAACTATTTTTCAAACTTTGATTCGTTGATCACTCAAAACCATGCTGTGTCATTTGTCAATCATTTCCAAGAAAGTCACTTCCACTGGATGTTTCTAGCAATGTTCATCATTTGTGAATGCACAACCATGTTTAAACTCATTTGCCCAATTGTAAACAGTTGCAAACACAGGAGCAGATGTGCCATGAACTACCAACATCCAATTCAGCTTTGATCTCTTTCAATGTTAAGCTTTTTAAATGCATTGTTTGTCCACCACAGGTAAACAATTTTTCTTTTCATTTTTTTAATTGAACAAGTATTAGTTGTTTCAATTGACTATTAAATTAAACCACACAATGGATGTAGCTGAAACTTGAACAGCAGTCTATTAGGAGTTGAGGCTTACTAAAAGCAAACCTTTTCTGATGCTGCAAATGCCATCTCTTGGATTCTCTAAGGAGTAGTTGAAAGACCCACTTTATGCAAGTATGGGAAACCTTAGGGTTTATAAGTCTTCATATGAAGAATTTTAACTTCAAAAGTTTCCATGGTTGGCCTTTTTCATTTACATTTATAAACCTGATTGTGTTAAAATTGTTGTTCATATGATTTATTTTATTGTAATCCTGCAAGGTATTTCAGGAAAGATTTAAAAAAACACAAATGTAAACTTTTAATGTATCCTAACCTGAAGCCTCACTTTTAAAGGCTTCATGTGTACATTGTGGAAGAGTACCAATATATTTAAATTACTCTTGTACTTCCAAATTTGCTGACTGCGTCTACTTAACTGGATAAACTTGCGAGACCACTTTCCATGTAAAACTGCATATTTACTGGAAGTACCCAATACATCGTCAAACTCGAAGAAGTAGACACAAATGGTTGTCTTGTTTGCTTTGTCAAGATGTGGAAGGCAATGAAGTCAATTTTTTCACTAGTTTCAATGTGTGTTCAATCTTTAACAAAAATAGGGATGTTTCAATTTGGACCTAGTGTGCGCTTGCTCATGTAGATCATTCTAAAACTTCCTACCAGAAAAGCATTGCAACGGCATATGCAGCTGATGCTGCAAATTAATAATTCATATGTATATCATGCTTAGTATTTTGTTTGGTACATTAGTAAATAATGGAATCTTCCTTCCAGGATGGATTTGCTGCACCCGAGGACGATGTTGATGTGGCGAATCAACCAAATGATGAAGAGGAGTATTGAAATATCTGCAAGCTGTAAAAAATTGTTCATTATGAGCTCTCTCTTCTCCAGCCCATGTCCACTCCACACCTGAGTGGTGTCAAGAAAAGGAAAGATTTCAGAAATTCTGCCCAGTGGGAAGATGGGCAGTTGCTTCTGTTATGAGTTATTGTGATGCACACCATTCACTAATTACTTGTGCTGCAAAGACCACCTTTTAACACAAAGATATAACCTGTAGATGAGCATTCATTTTAATATTTTAATGCCTTCTTTGTTCACATTCCGGGCTTTCTATGTTCGTGAGGAAGTTCAGTCACTAATGGTTAATTGAAAGGTTTAGTTTCATTGAATTTTGTTTTACCACATGGTCCTAGTTACAGAAGGTCCATCTGTTTAAAATATTTATAACTATCTCCTATATCATAATTCAGTATGCACCCAATTATTACTTTCCTTTGACACATTTGCTCTCCCCTCTTTTTGTGTATTAACAAAATTGATATGCATCTTGATAATTATGGAGAACATGGGTATACATCTTTCTGTACTCTTTTTAATCTCCATTAGTATTAAGAATTAAGGTAAGGTTTGTTTCTTGCTGTGCTGAATATATTATTCAAGATATTTTATTTAAGCCTTGTGTGCTAAGAAGTTGTACATTTTGAACCACAATTCGAAACATATGGTGCAGTGTTAAGTGCATATGTACTTTTTGTGACAAATATAGTGATTAATTTTTATAGTGTTGCAAATGTTATTATGATGGAGTTAATTGTTATTGACTATTATGTTCCCTCCAGTTTGCTACTAAATTTGAGACTGGCTACAGTGAAGTGTAGCAGTATGGATGATTTATAATTTAACGAGTTTGAAAATATTTATCATTATCAAGATTGTGTGAAATTTTTCTTTGTTTTTAAAAGCTGTGCGCTTCAATAATATTTGCTTATTATTCCTAGGGTTTAGACTTTCTGCATTTTAACCAAACCTTTGCATTCATTAGGTTTTTATCTTTGCATGGAAATGCCTATCATTGATATAACATTTAGTGTAAAACATTTTTATCCTGCGATATTTTTTATTTTAGTATTGCTTAAGATGAAGTATTCCTGAAAATGGTATATGAAAGCATCCAACTTGTAATGTTAAAATGCTAATATTTATTTACCATTGCTATACTTGGACCCAGAGATGATTTACCCTTCAAATGAGTCAACTATCTTGTATTAATGAAATTCCTCATGATAGAAAAATTATTAGTTAAAACATTGAAGTATTGTAACCTGTCATTTTTACTTAATTTTACCCTGAAAGATGTTGCAATAATTTGTCAGCTCAAAACAGTGTAAATAACAACAAAAATGTTTATTATAAGCTTGCAGTAATTTAAATAAAAAAATTTCAATTTGGAAATACAGCATTTTTAATAGCATCTTCTGACCATTCACCATGCTGTTTCTTCCCACTTTCCTGATTGTCCACGTTTCATGAATAATAAACGATTTGATGCAATTTCTCTAGTCTCTAGGATTATATAGTTATTAACTAATAAGTTCTTGTTATGCCAGGACTATTCTTATCTTGATCACATATTTTTGTTAATAATTCTTACTCCCTGGGTAAAAATTTTCAAACTAATCCAAGGGAGTGTCTATTTTTGTCAGTTTTGACATTTTCACTATATTTTCTATTACCATTCTTTAGTTTTTCTGTTGATTTTGGTTCGGTTAAAACTCTTCTAGGTCTTTGTTCAGTATTTTGAGCATTTTTATTTGTATTCTCCAAAATCTTTTGGATAACCATCACAGAGTTACTAAATATTTTTAATTAATTGAGGCTATTGGAAAGTATTCTAGCACACTTTCATAAGTGCACAAGAGAATTAAGGGTGTAACATTTTACTTAGGGTAAAATGTAGTCTTTCTATAATTGTAAGGGAATGGATATATTTAACTGATAGTGACAAAATGATGGAATTTGTGAAATATGTAAATAGCTGAAGGAATTCAGCCTTTCTAGAGCTCCAAGATTCAGACCAATTCTTCATTGATTTTTGAAGAAATGATTTTTGTAGGTTCAAACGGGAAATGAAACTTGGTATTGTACGTACATTAATGAGCAACTTGTGACAGTGTGTGCACAGACCGCTCAGTCTTTAAGCGCATCTATATTTTAATATAAGTAGGGATTATATTTATTGATATTCTACTGTTTAAGGTAGGTGTTTGATGTACACAAACTATATAATGATACCTTTCTTTGCCTCTTTGTCAAAATAGAACTTGATATCTGATACTACAAAACCACTACTTTGACTTTCTTCCTTCCTCTCTACATGCCTCTCCTATTCCTACCCCTTCCTTCCTTGCTTGACATCCTCTATTCCTCTCTATCCAATTCACCCTATTCTCAATGTCAAAGTTTTAATGTCTTTTCTTAACATTGCCTAACAGTTATTTGTCCATCATACTTTGACACTCTTAGTCCAAATAATTTCCAAGAAAAGTTAACTTCCACTTGCTGTAGTTATAATCCATTTAAATATTTAAGTTAGATTTTCTCCTTGAATATCATATAACCTTTGTGTTGTTAACATTGATTCTCATCCCATACCTATCGCATTGACTTTTAAAGTGTTCAGAAATGTTAGCAACATCTTGACTGGCAAACTGATTTTATAGATTATCTCATGAATTTCATTCCTTTTCCTGTTCGTCCATGCCTATTATACTATTTCTTCCATATATATACTAAAAAGCTCTTATTCCTCTTCTAACACTGACTATCCTGACAGCCCATCTTGTTCTACAGATGTGAACTAACACTTATGTAACAATCTTCTGGCCAAATTCTTCCATCATTCATTCATAAATGTTACATATTTGTCCATAAAAACTCTACCTTCCATGTTTTCTCAATGCATTAAACAGTACAAACGGAATGTTATCTATCCCAATGGCCTTATTTTATTTCAATTCCCTTAATGCCTTCAAGTATTTATGGACCTAAGCTATAGTAATGGATGTTACATAAGCTATTGTAATTGATGTCTAAGGTTTATGGTCGACTTGAACACCCAGATACTAAGTATATTCTTTCCTAGTTAAATTAATACTTTTCCTAATGTATCTTTGGTAGATTGCACATATTTTCCTTTATTACTTCCAGGCAGTGATTTCACCTCCCTGTTCTGTGTACCATATGACCCCTTCCTTTGTAAACGTTCTGTATCTTCTCGCTGCTTCTTTTGCCTTATTAATTTCCTGCCTCAGATTATTATTCAAGTCCTTATACTTCTTTCTACCAAAATCTGTATTTAAACTCTTCCATTTCCTTCTCTTGTAAATCTTTCTAATCATCTCATCTGTGACCCATGGTTTCCCATCCTTTTCCTATTTACTTTTTCAACACTTATTTCATGGCTTTCAATATCCATTTTTGGTATGTTCTCATTTTTCTTCTATTGTTCTCATCCCCTTTCCTAACTTCCTCTACAGCCTGCTGATGCTCCTTTCTTATTGTTTCGGGTGTATGCTTCTTTCTATATTCTATTTCCTCAATTGTCTTCTCTATTTTATCCTCTTGCATTTGACTGCACACTTCATGAGCACTAAATTATGATCTGAATTCACTTCAGCTTCCATGAAAATGTGAATTAATCATGCTTTTCCTAAGTCTGTGCCTAACTAGAATTTTGTAACATATCTTTCTGAATCCCTGGGCATTTTCCATTTATACATATATGTCCTTTGCTATGTAAACCAAATGCTCGTTATAATTAAATACTTTCTCCTGCAGATCTCAATCACCTTCTCCCCTTGGTCATTCTTTGCTCCTAAACCATAATCCCATACCTCACTACCATCCTCTCCCTTCCTGATGTTGGATTCCAACCCCATGACACCATCAAATACTTTTCCAGTACAAATACCTTCCAGTACCCAATATAAGTTTATTTCTCCTAATTTATCATGTATCCTATCATCAACTTCCTCCTTCCTATGATTGCTTGTGAAATGTGAACCTGAACAATGACCCAGTTCATTGATTCAACTTTTACCTCTACTAATAATATTTTATCACTCGCTTAATCTATTTTTACTATGCTTTTTCGAACCTTTTTGTTCAATGATGTTGCCACTACTTGCCATCTCTCTTCCCCTCCATTACATAGTACTCCAGTATTCCCCACTATCCTCCTATCTCACCTCACACAGCCCTAAAAATATCTATATTTCCTCTATATTTCTTGCTACATATTTTCTAATTTCTCTGTCCTTAACATGTTTCTGACTTTCCAAGTTCCTATTCTAACTGGTTAGGTCGTCTTCTGTGATGCTGCTGTTTATTTCTCCTTGCAAGCATTAGGTGAGATGACAACCACGCAAACCTTGCCACTCTCACTGTCAGGGCTGCCATGCAACCTATTAGGCCAAATCTCATGGTAGCCTGAACTTATACTCTGGTCTATGTCTGTCCTTCTAGCATGGAATAATAATGGAGTTGTTTTTTTGTTGCCTTCCTCAATTGTGCTCTTAAAGTGATACCACACTACTACTCAAATGGCTGTCCCATAGGGATCAGATACCCGAGTGAACTATCTTTCATCTGGACCCTACCCTTGAGTCTATCTTGCCTGGATGACCCTACCAGGAGAAATTATCATTGCTCTTGCCAATACAGCTCTAGGAGTCATCAGAATGCACATTGCGTTTTACTTTATCAAGGTTGTAGTCCATGGAGAATTGCAGTCATGAGATATGATTATAGTGTTACATACAAAATTCCCATGTTTTGGGCAGTTGCTTTACGCATACAGGAACATTTAGTATTGCAGTGATCTCATTTCAGTATCTAAACAAATTTTCATGTATTGATCCAAGTTTATTTACAAATCATAGGGCGAGACAAAAAATTCTTTGAATCAAATCAAAACTAGTTGGACTGCCAAGACAAGATTTATCGTTCATTATTTACAGCTTTACTCTTCTGATGTACTATCGGACAACTTAACTGGTAACAAATCACCCCAATGGCTAGCACGAGCACAGTGGTAAGTAAACCTGGAAAGAGAAATTCACATAAAACATTAGTTCACATTTTCCAATTCATATGCCTAAAAGCAAGTGATAAAATAGTCCAAATAAAACAGACTGTGGGGACATCTTAGTTTCACATGTTTAATTTTCATCCAACTTGACTGATTGATCATATATAACTGACAGTTCAACACTACTTAATGGCAATATACAATGCAAATCAAGTAATCCAAAATTCAGGCAAACATACTTTCCATGTTTTGAAGAAGTGAAGATAATTTCTTCAATTTGCCCATTGGAGCAGCACAATCTGCAGATGGTATGCTTTGACCTTGTCAGAACGGGTTGCACTAGCCTTGGCCAATCTAAGCTGTCCTCAGATCTTACCCCTATGAAAGAAATCTTGACATGTGAATATGGGTCAATTGTTTTCATTTTAATTTACATTCTGTACATGCATTCCAGGATAATGATAACAAATATTTTAATGAAAAATATATATTGAGAAAAATACCCTTTTTCAGCACTACATAGGAGTATAATGCTGTCCTAGACTCTTCTCTACCTTCCAGTGGAATCGTTAAATATTTGACTGGAAAACTGCATGGTTTTTTGGTTTTAATCTTAGGACAGGGAAGGTCATGCGGACACTGAAAAATGATGCATAAGATTTGAGAATAGGAGAATTTACACGTTGCCTTAAAATGAATGAATGTCTTAACAATCTAGTACACTACTAATTAATCAATAAAAACTATGAGAATAGCAAAAACAGCTACTTCAATGTCATCCGCTGATGTGCCCTGAAAAGTGAGAATTTATTGTATAACTAGACCTTCATTACCTTTAGCTAAATACTTGTTTAATACAAGCATAATGAGAAATTTCAGACTGCTGAATTACCCATGCAATTTAAAATTCAATCTAAATTCATTCATTTTATCTCAATATCTAAATATGAATTTCATCGATTTTTCATACTGATGACCTTTAATGATGAAAGCAAGTTTATGGTAGAAAAGGCTTAGATTTTGCAAGCCTGGGCACCATCCATATTTCACTCAGGTCTAATGTTCATTTGCACAAATGGTGAAGGAATTTGGTGGTCTACCAGGGTTGCTCACAAGTTACAGAGACAGGTAATATTTAGAGATCTTCCTAAAAACAGCTGCTGACTAATGTCCAGGGTACCTCTATCATAGAGGGCTGATAAAAATATTCTTGAGACATTTTTATTCCATTAATTTTAGCAAATTTAAACTGGTATCAGGATTTCAGTTGAATGTTGATACATAGTTGCAGTTGTCATTAGTACACTTAAATACAGAGATTATCAATGAACAAGCCTGAAAATTGTTGCCTCAATGCAGGGATTGAATCATCACTATCCCAATGCTAGCTACACTAGCTTGGAAAATAATTCGGTAATTAAAAGCTTGCACACATTCACAATAAGGAGAAAACTGTTATCAGGGCCCTGATTTCCCTCAGAATCTTGGAAAATTTCTGTGCTAACAGATATGAGGCCTGTAAGGTGCATGATAATGACCAAAAGCAGTCATGTAATGCCATTCATCCCTCTATTTAAACCATAAAGAAGCTTTTGTAAAAAATGTTCAAACAGTAAGTGTGCTATCCTAAAAATCCATATAATATGAACACTGTAAATTGTGGACCCAATGCAAAATATTGAGGTTTATTTGCATTTCCATGGTATTTTCAAACTATTGTTTCTGCTGATTTTTCTCTAACACATCATCATCTAAATGACCTCATGCTGAACAGTACAGTTTGACCACCTTGTAGAATGTTAGCAGTTAAAGAGAGGGATTATACTTTTAACTACATTGCCAAATGAAGTGCTCGAATTATAAATTTCATGGGCTCATTTTCCATAAAATCTAAGTATTAGTCAAATCTTAAAATGTCAAACTTACAGGGGCAACAACATGAGCTGCAACATTTGCAATATTCTTTGAACTACTGCCAAACTCCAAAATGAAATCACGAGCTTCATTCAGCACCTTGAATAAAAGAAACAACTTCATTATAATTTGGATTTTTAAGGAGGTATTTGAATTATTAACCCAAATAAGATCCGTGTGAATTTATTTCATATTAACATGAAAATGTAGACAAAATATACTACATGCATTGACTAATAATTTCCCATTATTGCATTTCATGGGAAACGTTTTGGATAAGGTTCAGGGAATGACTAGGCTGATTTTTAAATAAATGGACCACCAAAAATTAGCAACATTTGGCCATATATCTATGCTCAGATTTTATACCAAATGCAATACATGAGTATGCTCATTGTTATTCCATTATGGGTCGTGATAGTCAAGGGGTAGAGCGTTGGACTACTGACTGGAGGGCCCAGGTTCAATCACTGGGCCAGCCTCCCAGGGCACCATCAGCTCAACCCAAGCTATGTGATTTTTCGAGTACCAGATCTTCCTGGGAAACCATAACCGGCACAGGGAAAGGAACTGGCCCCCCTACCCTGAAGTGTGAATTTCACATGCCACCAGGCTTAGTACTGGGTGAACTCTACTATCACCTACCAAACCGACCTTCGGTATTGGCATTGGATTTGGCAGGCATAAAAAACCATAAACACAGTAATCACTGTGTTTATGGTTATTCCATTATGTGTCCATTATATTTTCTGGGATAACTTATTAAGGTACTTTCCCATTGCTATCCCCAATTGTGCTTTTAAAATGAAAACAACACTGACATGTGGCCAGATGGGTCACATGTCCTTGCAGCAGCCTCACTGAGGAACAGCTGTGTGGACTTCCTCTCTTCTGGCTCCTACCCTTTGACCTATCTGGCTTGGGTGACCCTACTAGGAGTAACAACTGCGAGCACAGCTCCAGGAGTCACCAGAATGCACAAGCCCTTACATCACATCAGTAGTAATCCATGGGAAGGCCATTAAGGGTATTGAAATCAAATAAGGCCATGGAGATTGGTAACATTCCCAAGGAGATTTCATGCAAGGAAGAGCTTTTATGGACTGATTCATAGCATTCATGAGGGAGGAATTTAGGCAGAAGATTTTGTTAGGTCAGTGTTAGTTCCCATCCCAGTATGCAAAGGTAGCCCACATGTGAGGACTATAGAACAATAAGTTTGATTTCACATGCAGTTAAAGTGGCACTTAGGATCATTAATAGAAGGATGAAAAAATAAATTTTTAAATGAATTACTTAAAATACTGAAATGGGATGTCTGACTAAAAGCTATGGAAGTTTAACTACGCAGACTTGAAATCACTTAAAGTCCAACAGTTCTAATACATATGAGTCTAATCTGAAGGATTATCTGGTAGATACAGACAGCACTTAATATGAACTGAGTGTTTGAAGAAGTATTTCAGAATGATGGTAAAACTACAAATACAGCTAGAGAAGGCACAGGGAAGTCAATATAACTAGTGACTGCACTATAATGAAATATGATTCCAATTTATTTGAGTTAACAAAATTGCAAAAGGACATCATTAAAAAGGGTTTAAAATGAGTAACAACAGGTGAAAAAAGAGTGGGCATTATGGACCAAAGTCTTATTCCATGAAGATTAAGTACATAAGACTAATTCATTAGTTATTTTTACTGGCTGAAGTTACATGAATTTTGCCAAATATTTGTAACCTATACAGACCTCTTTGGGTATGTTTCTTTTTTAAAGAATAGGAAATTAATTTTCACAGTAAATTCGGGACTCCCAAGTGGATAAATTGATTTTGTTGCACATGGTGACTAGTGAAAACAAATGGAGAAATTCATTACAATCATGAACAAGACTTGAATTCATAGAACCAGCAGGCACTGAATGACTGGATCTTGTCCATGCATATTTAATTTACATTAATTCTTACCTTATAACCAGCTAATGTGCCATCTTCAATTAAAACTAAATAGCCGCTGGTTTTGTTCCATAAGTTCATAATTGTTTGTAGCCTATTTTGTGATGTAGGAAGGTCCACAAGAGAAAAGGCACTGACAACTAGGTCATATTTTAACTGGAAAAGATAAATTACTTGTGAAAGTCTTAATATCTGCAATAGTAAATGGATCACCATAGGTCACTAAAATAAATGACTAGATAAAAGATAAGAACCTTACAGTTTGGGCAGATGGCAGAAACTGCCGAAAAAAATATCCAGGAGAAGGAAGTTCATTGTTTATGTTTCCATCTCGAAGAATTAAATCTGCCAGATCATTCATATGACTAGATTTATCTACACAAAAATATTCTATGACTTTATCCCATGAGTTTCTAACAGCCCTAAAAAGTAAAATGGAACACAAAAGCATTATTTTCCCCATTCCTGATTTTTAGGATTCAATTTCAGAGGTTTTTGTCATCAAGGGTGTCAGTTCACTATCTTTTGCACTTTTCCCACAAATGCATATATCTTTTCATTATCTACCCAATTTTTTATTCCCAATGTGCATTTTGATGTTTTTGAATTTCATATTTTCCCATAATCACTGAAAAAACTTTCCCTCTCTTAGTCGTAATGATTGGTTGAAGACGTTTTATTATTATCAATAATGATGATTTAGATCTTCCCCAAAGAAAACACTTTTAATTTTTAACCATACACTTGATTCATTAATAAAATATGAAATAATTATTGGATGAAATGATTTTTCTTTCAATTTTATTATGTAAAAGGAAAATGTTTTTATCTCACAGTTAGAGGAAAAAATAACTACAGGTCTTCTGAATTCAGGTATTCTGAATCAAATTAACTCAAGCTCAATGACAGTTAACTAATTAAATGTGAGGGAAGAAACTTACAAATATACTTCCTCACCATATCACTGTTCCTACTCCTGAGCCAAAATCAAGTAATGTTTTAGGAGAGAAAGTGGGGTCCTTTATTTTCAATTCATTAAAAACTTTCATGAGAACGGCATAATTTGATGCACTTCTTGCAAGTAGATATACTTTGGATTTATATTCATCATAATCAATACTTTTCCAACAGTATATTCTTTGGCCAATTAAACTTTTCAATTTTGCTGCTCTCACTTCCATCAAATGACTTCTTTCTTCCTCACCCAATAAATTTTCATCAATTCCATCTGCAATGAAATAATTAAAGGTTTCAATGAGTTCATGAGAAAAGATAACTTTTTCAGTCAGTTGAAAAAAAGGCAAATTTAGCTATTTGCATTAAAAATCTTTTTTTATTACTAACCTTCTGATCGTATTTGTTTTTCCAACTCGGATACACGTGCTTTCATTTCCAATGATTCAATTGGTGCATGGCGAGAATGCAAATATTGCCTTAACATTTTAGCATCTTTTACCAGAGTTTTGATCGGCTGATCTAGAGAACATAAAAAATTATAATAATTGAACAAAAAGGAATGATAAAAATAGTAGAATAATGAATGTGCATGATGGAAATCAAACAAGCTCCTGGAATGGTAAAGGTTTACACCCCATTTTAACTAATCAAACCGCTGTGTTCAACCCGAAGTTTGGTTTGACATATATGAATAGCTCACCTCATATCAACTGTAAGCCCTACCCTGCGCGAAACCCATACATTAAAGGAGGAATAGATTAGCTCATTTTTCCTGAGCAACCTGCCTTTTCCCAGGAAGATGTAGATCCCAAAATAAATCCAGACCCTCCAGACCATAGCCAAACTCTCAACCCACTATATCTCAGGCTACCATGCCCCTCCTTATCATTCCAGGGAATTCGTTTATGTAAAGAAAGAGAACTTTAGAAATACAAAGACTTTAAAGCCTGGAAACCTTTATTCTATACTAAGATTTTCCCATCATCATCAGTGCCATGCACCATGGCTCTATGCATAAAATACAAAATCCATATACTCCATAAATACTCTAAAAACAACTTTTCAATGCCCAAAGATCAAAGTCTTTGGAGATTACAAGCATGCAATCACATTATCAAATGTGTATACAACATTTTTCAAGCATAATAAAATATAAAAAATATACCTAGTATTAAGGAAAAAGTTCCTTCGCAGAGTGGTACCAGAGGCCTCTGACATACTTGTTCTGTGATGATTTATGTGTGCTACAGGAATAGATATCACTCTAATAATAACTTAAAATTATTAAATAAAACAGTTTCTGGCGTGATTTGGTGGAAAATTTTCATATTGAAATTGAAAAATAAACAACTAGGCTTTTCCACATAAAAATTTTCATTTATGACCTAGGTCTCGTCATTTCATGGCATAAAATTTTCAGGTAAACCTGAAAATTTCATTCATGGCATAACATTTTCAGGTAAACCTGAAAATTTCATTTCATGGCATAAAATTTTCAGGTAAACCTGAAAATTTTCTACCATGTTAATATAAAACCAATATAAAATGTTATATAAAATATTTGTAAAGGCTATGTATATGCAAATAGTGTTTTATTTTGAAAAGAATTTCTTACTCTCCAATTCTTAGCATTGATTTAGATCTGAAAGATCTACAATGACTGCCATTTATTAGACAATTGACAGCATACTTAACTCATTGAATGCGTACCACAAAACTCATGGAACGTTTTTTGATTTGTCAAAGGATTTTGATCATGCTAACCCAGATAGACTTCTAATTAAACCAAATAGAATAGTAATTAGAGGCATCCCTTTAAATTGGATGAAATCTTATCTCCAAGATCAAACTAAGAAGGTAATACTCTCAGTAGATGGGTTAAGACTTTCATCCTAAGTATGCCATGTTTCCAAAGGCATACCTCAAGCTTTAATCCTGGGGCCACTCATTTTTCTGGTATACGTTCATGACCTACCTAACTACTTATAGGGTTATGAAGCAATAGTACCAGTTTTGTATGCTGATGACACTAATGTAATATTATCAACAAACAGTCATTCCAGCCTTGTGGAAATCTCAAGGTCTGTTACAATTTCAATAAACAAGTGGCGTACTGATAACTATCTAAACTTGAATGTATGTTCAATGGTGTACTTTTCACGCAATAAGTCTGGTGGTAAAAATTAATGACCAATCAATTGAGCAAGAGATGGAATGTAAATTTTTCGGTATTTCCTTCCATGTAAATATTCTTGTGATACACATGTAAAAGCCCCAGAGCACAAGCTAGGTTCCACTTGCTATTTATTATTAATACATCTGCACGAGACTTCAAGTAAAACAGAACTTAATATATATTATAGGGAAATCTATTCAAATATAACCTATAGTATAATAATTTGGAGCTCAGCTGCCATTTCTCGAGCCATATTTATAATGCAAAAGAAAGCCATCAGAATAATCACTGGGAACATCATAATCCTTCATTGAGGCCAATATTCCAGGAATTAAATCAACTATTACTTCCATGTATATGTATATTTTGATTTTAATTCTGTATTTAAAAAACAACAGCAGCAACTATTCCCTTAACTCCGAATATTATCATCATTACACCAGAGAAAGACACAACATCCATTATGGCATAATTAGAACTAAAGCATTAATTTGAACAATAGGAAATGGGCATCAGATTACATAACAAATTAACAAAAAGTATAAAGGAAACTAATGGAACTACCACTTTCATACATATATAAATAACAGTTCTACTCTGTAGATGAATATCTCAATATTCCTGATCATTTAGCCCCTACTCCCTACTTTTAGTTGATAGCAATGTTCTTAGTCTAGTTTACATTACTGCTCTTCGATTTTCATGGATATTGTTGACTATGTTACTTTTAATGTGTGTGCGAGCTATATTTAATGTCACTGTTGGGGATATATTTTGTATCCTAATTGAGCATGTATGCACTGTACTCCATTACTTTGACATGCCTTATATTATGTACATACACCAGCCACCATGTATTTTTGTAAGATGATCTTTGGCCAAAAAAATGTATTTTTATTTCATGGAAACCAAATCATTATTTAAGAGCCATATGCTTTAAAATATGGCTAATATATAAGTTATGAATCATAAGACTTAACAAAATTGGATTACCTCAAAGGAGAATTATAATTGTGAGATTAAGTTATCTGTAGCCTTCTGTAACCATAGCATATACACCAAATGATTTGATAAAATGAGAAAATTTAATCTTAAAGTTTGAATTCAATTGCAGGTTGTATTCACATCAAGGCAAGCTGACACTTCTGGCAGCAAGTAGAAGACAGTTGTACATGCATATAATTACTTTGCAACCCAACTTAAGATAAAATTTTCCAGTGAAGATGCAAAAGGACACCACCATCAACAAAATGCGAGGATATTAGATGATTAAAATTACTCCAAAATATGTGTTTTGCGCCTTTCCTTAACAATAACTAATTTTTCCACGATATACCTGTCGAATATTTAAGTAAAATGATGGCTTACCTAAGTTGGGAAACATTCTGGATCTGAGATCATTATCATTGCAACGGGTTAACAATTAGAAACTAAAAAACTGAGCTCGTCTCAGGAGGAGAAGAAAGTTGTTTTTCAATATATGGGGGATAGTTTCGACAAATTATGTGAAACAACTTAGAGGGCGAATTAAGTCAATTTATCACCTTCGAAGTAATGAAACAAAAATTTGAAGATTATTGCTCGAACAGGCGCTTTACTCACCTTTTAATACACTACTTATTGTATTTATGAGTTTCTTCGGCAATGCTACAGAGGGGAATTTAAAAATGCCTGGATGATGCTTTGGGTTGATATCTTCTTTCACTCTCTCGTCCAAAACTGCCTTAACTTTCGTTTCTGACGCAAACTAAAATAAACATTAGGTGATAGAGGAGGGTCATGAGTCAGTTTCATTGGTACATAACTGTCTCGTTAGTTTTTTCATTGAGATCTATGGAAGCATGCAAGGCAATTACTTAAATTAATTACGCACGCAAAATGTCAAGCGGTCACAAAGTACTTGTTCAGTGCATCTAAATAGGTCATACCTTTTTCAGGATTTCCAAATAAATAACTTGTTTCACTTTTACATTCTTTCGGTGACATAATAGTATTCTTCTCAGGGTACCCATTTTTCTGTGACTTTTTTGAATCGTTGCGCTTGCTGCTTTCGGTCTAAAAAAACAAGCATTTTCACTAGCGCAATGTTCAAATCGTTTAAATTTTGTTTGGGTACATTTATGAACTCCTGAAACGGTTGAAACTTTTCCTTCATTTTCCGACAGAAGTTCGGGTAGCGTTGTTTATTGGATTGGCAATCAATATCGAGTGAAAATATTTGAACATGAATATCGTGACGTGCATTGCCCCTGTAAATATTGCTGTCATCAAGTATTGTGAGTTTTCAGTAATGATTTCCGGGTATTTAAATTTGTTTAAATTGTGTATGAAAATTCACTTTATCATTTGATTTTTATTTTGAAACCATTTACGCAGGGGGAAAGCGAAATGAAGATCTCATACTGCCGCTGAATGATTCTATAAGTGCTACACTTAGTATGGACCAGGTAATAGAAACTCCACGAAAGAATACATAATGAATTACCTACCAAATTCAAAGAATTAACATTGAAGTTTAACACTGAATATTGAAGGATGATATGTATAATGTTATCCACCGATATATTCGTAGTTTACGTGGATGTTAGTAAAATGCTAATTATATATATTGTTTACATTGCCAAGTTGGCAGTTTTCGTGTTAGGGGAATTACTGCAGTGTGATTTAAAGGATGGCTGTCGATGTTAGCATGCCACATTAATGGAGATATTGAAAGTATTGCCTGCAATGGCGAGCCTGTTCGTTTTTTTATGGAAAGAGGAGAAATATCCTAAATTATTTTTGGTTTTGTCAGAATTTGCATAAGGAATTCAAAATGGAGCTGGGCTCGGCTCCCTACGTAAATATTCGTATCCTTATTTCCACTACTGTAAATAGCTATGTAAATGAAATGATGACCTCGAAATGGTAGCAGGTAAATTAACGGTAGAGTTGCAACTTCAGCTAAATACCTCCATTGCGTTGCTGGATTGTATTGCACGAGATATATTTTAACTATACAGTATTTACGGAACGTCATGCACATTTGCCTATCAATACAAGATATTTTTGTCGCTGAATCTTTGAAAATTCTTTATTTACTCTTGAAGCAAGTTTTATTGCTGTCGTTTGTATAATCATATAGGAATGGAATTTATTGAAAATGTTTTAAAAATTTTTTTTGCCAGATAAGACTTTAATTCCAATGTCAATGAGAAATGGAAAGTTTATTGGGAGTATTTCATGAGAAAATATTCAGAAGTCTCCTCTTTTCCATATTTTGGAGATTTTAATTCTGTGCTTGATTGGTGAGCCCTGAAAAGTTTTTGATAAAGGTATATAAATCAAGAAACCATATTATTGGCAACCTTTTTCTGGTGATAGGTGTAGAGCAAATACATGCATGGGCCTCCTTTTTATTGAAGCTAATAATTACCTGAACCAATCTGGCTCTTTTTTCTCTCCTTGACTCGGTTCTTAAAAAAAACCTGCAATTGATAACTTAATTCTGTGAAGGCTGAGCCTGTAACATCAATCCTCTCTGGCAGGATACTAACACAACAGCGCCCACTACAGTGGTGCGAATCAAACCTGAAACGTTTAAGATGTAAAGAATGTTGGATTTACAACTCATAACTCTTGGGCTCCCTTCATCTTTGAACTCTAGTTGTATTCTCCTTTTGATCACAGCGGTTAGAATTATTCCAGACCTCTGTCACCCTTGGCGCACATCTGGAATAATTTTGCTTAATTATGGCCCTTGCGACTGACGTAGATCCTGATTGTGCTTTTTACTTGCCATCATGAGCTTTGACAGCTGTATTGTCTGCATGTATTGCCTGAGCTAAACTATAAGTGAGCAGTGAATATCAGGCACTGCTAGTGCTAGCTTATGTCCAGGTAGGCTAATTTGGCTGGCCATTTTGAGTAATTCAATAATTCAATGTCTAATATTTAATTAGGTAAAATTTGCAGTGAGAGGTTAAAATAGTGCATATGCATGGAGAATTTGTAGTTAATTGCAATTAATTAAAACGAGTTAATGAGGAACTATGAAACAGGACTTATACAACAATTTGAATAAAATGAAAATATTAAGTAAATATGGTGATAGTCAATACATTTAATCACAGAGCTTAGAATAAAGTAAATTCGATCTAGTTGCATTCTGTTAATAGTAGAAAGATGTGTAAATTGAATTATCTACCAATACAGAACTAGGATCAGAAGTTCGGTCATTTACGGAATCCCTTTTATCTACTTCCAGTACCCCTCATGATATAATTTCCGTTAGTATATGCCTTATGTCATTTGTTCAATGTAATTTGAATTATGGTGTTGAGTTATGGGGTCATTCCCCACACGTTAAACAAATTTTTCTACTACAAAAGAGAGCTATTCGCTCTCTTGCTAATATACCACCACATGATTCCGGCAAACCTTTTTCATTAGGTATGGAATCATGACTATATTTAGTTTATTTATCTTTAAGGCTCTGATTCATGTGAAAGTAAATCTAGAAACTTACCAATTAAGATCTAACATCCATAACTACCATACAAGAGGTAAATCAAATCTTAATACTACTTATTGTAGATTGCCATCAACTTAAAACACATTTCATAATATGAACATACGACTGTATAACTATCTGCCTACTCAGTTGAAATGAGACGGTATCCAGAGCTTCAAGAATAGGGTATATACCTGGTTACTTGCTTACCCACTTTACTCATTGGATGAATTCTTTTGTGATAATCTTCTTCGCATTTAAGAACTTATTTTTATATGTTAAATAATATTGATATTGACAACATTTAATATGGTTGTACCATTTTTCAAAATGAATAAAGTATTATTATTTTTATGAGTTAAAGTGATGCTTTTAGTATCATCTGCCCATGAGCATATATTTCAGAGAGCTCCAGGAAATAGATAACATACAAATACAGTTTGCCTACGTCAAAAGTGCTAATTTTAAGAAGGAATTCTTCAAATGAGTAATCCTATCACCTAGTCAATTTTGGCTAGGTTGATTATCTCTCATTCAGGTAATGTGATAGTATCTCAGTCAACTCAAAGTTAGTCAAGTGGAATGGTTGCTACATTGCCATTTTAGATTAAAATATACATTTAATGTGGGCCATTTAAGCAGTTCTAAAACAGGAGCACTTTTAATGTGTGTTCTAAGTATAATATGCTTTTCTTTATAATGCAGGTAAAATGTTTCCATCATGTGGAGTTTGATATTTGAACATTGCAAACTTTTACATGTTTCAGATGCGGGCCACTACTACAGTAATGGCAAGTCCAGATTTTGCTGAAGACAAGATTTGGCTGAATGGAAAGTAAGCTTAAATTTCTCCATTAAAACTAATTTAATTTTGCTCCACTTAAATTTATCCTAAACTGAGAGAAATTAAGGTTTTTTTTCTGGGGAATTAGTAAAAGTAATATAATTAATAGATACATACAAGTGCACTTTCTATATATGGAGTTCATAACTTTGCACTGATGGTTTATGTGTCATTCATGGGTTGGTGGCTGTTGTTGAGGAATCACTACATTTTCTCGACATCATTTTTATGTGGAAGAAGTCTCTCATGTGTGCCTCTATGTGTAGATTTTCTACAGCATAATTTAGAATGTTGGAGGTAAAACCGTTAATGATAGTGCAACATTCTAAAAGTGAAGTTCCAGGTTATGATTTGGGTACATCCTGAAAAGTTAAGATTTCTAACCAGCCTGGAAAAAAAATTTTATGGTTCATGACATTTGAAATGCAGTTTCACCATGGTGAGTTTAAGGGGAGAGTTTCAGGTTGGCACCCAAACAACTATGGGCATAGATCAGAAATTGTACGATGGAATTTGACTGTGGTAAGGACATTTGCCCCATGGGCTCTGGAGAGATAGTATGACTAAAAAATTGCGCTGTGTCCAGTAATTGCCAAAATACTATCATTTACTAGCCATGAGGAATAAGGAATCTTCAAGGAGAAATTTGCTGATGATTTGTGTTTACTATCAAGTTGGCTTGCATGCTGGAACACTTAGTTTGGAATTTTTGAAAAACGAAACCAGAGACAGTTTGTAGTGTGCTCTTAGTTAGGCTTTGAAGTACTTAGTAATGCCATAATCCTCACTGAAGTGATTTCTTTTCCCTGTCACCGATGGTTTCCCAGAAAATTTCGCATCCTAAAAATCACTCTCCAGCTTTTCAAATACGTCCATTTTGCATCCTTTTCCAAAATAGTGTAGGATTTCGGGGGTGAAGTCACTTGTGTGTCCCTCCTCTAGCAGATGGTTCGAAAAGTGGGAGTGGGATGGCTTCCTGTGAAGGAAAATTCTCCTGTGTTTCGTCACTCTCGTTTGGAAGGATCTCCCAATCTTCCCCACATCCCCTCGTACATTCCGGCTCTCAGCATCACAATCATTATATTTCAGCTTGTTCAATCCTCTTTTTTCGAATCTTATCAGTCCTATCTTTTGTTCCGTTAAAAATAAATCTTAGATTTTTTATACATATTGTAGTAGGCAACCCTAAGTTGTTCTTTTGGAAAGACTTTTCCTATTTTTAGGGAAATCTCTCAGTTGAGCAGTAATTTGCACCACTTTTGGGATGTATCCATCTCTTCAGTAGGGTGGTAAAGGAGTGAACTGTTTTTTTCCTCAATTTTTTCTAGCATTGAGTCTATAAACCTGCTGTTGTATCCATTTAAAAAAAAATCCATGTTATGGTATTAAGTTTGCAGATGTAATTGTCTCTAGAGAGTGGTATATTGAGAAGCCAGTTCAACATAATATGAAATGTGAACATTTTCTGTGAAAATTGATGGCAGGAGTTAAGTATGATGTGATCTGTAGCAGTATCTTTGCAGAATATTGAAATTTAAAAACCTATAGTTCATTTTAAAATCAGCCCTATGAAGCGGATTACTATGGTTAAGCAAGGGCCCACTGTATGCTTTTTCAAAGTTGTTTTATGTTGCCATATTGGAGTTTAGTCCATGTATAACATATTCTAGAATGTTTAACCTTATTTTTGTTGCGATTTAAAATTTTGTCATGGGAAACTTCAAGGTATTGAGGTATAAAAACTGAGGTACTCTGTCATTTATTTTTTCTTGTTCCTTTTAGCTTTGCAGCTATTTTTTTTTTAAGGTAATCTACCGGTTAAGATAGGTTTTTGGATGGACACAACTACCAAACAAATATTTTATTACTCCTACAAAACACAAAATCCATCATCCTACCCTATAGCAGGTCCCTCTTCATCTCTGAGTACTTTCTTCCTCCCTTCATCCCGTCCAACATCCCTATCCTGTTCCTTCCCTTTCCTCTTTTGCCCAACATTCTTCCCTCTATCACAGTCTTCAACATCCCACTGCCGGTCAGCACCCCCTTCATCCACTTTTCCTGCCTCCATAGGATTGCTCCCAACAAACCCCTCTCTTCGCCCACCATACCAAGTACTTCCTCGTTTGTTTTCTTTTCTGTCCATTTCACCTTCTCCATTTTTCTCCACACCCACATTTCAAAAGCCTCCAATCTACGTCTATCCTCCTGCTTCAATGACCACGTTTCCGCACCGTACATAGCTACGCTCCATATCAAAGTTTTTACGAGTCTTTTCTTAACATCCTTACTCAAAGTCCCTGTCATCAACTCCCTCCTCCTTGTGAAGGCCTCTTTGCCTAGCGCAATTCTTCTCCTTACGTCCCTACTACTTTGACCGTGTTGGTCCAAAACACTACCGAGATACGTAAACTGTTCTACCTGCTCTAGTTTTTGCCCTCCTACTTTAATGTTAAGCTTAGCCTTTTTCTTTCTAGAACATCGCATAACCTTTGTTTTATTAATATTGATTCTCATCCCATACCTGTCACACTGAATTTCCAATTCACTCAGCAATGCTTGCAGCCCCTTGGCTGACTGACAAACTAAAGCTTGGTCATCAGCAAACCTAACTGATTTTATGAATTCCCCGCCCACTTTCATTCCTACCTCCAGTTCTTCCCATGCCTCTTTAATCATTTCCTCTGCATACAGGTTGAACAGCAATGGTGATAATGGGCAACCCTGCCTTACACCTCTTCCTAAGACTTCCCAACCGGACTCCCCGTTCCCCACTCGCACCTGAGCAGTCTGAGACATGTACAGGTTGCGGATTAGCCTCCTTTCCCTCCAATCTATTCCTATTTTCTGCAGAATACTCATTAGTTTTTCCCAATTCACTCTATCAAACGCTTTTTCGAAATCTACGAAACAGGCAAATACCTCCTGGTTGTGTTCTATATTCCTCTCGATTAATAATCTCATTACTGCAATGGCATCACGTGTACCTCTCCCCTTCCTGGACCCAAACTGATCATCCCCTAAGTAATCATTTGCCCTACTCTCTATCCTTTTGTTTATGATCCTGAGAACAACTTTAGGTGCGTAGGATATCAAACTTATCTTCCTGTAGTCCTCACATGATGTAGCCTTTACCTTTTTCGGAATAGTAACTAAAACTGATCTCACAAAGTCTTCCGGCCAGATTCCCTCCTCATAAATACTACGGATCAGCCCATATAGCCTCTTCCTCCCACATTTTCCTAAGCATTTTAAAAGTTCCACGGGAATGTTATCTACCCCCATGGCCTTATTTTGTTTCATCTCCCTTAATGCCCTTTCTATCTCATTGTCTAGTATGCCTGGACCTAAGTTGTCCTCCTCTACGTCATTTTCTTTTTCAATGTTTAACTTTGTTGGTCTGAGTTCTTTACCATACAGCTCTTCTATATACTCCTTCCATCTCTCTTGGATCTTTCCTGCGTCAACTATTACCTTACCCGCCATATCTCTAACTGTTAGCATAGCTCTTCCTTTCTTACTTCCCGATAACGATTTAACTTTGCTGTACAGCGCACCAATTTCACCCTTCCTCTTCAGACTTTCCATATCCTCGCACTGCGTCTTCCACCATGCTTCTTTTGCTTTATTTGTTGCCCGCCTCAATTTATTGTTCAATTCTTTGTACTTCATTTTGCCTAATTCTGTATTTATATTCTTCCATTTTCGCCGTTCATCCATCTTTGTAATCATCTCATCCGTGATCCATGGTTTCCTAGTCCTTTTAGCGTTAACGGTTCCAATAGTGTCTTTTGCGGCTTTAGACAACCCTTTCTTGATCATTTCCCATTTTTCTTCGATAGTACTAAGCCCTTTACCATCCTCCATGATTTTCTCTACCACCTGTTTGTATTCCTTCCTTTTCAACCCATTTAATGCTTCTACATTCCATTTTCTAACTCGCCGCCCCTGCCTTATCTTTTTGAAACGTACGCTACATTTCATAACAACTAAATTGTGGTCTGAGTCCGCATCCGCTCCCGGGAAGCTGTGGGAATTTATCACACTGTTCCTAAACCTGTGTCTAACCAGGATATAATCTAGCTGATATCTTCCTGAGTCACCTGGCATTTTCCATGTATACCTGTGTCTTTTGTGGTGTCTAAACCAAGTGTTGGTGATGACTAGCCCCTGTCTCCTGCAGAACTCAACTACTTTCTCCCCGCAGTCATTCCTCGTGCCTAAACCGTAGTCCCCGACCTCGTCACCATCTCTTCCTTCGCCTACCGTCGCATTCCAATCCCCCATCACTATGAAATGTTTCCCTGCAGGAACACATGCGATTATGTCCTCTAACTGATCGTACATCCTATCGACCTCTTCTTCCTTATGGTTGCTCGGTGGCATGTATACCTGAATAATAACTAAGTTCATCGCTTCTGCTTTTATCTCTACTAGTAGTATTCTATCTGTTACCTGCTCTATGTTGACTACGCTTCTTCCTACCTCTTCATTTAATACTATGGCAAGCCCTCATTGGCTCTCGTCCCCACCGCTGTATATTATTCTATACTTATCACTCCAGTAATCCCCGCTATCTTTCCATCTCACCTCGCATAGACCTAAAATATCTATATTTCCCCTTTCCATCTCTCGCTTAACATTCTCCAATTTCCCTGTCCTCATCATTGTCCTAACATTCCACGTTCCTATTCTAACTAATGTGGTCTTCTTCTCCTGCGTCTTCTGCCCTGCTGCTGCTGGTTTTCCCTTGCAAGGGTTTCGTTGGATGACGACTGCGGAAGCCTTGCCTCCCCCGCTGCCGGGCACGACATACGGCCGATTGGGCCGAGCCCCGTAGTTGCCAGGACTCCAAATATCTGTATAGTCCATCATATTTTTCTTGGGAATGATAATTGAGGTGGTTTCCCGTTGCCTTCCTCAATAGTGTTTTTAACGTGACACCATCACTTACTGGCCGCCCCACTGGGGTCAGATGCCATTGCAGCCGCCTCACTGAGGAACAGACGCTGCGTGGACTACCTTTCATCTGGCTCCTAACCTGCGACCTATCTGGCATGGGTGACCCTACCAGGAGCAATTTTTATTGCTCCCGCCAGCACAGCTCTAGGGGTCATCGGAACGCACAAGCCCTTCCACCACGTCAAGGTTGTAGTCCGGGGAGGGTTTGCAGCTATATGAGCTTTTAAATGAGGCAGTATCAGAGTAGAGAAAGTAAACCTGAAAAATATTATTTTGGTTGGGTTAAATTAAGGATCTTTTCATCTAAGTTAAATTGAATGTTACAGCCTAAATAAATTAATTTTAATATGTTAAATCAGAAGTAACTTTTTAGTTAATTGTAGACTGAATTTAACAAAATGATTTTTACTCCCATGATTACTCATGTGAACAATTGTGTCAATTTGCAAAATCAAACAATGGATCGTCATTGATGATGAACAGTTGCATTTCTGTGAATATGGCAAAGGTGCCATGTTCAAGTCCTTGTTCTCTCTCCCTCCTTTTTCCTCACATTGGTATTGACCCAAAATAATTGTTATGAGGATTCCCTTTCAACTGAGGAGTTCATGTCTATTTTTTGTAATGAAATAAATGCATCATGTCCAAAATTTATAGGAAAATAAATTATTTAGTGTAATGAGTTTCTAAAAAATTGACTTTTTAACTTAACATATGACTGTTTAATGTATTACCATCCAAGTCTGCGCACTAATTCATGTGAATTTTGATTATTTTGAAATGGTCAAAATTTCAACCAAGCACCAGCTCATGGCCTTATGTGGTGGTACTTAGCTTGAGGAACATGAGGAAACCCTAGTCTCTTAGACATTTAAACTGGGCATTCAGTCATGAGCTGAAGACATTTTTAAGGGCCAGCTGGGCTCCATCGAATTAAACATATGAAATAATTTTACTCTGTACCATAAGGAAGTGATTGAGGCATCCTTTCCTTGAAAATTAAATCAAAGAGAATACTTCTGGTATTTTTCCATGCAAAAAAGATATTTCTCATCAGGCCACCTTTCCAAAATTACATTTTAGGGAAATGTTCTGATTTCCATACAGTCAGCTGTAAAACTGACCTTTGAACTCAGCTTTGGTCAAATGATGTTCAAGAATTCCCTCCCATAGACTTTCTGTATATATTTTATGTGGTAACAATATGTATTTATTTCGTTTTACATAATTGTACATATGTTGCATACCACTTTAGATTATTGCAATTAATCAATATTAATTGACTATCTTTTCAGACAGGAAGCATTTTCTACAAACATCAGGCTAATTAATTGTGTTAGAGAAAGTGAGTCACTCAACTGTGATTGCATATTAGTATATATTTGGTATTTGTTTCCCTACTGTCTTATAATGAATTTTCATTGCAGTAAAGAAAAGAGCAAAAAGTAATGGAGGAGATGGGGAAAATAAAATCTTAGATTGGCACATTCACATATGCTCTGAGAATAATTTTCCAACTGCTGCAGGGCTGGCATCCTCTGCAGCTGGTTATGCTTGTTTGGGTGAGTTTCTCAGAAATGTTAACTTGCTTATGACTTTATTGCTATTCCTGTAATCTGTTCTGGGCATGAGAAGGGCATTAGTCCCAAGCCTACCAACTTATCATATCAAGAGGTACTACTGATTTCGATATCGAACTTTAACTAATTGCCATATATATGCAGTGTGCAAATCACCGAATTTTAAATGTAAATTACTCAAAATATTTGTAAATTTTTTCTCCAGTATTCTCAATTAATTAATGCTAATTTATCATAAGATAGGGACTTGAAATTCTGATTTGGCCATGATCTTTTACATTTTCATCCACCAGTGTATGCTTTGGCACAATTGTATGGAGTAAAAGGTGACATATCTAACTTGGCACGTCAAGGATCTGGAAGTGCATGCCGAAGTGTTTATGGAGGTTTTGTTCAGTGGCATCGTGGAATCGAAGGTGATACTGAAGAAACTAGAGGTTCTGTGGCTGAGCAGCTTGTGAATGAATTTCATTGGCCTGAACTTAGGATAGTAATTTTAGTTGTAAGTTAACATGAACCCAGCCTAAATTAATTATTCCTTGGACATTGCATGCCTTTCACTTGTGCTATTGTTTCTTGCCTTTGAAAGAGCTTGCAAATATCTTCCTTTATCATGTATGAAAATCTTTTTCTCGAAACTCTTCTGGATGGAATTTTTTTTCTTGTCCCTGTAGTGAAATATCACAGAAAAGCACTTGGGTTAATTTTGTGTTTTTGCTGTGCTCAAATAGCTACTAATTAATGATCAATCAATTATGTGTAGTCATTGGATTTCAAACCAAACCAAATCTGGAAACCTATTCCAAGCCACCCAGTTCTGCAAACTCAGATGATGAATCCTTTGCTTTGAATCCAAACTAGTTTAAAAATCTGTCCTGCATTCTTGAAATATGGGTATCTCAGTGTATGATGCCCACAGCTTAAATGTGTATTCTAGGGGTCACCGTCAGTTAATTAGGTAGTTCAAATGAGCATGGTACAGTTTACATCTGGTTGCCAAGAAAATGCTCTGCAATCGCTAAGTGTATGTTGTGTTTGATGAAGTAGGTATGAGTTTATTAGAATGAGATTGTATGTGGCTGATGCAGGAAGGAAACACTTGGTTGCACCCATCACATGATGAGGATTGTTTGCCATTGATCAGAGATCCCACGCCTGACATTATTATTATTGAGATTACTAGAAAGAGCATCACAGTGTCTTTCTTTATTTACATCTCAATAAGATGATTGCGCAATCAGCAAATAAATTGATGTTGCTGGTTACTAGTTGCATTTAATGTCAATGATGTGAATTAGAGAAAGGAGGAGACTGATATAGCTTCCCTGACAGAAGCCAAAGGCTAATTTCACGACATTTGAACTGTGACCCAATTAATTATTACTTTTAGTTTTTGCACCCCAATAGATAGTTGATAACATTACCCTTTTGTCATTAATTCCTCTTAATGAAGTTGAGAATGTATTGGTTTCACAGACTTATATAAATTGGCTATCTTGTGGTGAAGTACTCATGTGATTATTTGTGTTTTAAGCTGAACCACAAGTTTCACTTACAGCTCATGATCACATTTGTTATGAAATGAAAGTTTCATTTGATTGAGCAACAGATGAAGTTTGGTTATTCAGATATGCTAGCATTTTAGACTGATACTGAATTTTCATGGTGTGAGCTTATATTTTTAAGGAAAGCATCTGAAAATATTTGAAGCGAATAATAAAATTCAAGCCCTCAAGTGAAAAATAGAATTTTAAACATCTTTCTCGAAGCATGAGCTTGATATATTCTGAATACACTCTAAAAATGCTGTTCTTATGAGATCAGTGAGGTAGTTGATTAATATGACTTGTCAATGCTGCATCATAAAATCATTCAACGTGTTGTTTTTGTGCCATGTAAAAATGTGTATAAATATCCCAAATTAATTGGAAAAGGTTCCTCCTTCCATAAACTTCATGGATATAGCAAGCATTGCTCTAAGCACAAGATGAATGAAGATTACCTTAGCACAAATACGATGATCTCGAATTTGTCTTGTTTGGCAATTATGAAACCCACATTCAAATAAGGTCACTTGTACCAGCAAGACCATTTTCATCAAAACAGTCCTTAAGTTATCGCTTATGATGTGATATGAAGTTTGTCTTTGAGTGGATATTTGTTGAAAAGTTTGAATAGATGTTTATGTTGGACTAGCCAATATATATAACATTAATAATTACTCTGGAAACCTGAATTGAAATGTATGACTGCTTTTTTAGGTGAATGATGTGAAGAAGAAGACAAGCAGTTCCATAGGAATGAAGAGAAGTATGGATACAAGTGAGCTACTCAAATACCGGGTGCAAATATGTGTTCCACGTAGGGTGGAGGCTATGAAGAAGGTAAAAGACTTAAATTTAATCAGCTCTTGATCAAATAAAACAGTATACTAGTGTTCATTTAGTAAATATAGTTACTGGGAATGAACAACTGGAATGAATCAATGTGTATTAACTGGTTCCTTTATTTTAATTACCTATGCTGGCTTCCTCTCTTTTCCCTCCCTTTGGGCCCCTTCTTCCATCCCTATGTCTCGGCATTTGAAATTCACAGTAAGTGCAATTATGCATGCATCATCATGGAACATTAAGGATATTGTATCTTTTTAGATACTGAGTAGCCCTAATGTTTTATTATAGCTTAATGAATATATTCATTAGGTTATGTAATCTAGTCCACTTTTTGTTGAAATACTGCCTGTAGTTACATATTTAATGAGTACGTCATCTGCTTATATTTTAAATTACACATATGAAGTCTCACAACCATCCCTAGTGGATCTCAATGCATGCTGAATATCCTCTCTCTAAGATGCACAATGTATACCCTGCAGAGGTTGCACAGCTGTCATTTCTGATCACATTCTCTCTCCGTCTAATAGATGTTGTTCACCGTACAGATTTCTTCTTAAAGTGTCAGATTGAATGTCTGAATTAACTCATTCACAGGCCATATTAGTGGTCTTTTCAATTGATGGGTAATGAGTGAAATGGCAGACATGTATTGTCTAAATTCCACCATAAATATATGCCTTTCAAGTTGAATATAATGAGGTTGTACAATTTAATTACAACGTTTTTGGTTTATGAATCTGAAATAGTTCAATAACTGATGCCCTGGTCTATCGATGCAACATCAAGTGCTAAACATAACTCTTCATTAACTTTCAGAGTACACAAATATGTGGAGTATCATGTCTTCATCTCATCACTGAATGGTTACACCCATTTGACCAGTCACTTGTCATGATTGCTGTGTGTGTCATAACCCAAATCTGCTCAAACCACTGCAATCATTTTAATGCAGGTCCTCAAAGGGCAAAAATTACCCACTGAAAATAAGCTTAATGCAACAAATAATGTAACTGTGTAACCTAATTTTACATAACATTTTGACAAGGGGCTTGGTGGCAGAAGGGACTATTGCAGTTTTAATCTTACTGCTGAATGGACAATCACTAAAAAATTCACTGACGTAGTAATTACAATAATTTTTTCTTGAATGAAATGGCAATCTCACTGCTGGCTGTGAGGACAAGTATCGCATAAAGACTGGACATATGGGTCAGACATACTGGTAGAAGACATGTATTTTATGTGAGAAATAAATGAAATTCTCTAAGTGGCACAACAGATTTTAATCTCACATCATGTAAGGTTGATATCATGTGACTGGTGCTACTTGTGAGTGTTCCATTCCTTTGATAGGAGCATATGTTGTCGTTTTTCGTAATTAGTTTTATGGGGCTTATTTTTTGATGGCCACCATCCATTCTTCCTCAAAAAGTGTTAACATTTCCTTATACCATTACCAATTTGTACAAAAGGTATTATTCTCTAAATCACTATAGATCTTTCAAAAAGTTCACTTGGATACCCATGCAAATCAATGTATTTACATTAGAAGTGCTGCCACCTTTCTCATATTAAAGAAACTGCAGTTGATACATTGACAGTAACTTTTAGGAGTTATCTCCTAATGTGCATTACAATAATTTAAAATTAGTGCAATCATTTATGTTGACTTGAATTAAAATTCGAATTTTTGTCAAGACAGATTTTTACTCTTTGAAATTGTTGCATTGTACCTTTCTTATTTCTTTAGTGTAATTATATTGCTCATTGGAACAATGCCGATATTTTCACTATCAAAAAACAATTTCAAGTGCTCAAGCAGAATTGTAAAAAGAAGTACTAATAATACTTTATTATTCACAATATTGCATGCCATAGCTTAGAATTTGATGTAGAAGAAATAGACCAGGATACCTGTACATAAATTTGAGCTTTGCATGTAGAATCATACAATGTATTTATCAATATTGAGTCTTGTTCATAGAATAACCTTAAAATTTCATTTTGAATATCAGAGATCTTTTAAACCAGGGCGGCAATTTCATTTATGATTTTCTTCAACTACAAACCTGGATCCATAGGGGATTAATCAATAAATGACATTGCGGTTAGCACTTGGCTTTTATTTTGATAGAAAGTTAAGGTCATAAAATAAGCACGTGTGCATATTATTTGCTCTCCTATCAGTATCAATGCTAGATTGGCATCTAAGCTTTGCCTTTAATGACTTAATATTTGGCATTACCTGTAGAATGGACATTTGTAATTTTTTCCTTTGGCAGGCAATTGCAGAGAAGGACTTCGAAACCTTTGGTGAGATAACCATAAAAGACAGTAACCAGTTCCATGCAGTCTGCCTTGATACCTATCCTCCCGTTGTTTACATGAATGAAGTATCAAACAGCATCATAGAGCTGGTTCACTCATACAACTCATTCCATGGAAAAATGAAGGTAAGTCCTTGGATATCATCCTGCTGTTAGTCACAACTTTCTACTCATAAGCTTAAATTATTAAAAATTTACAGGTTGCATACACATTTGATGCTGGGCCAAATGCATGTTTATTTTTGATGGAAGAAAATTTGAATGAAATGATTTCATTAATAAACTATGCATTTCCATTCTCCCATGGAGATAGTTATTTTAGAGGATTGCCACTTATATCTGGACCTGCTCCACAGGTGAGTTGCAATGAAATATATTACTTACCGATGAAATCATTATCACCACAAGAAAACTACAAAAATTTGGCATTATAGTGCGATTCCTAGCTAAATGAATCATTGGCTATCTGTATTGGTATTTACAGCACATTTGTTCATCAATAAACATTAAACCCCACTCAAGAGACCTCCTGAAATACATTATACATACTAAGTTAGGACCAGGACCAAGGCAGCTTGGGGAACAAGATGACCATCTTTTAAACAGTGCAGGGGAACCTGTCTGAATGTAAAATTGTTTTAAAACTGACACCATCTAAGTGTGTGGCTTTTTTGCCGGGCTTAAAAATTATGAAAGGTGGTGGGTTTTAAGAATAGGCATTGAGTTAATTAATATTTGCCTTATATTCTTATGCATATAAACCAACTATCTTTTAACTTGAAGATATTATGCTGAATCTTCTGAGTTAAAGTGGAGGTAGTGACATGAGATTACTCGGGTGTATTTCAAGGTAACTAAAAATTCCTACATGGGAAATAAAATCCTAGCTGGAGTATGTTTTGCATTTTTATATAATACTAAATGGATTTTTTAATGATGGCCCAAAAATGTGGCGTAGTTGGGTCTGTAACGGGTATATGCCTAGAAATAAAATACCACTTTAACAATTTAAAGGTTTATTATTTTACATACAATAAGACCAAGTTAACACTTGCGTGGAATACATTCAACTACGATACTTATGACCACCATACTTCTTAGACAGCCTCTGAAATAAAAATAAGTGAAGTTAATTCAACGTCTCTAACAAAAATATAAATTGAATGCATTAATAACATAAATCAGACATTGGTTTTATCAACTTCAGCAGTGTTATATAAGTTATGGCGCTATTGCAAAAGTGCATGCCAAAACGGGCGAAACAATTCCACCACTATAATGATAATTTATTTGAGGCTTATTAAAATACACAAAAATTATCTCAGGTTAAGATCAATTACATGATAAACTAAAAATGTATTAGTTTCCAGTAAACACACGTGAAACATTTAACTCACATTAAATTGTTCGAAATCCACACTAAGACTTCACAATCGTGCAGTTTTACACAAAAATTTTACCTTTGACACGGTGAACAGGGCGATGGAATACTTATACCTGACAACGCTCCAAACGTGAACAAAATTTGTCTGAAATTAAACTTCGCTGCTAGGTCAACTATTAGACAGTGCAAGGGCATGAAATTGGTAGCGAATACCAACATGAAGAACGTGGGAAATAAAATTCTAAGATTTTACACTATATTCAAAGAAACAACGTGCAAACGACTGCAATAATTTCTTTCAAATGCAACAGCACTGAAAATGACTGCGCTGTAACAATATCGTTATTACTACCTATTTTAGGTGCAGTTTGAGCCCCGAGAAACCCGAGACTCGAATACCATGAATGGAATATGAATTAAATTTGATAATTCATATCACTTGGAGGGCTGTAAACGAAAAGAATTATTTATTCCCCAGCCATTGAAGTTATTTCATTACCTGCTTCAGGGATCAATGACCAGC
Source organism: Hetaerina americana (assembly GCF_022747635.1). Classification (NCBI taxonomy): domain Eukaryota; kingdom Metazoa; phylum Arthropoda; class Insecta; order Odonata; family Calopterygidae; genus Hetaerina; species Hetaerina americana. The sequence goes on along the minus strand of NW_027286874.1, from coordinate 67,266,626 downwards.
AGGTTCAGAATGACGTCAAATTTTATGCAGACACGGACACGGGCTTGGATCCTTTTGTGAGAGTACATACATTAGTACAAACGCACTGAACAGTTAAGGCAAATTTCATTTTAGTATATTATTAATGGCATGCAAACTCGGCTAGAGGCTCACTGTCAGGCTTTCCGTCTTTCCATTCCGTGAACTTAATGGTCGATTCTTCACGTTTAGCAGCTTCGGCCCTGAATTCAGGTTTCAAAGCCTGCCGAACAAGTCTAGCAGCTATACTGGAGTACCTGATGTAGCTTTAGATATAGAGGAAAGTACGTGGTAAAAATTAGTTAGATATACGGTTAATACACTCACTATTATGAAGAGTTTCGTACTTGAGACCGGCCTGCCTCCAGTTCGACATTTTAATGTTCTATTGAATACCGATTCACCACCAGAATTACTTCTCCATCAGATGTTACAGCGGGGAGGAAGAAACTACGTTAATGAAAAACAGTATACATAAACTAAGATCATAATATAGTATCACTATTTTAATATGAATCCAAAATAAATAAAAATTATTTATATGCCCATTTATTAAGAGTATCAAAGGAATATATAAGGTATTTAACATATGATACCAAGCATATATTGACTAATTAATAGGATTCTATCCTATGCACTGCTGCCATCTTTTGCCCTGGTTAGCATACGTTTGGCGCCTTCCTCAACCGATCATTCGGGCTGTGAATACAAATAAGCTTGTAATTTTTTATAACAATGGCAGTCACATTGCCTTTACGAAACAAAGAGGCATAGTTAAGATAAGTTCAAGTGAAATTCGACGGGAAGTTATATATATTTTGATCAAATGACGACTCGACTTGTGCATCGCTGTAAAATACTAAGCGGTGGCTTACTAGAAGTTGAATTGTCTCTCGCAAATTCAAGTTCTCCTATATTAGCACATACAAAGGGTATAATGTCTGAAGGGAAATTATGCTTTATTAGAGGCATATTATACTTGATCAAAAGGTAATGTTGCAGCTTTATATACAGTTAATTCTTAAAAAAAACTAAGCATGTAAATTCTGTCTATGCTCTACATATTTAATGCAATGGGTGCTTGCTATAATTTGATTAAATGCAACATTTTTGCTTTCCGTTTTCCAGGTGACTGCAAATTTATTAACGGATACTTAAAACACTGACAATCACTTCATGAGGATCAAGAGTAAATCTATTAAAATCCATGCCATGGCTGGTCCCGAATAAAAGACCCTAAGGACTATCGATATTTCGACGCCAAGGTAAATAAATATATATTATTGATGCTATATATTTTTTACAAATGTATTTTTAGTAGTTGGAATTCATTCGAACTAGATAGAAATTCTATCGAAATTTTTCGAAAACTTCAAAGATGGGGTGAATACATTTTTGAAAAGAGTCTTTTTCTTATCGCTTGGCTGTTACAATTTAATCATTTGTGAAACCCTCTAAGCTAATCTGCGGTACGTTAAAATTTATGAACAATCACACTCCTAGGTGATTCTGTTTAAGGAGTTATGATTTTGGTCTTTGGCGTACCCTGTAAACGGGTCCGGGCCCACGTGCATCCAATGCTTAAATACATGACTTATTTATGTGTTTACTTTGAATGTATCAAAATTCTTAAAGGGCAGCAATGGCGCAGCCCAAATATGTGATTCGTCCGTCCCATAATTTTGAAAAATAGAAGCTGTCATCCTGGCTAGTCAGCATCATAAACCAATCAAAAACTGAATTTACTTAAGAAACAATTCGTTGAACAGCGTGGTAGTCTCATGGATTAAGGTGGCAAATTCTGGTTGTTGATCGCACGGCCTTAGGTTCAAATATGGGTTTCGACCATATACGTCAGCTGTTAAACCTAGGTTGTGTGGTTTGTGGACGCCATAATCGGTGTCGGTATCTCTCATTAGTCCCTATGTAAATCCACGGACGAACAATGATTTTGGCAACAATTCAGGAATCGAAGACTTGCCAGTGATTGACATATGATTCATGCCGGAAGAGTGGATATGACTCACGAAAACTTCATCGTATTAGAAAATGATTTATTAACTTTTTCAAATTTAGAGATTCGAAATGTCTCTATTTTCCGTATTTTTTTCTGAGATTTCAAGAGTAGTTGGGAGAGTTAGTGTCGAGAGAGATTTGAAAGTGACCATTGCAATTTCTTCGCCAGAACTCGTAACAATGATATTTTCATTTAAATAAACGTAATAGTAGTTAATGATGCAGATGTATTAAACCTTTAACATAAGTCAGATTTTCTCAAGTTAATTTTCTTTTAAAACATTTCGAATAGGAGAAAGTATAAAGGTTAAACCGATCATATTGAGGATATATTTAATTCTATCTCAACCTCCATCCGATCATATCAACCAGAAGGTTGTGTTTGATATGTGAAGTAGTAATTGTAAGTAGTTCATATTAGTTAAAGTCCCACAGCGTGTGAAATTAATATTCAGGGTAGTGGAGCCATATATCTCATTTCCCTTCCAATACAGGGTTTGAGAACCTTGAAGCTCCTTTCAATGGCTACTTGTAGGTTTACTGTTTAGTTCTCGTAAATGGAAATACGAATGATTCCTCTTGGGGTGTCAAAAGGCTTTGATTTTTCTGCTTAAAAAGTAAAACAGGCGAATAATGCAGTGAGAATCTAAAAGAGTATACATATCTCCTTATGTTGGTTATTGGTACCTTTACTGGAATCGTGATATTTATTAGCATCTCTTGCAAAATGACAAAAGTGAGGTAGCTTACTGTCCATGGCCGCCTATTTATCAAGTGCATTCGCTTTTTTCAGCTACCCTCTAAATGTAGAGTTCGGCCTACAGCCAGCAACCCGATAAGAGGACTCGGAGGCGTGGTCGTGAACTAATTCACATTCCCGAACTGAAATGAAATGGGCATGCGGGGAAGGAGATGGCATGGGCATGCCGGGAAAAGGTATCTATCTATCAATCTATATATATATATATATATATATATATATATATATATATATATATATATATATATATATATATATGCCACAATCAGGTTGAAACGAAGAAGATATGGATTAGATTTATAACACTGCATCAAAATATTGGCAAAGGATAACAAGTGAGAAATTCAACGATAGTAGATTGACACAGTGTGGTAGGAAATAAGGATTAAATGTTTGATTATACTGTTTGGGAAAAATAAGAAGAAAACTATTGGAATTATTAAAGTCACTCAATATTTGAATCCCCAGTGATTAATTAAATTACAATGAGGAAGCCTCTTATCGCGGCAAAGTTAGAAACAAATATCTAATATATATATCATTTAAAAATAATTAAAGATTCAAGAACAGTACTGAAACATAGATATCTCTCCCCGGAGCAGATACCGACAGAGACCGTAATGTGCTTATAGCAACAATATAACGGATTTTGTTGGCCAATGAGATCCGGAAAGCAAAAAGAGACAAACGTGAGGAAGCAGATGAGAAACCACCGGACTCCAATCAGGGTATAGATATGATAGAAGAATGGACGCCTATAAAGGTAGCGACATTGAAGGTTGCGGACAATGACAAGGTCAGAGAGGTGGTAGTAAAAAGGGATGGTTCAAACAAAATATGATGGGAGGATAGAACGGAGAAACTTAACAAAATGATAATTCCGAAATGCACAATAAAATGAGCAGCGACGTAAAAAGAATATCCGACAAATCTAGTTAGCAGTGAATGGAAAAGCAGTGCAACACAATATAACTGGAAAAACGGTCTTAACACGAATAAATGTATAGGTTAGTAAATGGTTATTATCAACAAAGCACCAGAAAACAGCAATTACAATGACATAATGCTTGATTAAACCAGTGTACTGTTTATCAAGTCCCTGAATGAATAATGAAACTAGGTATTTTTTGAACAGCTCATTGCAACGTCCATGTATCTATCTAATGAATGTTTTTTTGCATTTTGTTTTATCTCTTTTGCCATCCGGTCGTTTTTATTTCCTTCTTGGGAATATCACGTTATTAATATATTGTATGGAATTCTCAGTAATTCAGTTTAAACGATTTTGTGACCAAGTTTCTAGCCAAGTTATTGAAAATTATTTATTGCCGTTTACCGTAACCTTAAAAATTCCTTATTTTAAAAGATTATTGCCACTCTTTTTCTCCCAATATAAGGTCATCAGAATGGCATTGATCCACCAGGTGGCTCAGAAGAATGTTTTCACGAAGTAGACGAGTTAAACTGTTTCCAAGAAATAAATTTGAACCTCTTGTAGTGAAGTGTACATTTGGGATAGTCGATTTTGGCTCCAGAAAATGAGACGTGAAGAGAAAAACGATGTTAACTTGTTTCGTGTCCGAAAAGGTCGTAGTCTCACAGGAGTGACAAAATTACTCTTTTTCTCACATAAACATATGAAGAACCTGACTTTTACATTGAGTTCGAGTGTAAAGAGCAAATTAAAAACTGAAAGAATTTCGATTTCCGTATGTTTTCCATGGCCATTATGAATTGTTCATTTCTACAAAAATACCCAAAGAAATGGAGCTATTAGCAATTATCAATGCTACAAAGGCAAGTGGAAAGATCCGGTGTTCGAGTCCCGGTTGAGGAAATATTTTTACTCTTGTGATCCGTTCGATTCCGCCTTCCCCACCTCTATTGTGTTCGTCCTTTATATGTGTTCCTATCCCTTTTCCTTATATCTGTTTCTGTATATATGAGTATTTATTCGCCGTTTGGCGGGATTTCGTGTTTGAATGTGTATTTGGCCAATGTGGCTCATCTCTTTCTTCTGGCTATGCGTGCCACGAAACGCACTGTTCCTTTCCTGTATGATGTTGTATGAATTCTAACCCACTGTCCTTTCCTTTCCTTGTGTATTGTCTATTTCTCCTTTGGTGGGTGAAACAGCCCCCTGACGCCATCTCTTGGCTGAAAGAATCGGGGCGCTTGGCGACATATTAGACCCACGGATCTCAGGGTAAATTGACTATCCTCGATAGCTCAAGTGGTTAAGAGCATCCGCCCGGCAAGTGGAAAGATCCGGTGTTCGAGTCCCGGTTGAGGAGATATTTTTACTCTTGTGATCCGTTCGATTCCGCCTTCCCCACCTCTATTGTGTTCGTCCTTTATATGTGTTCCTATCCCTTTTCCTTATATCTGTTTCTGTATATATGAGTATTTATTCGCCGTTTGGCGGGATTTCGTGTTTGAATGTATATATATATATATATATATATATATATATATATATATATATATATATATATATATATATATATATATATGCGTGTGTGTGTGTGTATTCTCGACTCAATCCTTAGAATCTGCTGAATATAATATTTCCATTCGTAAAAAGAAAAAGAGCACAACGGTAGACTCTAGTTCACTTAATCAGGATCCTAACGTATTACATGAAAATAACTCAAGGTGGAAGTTTTGCCAATAGGAGAAAATGTTACGCTTCTTGAGTTCTTTCACTTTAAAAACAAGAAAACCTGGGATGGGAAGAAAAGGACGAATATTAATAACAACCCAGCGGAAAAAGTCATTCATGAAAAAAACAATACTTTGTTCAAAGCCTTTGTGTCTGAAATCAAGATAGCTCCTTTTGAAAACTTTTTTTGGAGTTTCTCTCTTCGCGCAAAAGAAACATACAATTGGATGGTGGACCAAAGCAGAGGAGAAGTTTTCAAAAGGCGGTGTGGGGATGATTGGTGAAGTGGAAGGGCGAAGTGGGACGTAATGAGGCATTCAGAAGAGTTGAATATGCCATTGAACACCCTGTGTATGAGAGGAAGATAAGCTGGATATAGATGGGCCGTGATGGCATTTCGTGAGTGGGAGGTGAAATTCAATTAAAGATTGAAAGAAACCTACCGGATGGAAGAGTAGGGAGGGGAAAGAACTGGAACTAGGTCGTATTAAGATGGATCCAAGAGGGCGCTACGGGAGGAAAGAACCGCTGCCACTTGGGAGAAATCGAGAAGAAAGAATGCTGCACCAGAGTTATTATCACTGAATATGTTATTAATGGATTGGTTTATTCCCTGAATATTCACGTGCAATATATATTTTGCGGCGACCTTAGCTATTTAGAACCTGAAGCTAAGTACTCATTGAACTCAGAAATATTCGCAAATTTCATGTAGGACTACGAATTTAACGAAACGCACAAATAGATAACTTAAAATGACTATATGAAATAATGTTTCCAAGCCGTAAAGGATTTTGACGCTTTGATTATTATTTTATATAGTCATTGTTAAAGAGGCCTTAAAAACTCAATTCCACCATTATAAATAATATGAGGAAATAAGTCCGTACGGTTTAACTGTGAGCGAGGGGATTTAAATCGCCCTTGAACCCAGAAGTTACACGTGCATATGGGTACTTTACTATTACAATGAATTTTCACAATTTTTAAAGGTGATCCTCATAGATATTCTCCCGTGGATTTCTACGTTTTTCATGATCTCCGAAAGCTAATTAATCTAATTAGTAATTTGCGGAGTAAAAAGAATCAATGACATTACTCCTGCAATACTGCATTATTTGACACTTGATAATGTTTCTTCAAATTGCCCACCTGAAAATGATATTTTTCGCAAATTCCTCCTGCCAGAACGAGAAGACGTGTGTAAACGATGAATTAAGATAAAAAGTTTAAGTGCATTCACTGAATCGTCGAGATGATACCCTTGGGAAAAAATGTTTCTCTTGAAAATAAAGCATTTTCAAGGTGAACGGTTTCTTATGATTTCGACGCCTTTCTGTGCGTGTACAAATTCTGTTCAATTTAATATCGCCGGTTGACCTCATTGCTCAGAGATGGTGGATGGGCTTATGAATAAAGGTAATTAATATATAGACACCTCTGTCAATTATTGAAGAAGAACAGCACTGAAAAAATGCCAATCTGAAGTAAATCAGTTCTTTCTTCTCTCTGCCTGTATGTTATGGTGTATCAAAATGAGTCATTGATCAATATAAATGTGAAGAAGCCCTGGTTACTTGTTGGATTCGCCGCTGTGGCCCTTTGTCCCGGAGGTATCTTTTTGAAACGATGAACATACGCGTTAGGGTTATCAGAATTTCAGATTCAACCGGTTGCCGATTTGGCATTAGAAACCACCTGACTTATGGTGAAGATATGGGGGAGCCCCCCTGTGCCGGTTATGGTTTCCCAGGAAGATCTGGTACGCGAAAAATCACATAGCTTGGGTGGAGCTGCAGGTGCCCAGAGTGCCTTGCCCGGGAATCGAACCCGGGCCCCTCCGGTCAGCAGTCCAACGCTCTACCCCCTGAACAACCGCGACCTACATATTGATTAACTGGTTTCGCCGCAACTGTAGGATCTTTAAGGCATAGTCTTGGCATCAATTATCTCTAAGATCTAGTAAAAGTTGAAAAAAATGGTAATGTGATGATATGAAATTAATTATTATTATTATTATTATTAAAAATACACATGTGCTGATAGACATTGTCAGGTGGCACACAAGTCCCAAATTATATATATATATATATATATATATATATATATATATATATATATATATATATATATATATGTATATATATATATATATATATATATCACGAGAGCAATATAACGGCACAATAGAACACAAAATAAAACAGATAACACATAGAGGACACTCGCATTGTAGATTGTTTGAGATGTCGGCCTTCTCCGAGGCCTTCTTCAAGTAAGTCTAAGTACTTGAAGAAGGCCTCGGAGAAGGCCAAAAGCTCAAACAATCTACAATGTGAGTGTCCTCTTTGTGTTACGTGTTACCTGTTTTAATTTGTGTTCTATTGTGCCGTTATATATATCTTAGTATGCAGTTTTTTAGTATGCAGATTTTGAATTGAGTCGGTGTCAAACTATAGATTAAGTGAAACCACTTTTGGCTAGCAAGGTTTGATAAGATAGAATTGCCTTCCGATTGAGAGCTAGCGTGTTTGCTGCCTTCGAAGTAACGGAGATAAGTCGCAGCTTGAGCTTCGGAACCATCATTTCCTCTTTATTTTATCCTACTTCACTGTGAAAGGTAAGTTAAAATTAAAGTCATTTGAAATATTCGAATTCAAAAATACCTCACCTCTCCTACTACTACTCTCTCCACGATACTACTCTCGATACGATAAGCCTTTGCCACCAATAGCATCAGTAATTCATAGTTGGGAATAAAATGTTTCGAAAGCGGTCGTTTGAATGTTTTTCACATTGAGGGAAGATGCTGGCTAGAGACCCTATGGCAGCATGTCAAAAACACATGACCAGGAAATAACTCACGTTTCCTGCGTGCTTATTGGTCATGGAAACGAGAGTGGGGCACGGGACACTGGAGAGCTTTTCCTAGAATTGGATGTGATACGCATGTATCTGTAATTAATTGAAAGGAAGCCACCTTAAGATATTTTTCTAAAATCGAAGCAAAAACCTACCGAGGACGGTTTGGAAAACATAGGTGAAATGGTAATCAAATCTTCCATAAACAAATCTTCTTATGCCACGGACGAATGGGATGAGATAATTTGTTTTCCCAAACTAACCAGCTGTTAAAATTCATGACTCACATGGACCTCGGGGTCTGAGCATGGATGCATCCACGCGACGGTAAACAACTAATAGACGTGAGGTCCTCTTCGCTGGTGATGAATTCTTAAGAGCACCGTTGCGAAGTGGTTGCTTTGTCGCGATTATTGCTTAATCATTCTGTGCATATCCTCAGAGTATTTTTTCATGGAAGAAAGAATTCTCTATTTGTTAGAAATCCTTTTTTCTCTACCGCTTTTCAACCCGTGGATGAATTGTTCTTTGTACGCCAACGTTTACTAAACAACTTGTGGACATAAGCGTTGGAATATCCAGCGTCAACGCAGAAAAATTGTAAAATATTAAAGAAAATAGAATTCGGGCAACCTTCGAATTTTCACCCAATTTTCTTGAAAAAAATTAATCCAAAATGGTCGATTTTATTAAGTCATGATGGTTCTAAATACTGATTAAGACACCTATAATTGTTGATTAACCATAGGAATTATTAACCCTAAGGTTGATTTGATAGGTAAGGATAGAGCTCCCCTTGTACTAAGCCCTACGGTGTGTTAAATTCACACATCAGGGTAGGGGGGATCCCTTTTACTGTATTATTGTTTATGGATATATTTAAATATTTTCCGTTAGTGAAATGAACCGCCAAAAAAATAAACATTCAAAATCAATGTATCTAACTGTAAAACACTGTATTTATATCAATTTCAATTACCGTTCGTGGGTTAACATTTTCTAAAAAGAATTAAAATAAAATATTTTAAAACATTGTATGAAAAAATAAAAAAAATATATTTGCTAAAACTCTTGCTGCTGTCCACAAGATAAACCTCTCTCGCTGTGTCTAACTAGTATCAATCGGTCCGAACGAAATTCTATATTCTTTCCATTAACTATTAATTGGACTATTAAAATTTCATTAACTCGGTTCGCCGACGTGTTCCAACGAAGCTATATTTCAAGACTTTCGGAGCAGACTTGTAGTCGCACTCCGATTCTCTCCTATTATTCATTCAGGAGCAGAGAGGGGCGGACGAGCGGTGTTTCTTTTCGCATTAGTTTTGGCGCAAGGGACGGTACTCCATTCTCAAACGTCCTTTGATTTCTTCGCCTGCCATTGTCAACACCTTCCGTTTTCCTTTCGAGTTCCATTATCATCATTCAGAAGGAAGGACAGCCGAAGGAAATAAACAGCCTAAGTCTCTCCTCCAGCTTAAGTCGATTTAGTTTTTAACCGGAAAATAACCCATGAGAGAATTTTTACTGTTAAACAGAGCTCAACCTTATGAATGGTGGAAATGCTCCAGAATTCCATTGCCGTCGAATCCGTATGTAAATTTTGTCTTACGCGAATCGTTACCCCGTTAATCAGCATTATAAGGAAACCGTTTCAGTTTTCATAGGAAAAATTAAAGGGAGGGCTTGATTCTAATACCTCTAGGTGCATTCTATTTAGAAAAATATAATCTCCGATATGACTGCATTACTGTGACTTATGGAAGGCGTTTTATATGATTTTCAAAACAATTACTACCATTGCTCTAAAAATGTCTGGAGGGCTATTAACCGGATAAAACCACCAATCAGGCAAATTATTGTTCATGGGATTATGCATGCCCACTTAATTTTCCCTCTCATCCGCTTTTCCATTGGGCGCGTTGAAACTGGTGGATTTAGCTACATACGGACGATCCCGTTAGGCGTTCGATTGGAAGCATACGAACCATTTATTTATTTAATTTCTTACTCGTATTTTTCTTAGTAATTCTTCACTCTTTCGTTTTAATTTAATAAATCGCGTACCACATTCTGATGTCCCGAGAATTAATTTAACGCTGGTTACATTATTCTTTGTAATTCATCATTCCACACTATTTTCTTGCACGATGCTGTAGCATACTCTAACGAAGGGGTTCTACTATCCCCCGTCCCACGAGACTCCAATCATTTATCCATACCTTTTCCCTGCGATCCACCCTCCTTCCCCGCATGCCCATTTCATTTCAGTTCGGGAATGTGAATTAGTTCACGACCACGCCTCCGAGTCCTCTTATCGGGTTGCTGACTGTAGGTCGAACTCTACATTTAGAGGGTAGCTGAAAAAAGCGAATGCACTTGATAAATAAGCGGCCATGGACAGTAAGCTGCCTCACTTTTACCATTTTGCAAGATATGCTAATAAATATCACGATTCCAGTAAAGGTACCGTGACTTTGTCGATGACGTCTTCCTGCAAATAGACCAACCAATAACCCTCTGTGGGACTACTGGCAGGTTTAATTTGTGGAAAGAATTATTACATTCATGTTCTTGTTTGAAATACTTCGCGCATTAGAAATGGGACAGCCGGAGGGGTTCAAATCTATTAATAATAAGTGTAGCCCGATATTCATACCCTACTTGCATCATTACATACAGGTAATAGGGTAATGTTTGTTTCTTATCTAATGGTTAGAGATATCTTTATACAGCCGATAAAAATTCTATGAAGATCGTTCATCTCCTTGTCGCAATAGTAGATTTTTTGGTGTGATCAGTGTACAATCCATTTTTTGATGCCATATAGTATGTTGAAAGGGGTAAGCGAGGTAGGACTTAAAAAGAGAATAAGGAAAAGCATCAGGCAGGTTTCAAATGAAAATACCAAGGTTTGCACTGCTTTTTTCTCCGACTGGCATGCGATACGAAGCCCTTGAAGTATCCACGCCAAGATGAAAATCTCCAAGTTCTGACACCAAAGGGAACCATTCCACGGCCGAGCCTCATGATCACAAATTTCTATGACCTTGATAACCCTACTGTTGACAAGTCTTCTGAGCGTTTAAAGTTTCAATTTCTACCGCACCCGTCGCGAACTTCGGTGAAATATTTGCTAGAAAATTTTCAATTGGTATCAATCATTTCAGGATTTAATTTTTCTAACTTTATTTATAAACGAAATCATGAGTAAATAATGATATTTTGAAATCGTTTTCAGTAACCCAGTCTGGTTGGGTAATTACTACTTTTGTATCTACCAAGCCATGGGTGGAACGTTTTTGAAATTTGCGACAACCTATTGGTCAAATGATGACGTGCAACTTAGGAAGGACGTGGCAAAGCGGACATTTTCAAGATAAAAATGTAAAAAAAAGCAAGACAATGCACTCTCTAACTTCTCATTGTCCGCTTGTCCATTATGACGTCTCAGTTAATATGCGTAATGAAATAATTCTCTTTGCGATGCTTTGGATGATTTTTTCAATGCTGAGAATGTCAAACCATTTGCGATTAGAGAGTCGAAAAACGAAGGTGAAAACTCCCGGTGGTTGGAAATAAATCAATTGCGGTGACTTTCTCCTTCTCTCATCGTTCACTTGAGTGTCCGCACATGCTCTAATGAGGTCTTATCGGAGGTAGATCGTTGTTGTCTGGAGAAAGGATAGGATCGAACTGGAGCAATGAGATAAATACGAGGAGAGAAGGAAAGAGACCCGTTTAAAGGGAGACTATCATTACGCGTTGTAGATTTATACGGTTTTTGCGTGACCGGACGCCTGGTGGGATCCGCAGGAAATCAGGCTTTACTGTTTTTTCTTGACTATCTTGGACTAAAAATTTAATATGCACTTCGAGCATTGCGACACCCTAGCTCAGGGTCTATTGCCCTATCGAGTTTCCCGCCCTCGGCCCCGCTGAGCTAACTAAGAAAGCTGTCGCGAATGTCAAAATTTGTTTTTTTTTCCGCATCACGTTGTCGCCGCCCCAAAAATGAGGGGGGAGGGGGTGGTGTGGCTTGTCTCGTAAAATGGGTGGACCTTGCCCACACAATCGAATCTACACGAGGCCCACACAATCGAACCTACCAGCGGCCGAGAGAACACCACGGATGAGGGAAATAGTTCTGGGAAACCCTTTTGAGGGCCTCGCTCCGCCAAAACTTCGCCCTGGGGAAGAGTGGGGGGGCGGAAGGGAGGGTTGCCAAAGTTGCCATTGAAGGAGAGGTGCGGGATGGCTAAGGGAGGAAGGACGGGAGAGCGCCACCCACCTTCTTGAGGACCGGCGAGCGCAGACGCCGGGGGCCGGGAAGACCCGAGTAACTCCGAGGCGTTCGACAGGTCCGGCCATGTGGCAGGGGAGGGTCGGAAGGATTGGCAGAATGGACTCCCCATTTTAATCTCTTCCCCAGAGCAGTGTGGGGGGGGGTAGAGTGGGGTGGAGAAAGGGTGAGAAGAAGATTAGAGAGAGGGGAAGAGAGTAGGGGGCGGCCGCGCGGAAGGTATACTCAAGGGGCGAGATCATGTTGATGTTGGAAGGACGAGGAACGAGGAAAGGTTATGGAAAAAGGGGGAAGGAAGGAGGGTAGAACACCGGCTTGTTTCTGGATTGTTCCGGTGACCGCGTGAGCGAGTGAGACAAGATTATTTCCCTCTGGAGGTCACCGCCTATGGGGGTGGGGAGAATGAGAGGGAGGGAGAGGGTTTCACACACGGCGTTCACCCCACGCACAAATATGCACGGGTGACCCCTCGGACACATAAGCGCACCGACGCAGTGGGAACTTTCCCTCCCGACTGGAAGCACGACAGCGATACCATTTCCTGGGGTTCATTCATTTACCATTTTAAAAGGCGAGGTGATCACAGCGAGCGAGACACAGAGAGAAGCCCGCACTCACCGCGACGTCCGGAAGTACAGACGCACTCGGAAGGACCCTTAATATTTTTCTCCCGGCGCCCTAAGATTCCGCTGGGAAACGTGCAGCTCTATTTAAAATACATAAGTGAGGAGGAGAAGTTGGGAAGGAAAGGAAAGGAGAAGAAGGCTTCTATTAAAGGGTGGAGTACAGTGGGGATAATAATTGTAATTGCTACATTCACGAACCCCGGAAACATTCCATATCGCCGCTGGTGGGAAGGAATCGGTGAATTGACCCGGTCGCTTTTGGGACCCCATTGGATTTCCGATTGAAACCTTTTCCTTAATTCAACGCCTCACCAGGAGAAGCCGGGTCAAGAGGAGCGGAAAGCAGCATCGAAGGAATCCGGTTCATTAGACGGGTGAGTTCTATTTGTTGTCTCGTTATAATGTCGTGCTCCATTATAATATCGGATCGGTCGAGAGTGTTGGTTCGGTATCAAGTCACATATTCTTGACCAAAGGACTCTGTGGTGAGGCTCAGCAAAATTATTGTCAAATATGTATTTAATGGAGTAGCAACACTTTACCAATTGGTTGAATTGGACTGAAATGGATGACTTTTCGCGCGAAAGGTACGTCTACTTCGGAAAATCAGACGCCCTATATATACACGCGTACATATGCTTATATATTTATATGCACATACCATTAAAAGTAATTTTAATTTTCATTTGGAAACCCGATCTTTGTTTTAAGCAGTGGACGATATGGAAACGCTGCATCAATCTTCTTGTACTTCCCTCTTGAGGGGACGTAAGGTGAAGTTAGATCTCGTATGTATTCGTTGTTTTCGAGTGACATGTATATTTCACTCAAATGTCTTTACATAAGGGGATCTAAAATAACGAAATATTGTGCAAAAGTTAGTGTTTTTTACTATCGACAGTAAAGAGTTTCCTGTCGATACTGATTATTAGGTCATTAGTAGAAGTTAGGAGTTTAAAAACATCTTCTTCATAATGCCCGGTGATTTCATGAAATAATTGTCAACTTTGTTTCCTGCATCTTTTGTTTTTAGAAATCTTCCATAGATTTCATACCTTGGATGGAGATTTACATCAAAACACTGAGAACGTTGGAAGGTTAGGACAAAACCTTACAAATATGATGTAGCAAGAGAAATCTCATGCCTAACGTGAGACGGAAGGCCGCAGAGTGAATTAAAAATATTGAAATAAGTTGGAGAAATCTGAATGTTGCGGAAATATTGTGAAAATAGAAAATAGCCTTCACAATGAACTGTAAACAAACATTGTTTTTTCATAATCTCATTTAAGTTTATCTTAATTTATTTTTCCCATGGAAAAATAACTTCCATTTACTTTTCCACATTTGGAAGAATGCGTCACAGTCGTCAGATAAACTTATTTAGGCCAGTTTTGAAGGCAAGATCAAAAACTGGCGTCTTGGAAAGCGCCAGGGAGCTGATGAAATATTGGGCATATTTGTTTGTTTTTACAAGCAACCGATAAAGGTGATTCGTAAAAAAAGAACTATTATTGGTCGCTCTGTGATGCTCAAGGCCCGACATCAACACTCGGATGATCAGTCTTGAACGGAAGTTTCCGCATGAAGCACGGAAGAAAAACGTTCGCGAGGTAAGAATTCTTTTGTTTCTCTCACGAGGGACCACGGAATCGACTCCGCACCAATTAGAACAAAGGGTCCTTGGGATAAATATTACCTGTTTGCTAATTTATACTCGGTCTCTAATTATTATTCACTTAAGCGTTCCGTGACCTTGTTTAAAAGCTTGCTTTTTCAAGCATTGCATTCGCTAATTACCTGTATTACTTTTTTTGTAGAGAAGCAATGATAAATAATTTTTCAGTAGCCCAGTGTTGCGTTTGGATGAAATTTCCTATTTCAATATCCTTATCTTTTCGCATATGGTATTCTATGATGTTCATTTGAAAATATGATTTGTCGTCAGCAGGTGTGGAGGAAAATACTTTGTTTTTTCGCATTATTGAAATGGAAAAGTCACCGTTGAAAATAGGCGCTCAGAATATTAATAACCTAGATTGTTCTAATATGAAGCTCTATGAAATACCTTCATCGTGTTTTCTAACTATAATGAAATGGCTGTAGAAACACATCATTAATATAATATTACGACCGATATACTCTTAGGAGGAATTTTAAATTCCCGTTTTATTAAATGAGTTCTATAGCATGCGAATTCTATGCAGGGTGGCAAGGATGCCTCTGTTAGTTGATCTGCCATAGGTTCACAGTTAAATATCTTAATTACGGAAAAAAGGAAATTTTTTTAATTGGAAAAAGTATTTTTTTCATACCTAGATAGGCCATACGAATATCAAGTATTGTCAGGTATTTTTTCATTCAGAACTGCCAAATTGCTTGAAGTCTTCGCTTGAAATTCTCGCGTTGAAATTTTCCCGAACGGATTTATAAAAATAAATCCAATGCTTATTTTACAAAAGTTAAACTTAGCATGCGATGCGATGTATTATGTGTGATGTCGTCATTAATTTGGGTAACAGTAAATTAACTGTAACAGTTTTCTTTCATCGTGAGTTCCAACGAGCTTGCCCCGCTGTAAAGAAGCATGATCCCAATAATTGCATACCATTGAGAGAAAAAATACAAATAAAATTTATTAAATCTGCCCTTAAGTAATTAAGATTGGAATTATTTCCTACGAATAATGATTCTTGACGTTATTCGGATAAGTTGGCTGGTTGGTAAGAGACCACTAAACACCGAAAATTGCGACCGAGTGATTAACTTTAAATTTGAATGAAGACTTATTTTCCTAACCTCTTCCCCCTTCTTAATCGCGGCCCGTCCTCTCTTTTTACGGCGTCTTCCTGCTCCCACGATATCGATGATATCAGCGAAGAAACCAGTCCCCTCACTTCAACGGCTTATCCCCTAGAATGAGCCTTGGGAAATGAAAAATTCGGCATTGGCCACGACCTTAACCTGCTTACGTTTTCATGTGTGTTATATCTGCGACACTACCCTCACTCTCCGAAAACCCTTGGTGATGTTGATAGCCCCGAGGTACGTCATTAAAATCGGCGCAGCCCCACTCTTCCTCATGTTCTTTTGGACGGGGACAAGTGGAAGGAAGTCCCGGAAAACAGCTATAAAACTAACTCTTTTTGCAGCTACGTAAAATCGCCTCTTCGTCACTCTTGAGGCCGGTGCTTATGTCTTTCAGCTCCTTCAGAGGTCCAGGCGACCTCAAAGCCGTCCAGTAAGGTACCATCGCCATAGGCAGGCTCCACCTGCCAGACACAGGGAAGTATAGGAAGGAATGAAAGATATGTGAAAGGTTGAGCGATGACAGTGCGGATTTATTCCCGGAGGGGTCAGCTAATGCGATGGTGGGCAAGAACTCGGCTAATGGTCAACGGGGTGACGCGTTCGACAGATAACAGTTAATTCTCTCTTTTACCCCTCAGATGAAGTCTCGAAAAAGAAAATGAAGGCAAGTAGGAAATCGCGATTGAATTGGCTGTAGAGAATGTCAGTTTTGATTTTGAAAAGTGAGTTTTTAAGATTGGGCTGACGTCGGAGAATTGGGTGCTGGAAGTTTGACGTTTAGACTTCTCGCTCGAACTACGGAGGTTTGAATCATGGCGGAGAAAAATTAATACGGTAAAAAATGAAATATCATTTCTTTCGGTTTCCATAAAAGTTTGTTTAATTAATCTAGTTCTGTGACTTGTTTTGATGAAACTAAGTCAGCAGTCTTCTGATTATCATAGTCGCTAATCTTTTAAGCGCAAAACGTCTCTTTCAGCAGAAGCTGCAGCAGGCAAATTTGGCTTAGCTCCTCCAGAATATTTGAAGCAGTCTCTCTTTCGCTAAAATTCTCGGTTTACCTTAGTTAGGGGCGGGTTTCTGAGCTCCGCGTCTCTACGTTGCAAGATTAATGAAATGAAGTAAGATAATCGCAAAATGTAAAGGAACATATAAATTATTTCTGCATGCCCGACTTGATTACCTGTTTTACTCGTTTAATACATTTAAGTCTGGATCATAAGATATCAAGATAATTAACTAAATAAAACTTAATCGGTGAGTGTATTTTGTTATTAATTTATTACAAATATTGTTTTTCTACTTGTAATTTTGACATTGAACATACACAAACAACGGTGGAGCAAGTTCATATCTCAAATCCATCTTGTGGCCATCTAAAAATGCATGCAAAATTGTTTTGATTCCTCGTTTTTTTTACTGAATCGTTTCATTTAGTGCCGAGCGAAACTTTTTCTTACAAATCCTCTCGCAGTTTAGTTATTTTTCAACGTGTCGAACGAAAATTTAAGACGGCTGCATATTTATGCTTATCTTGTAGAATAAATAATTCAAAGCTGATGCATGCTTGTATTGAAAGGTACCTAATACCTCGTATGTCCAAATTACACGTATGTATGATCTGTAAAATGAACAGACGGTAGGTATTCCACCAGTTCAGTATTTTACCAATGGCGAGGTTAACGTTTATTTTCACAATCCGCGCCAGAAATCCAAGATGGATGTATGGTTACCCTTAGTTCACAAATATAATGAAGTCTCGTGCAAGGGAAGTAGGATATATTGTGTCGGACAATATTTTTCCTTCGTGTAATTTTTGTCTTTTTATGTATTAGAACAAGGGGCCGCAAAAGTATGGGAAAATACGCGTCATTAATATTTTAAAGCATTGGTCTACACGCTTGACTTTCGCCGCTGGCAGTTTAGACGTAGGAGTATTTTCCCGCGTCGTTTGGCTTATAATTTCAGAACAAGAAGAAACGGTAATTAATAGAGCGAAATTCAAATTATCGCAACTAGCCAGGTGTGCATGGGTAAAACGAAAGGTGAATGAACGTGAAGATAAGTATTTTCAGTGTTTGGTATTCAGCACCATATCTAAAATTACCACGAAAAGGAATAATCGAAGACGTCAAAAATTTATG
This sequence comes from Hetaerina americana, assembly GCF_022747635.1. Taxonomy (NCBI): domain Eukaryota; kingdom Metazoa; phylum Arthropoda; class Insecta; order Odonata; family Calopterygidae; genus Hetaerina; species Hetaerina americana. The sequence goes on along the minus strand of NW_027286874.1, from coordinate 67,248,424 downwards.
GGTCATTAATCGTTCAGTTGCTAAAACCACGTCGACAGCACTAACGCAGAAACTTTTATTTTTTCTTCAGCTCATATTAATGACTGAAGCATTATTTAGTACAGTTATAATTCTCCTTGGATATTAAATGACGATGAGAGAATTTGCCTTGGCCTTTACGGCAACTAAACCTTATTGGGAAAAATTTAGTGCATTAACTAAGAAGGCATCTTCTTATCGGAGGAGTTCCTCCAGTCTCTTCAGCTTACGTCGAAATCTTGCACTCTTGCAATAATTCATAACAGATGGATCGATTCCTCTGAACGAGTAAAATTTTCCGAAAGAATGAACCTAATGTATAAAGCAATGGTGTGGGTTTCTAGAGGACTCAATCGTCGTTCCGCCATTTATATGGGTCTAAAAACGATTCATTAATTATGTTCGAAAGAAAATCATAGTGAAAATAAAGGGATGACGATACGATTTAAAATCATAAATTTAGTGATTGGGACACAATGTCGCATTAATCTATGTTGCAGTGACAAGCGATTCAGCGTCAAATTCGAGGGTTGCATTTGATGAAAAATAAATACATCCATATAATCAATATTATAAATTTAAAAAAAGGTTTTTGAGTCGATTCCTTCTTAGGGTGTGACACTCTATGACTGCGATTGCTGTCCAAATTAACGCACAGTCCTTCGTAAAGGAATTTCGAGAGTTTTTCTCTTATTTAATCTGTGTCAGGTGAGATATATATTATCCCCCTGCACTCAGGACACGTTCGAGCTCCGACGCCAACATTTTTCACGGTAGCAGCAATACGATGGAATTCCACGATAACTTTCGGAAGGTATTCTTGAAGGAATAACTCCTCCAGACGCTATAGCCTTTGAGCCGGTTCATACCGGGCGTGACACATGAGCAATCAGACAGCAATCCAAACAACCGCCACAAACGGTGGTCCAGTCTCGTCGACGATGACGAATGGCGGTCATCAATAGGCGGGATGGACGCCGAGGGGAGAGGAGGAAGCAAGAGAGAGAGAGAGAAAGAGAGAAAGGGATACAGAGAGCGGCGTACAATGCGAGAGTTCGCGAGGTGGAGGGGGAGAACGTGTTTGTGGAGGGTGGCGATTGGGGGAGGGATATCACAGCGGGGAGCGCCATCATTGAGTCCGAAGGACTTGGGTGCCGTGAGTGGGCACCGGATCAGGAAGAAATACATGCACTGGAAGGACACCCCCCCGAGAGACGCCACGAGTTTTTAAGGGGCGAGCGGGAGGGTGGGAGATGACGCCCGGTTCTACGATCCTCCGAGGGCCGGAATGCTGAATAGAATACGTCCGCAAAAATCCCACGGATCAATTCCTAGCTCCCTTCAGGAAATGCTCGGAAATATAGAGAGATCCTTTCGAATCTGGAGACTTAATTTACTCCCAAATTATCCAAAAGCAAACGACTATCGGGTTCGACGTTGGATACTGGATTACCCATGAAAGAAGTTCCTTACAATGTGAGAACATTGCATACTTGACCAGAGTACTGTATATTAATTAGGGAGGAATGCATTAAACCCTGATATAATATTCCAGTTGAGGATAATTAGGACGATTACCAACAAGATTCGTTATGGGAACTCCTATCCATTACTTGAAATTATTTAATTTGCCTAGTGGTAATATGACTGTTGTTTCTGAAAGTGATCATAGTTACAATTCACGCATTAAGCACGATATTTTGCTCCCAAAGCCGAATCTTACTTTGAATAAGAGAGCCTTTTTGAACATGGGACCAAAAGAGTACATCTGTATGCCATATTACAGTTTTAAGACCAGAATTAGGGACAGTTTGTTTTTAATTTCAAAGGAATAGATGCTTGCTAATAAAAATAGCGATATTTAATTCTAGAATGCCGAATGCCGGCATAGTTTAGGTTAAACAATTTATATTGAACAATGTACCTGAAATAACGTATGTCAAATATTGTGTGCCAATTAATAAATTTTACTCGCTGTATGGTGGATTATATTTGATAGTAAATGTTGGATTTGCGTTTTCCATCTTGAAACTTCAGATCATGTTACGAAAATTTGTAGACTCGATCAAGTTGGAATGATTAAAGAAGATAATATCATTGTATATAAAGGCGGACAATGCGATATATTTAGGTTGAAATTGTTAGATTGTCATTTGTGATTTTTTTTCCAGTAACAATGCATTGAATGCTCGGATGGCAGCCTCCCCACGGGTCTGAGATCTTTTAGGTTCCATAAAGCTCCAAAATATAAGTAATTTATATTGTGTTTGTGTAATAAAATTATATTACTTCACATATTACAAGCGTTTTATGTGGATGCCAACGCGAGCGCTTTCAAAATCTTCGGTTTACCGGTGTGAATTTTCAGCTTCGCAATGAGCAGTATATTCTTAGCTATTCATCAAATGTATTTGGAATGCAAGCATCTCATCTTCTTTGTGGCATATATGGAGAATATATAGATTATTAGTCGGCATATATGCAGATTATTGGTCGTCAGGTTGGCCCAAAAATGCTTATCTAATTCATGCAACACTTGGAGAAGATTTTAGACTTGGTCCATCTCCCTCACATTAAAAAAGATTGTTGGACATTTAAAAAAATATTTAAATCAAACGGTATTTTTTAATGATATGAATTCCCAAATTCGTATTGAATTTAAATTAAAGTTGGGCAATTTAAATATAACTCACGTTATCCCACAGTTCATTTTTGTATTACACCTTCCAAAAATAAATTCCATATGGAAAAATTGTAGTTCGCTGTTTGTAGCAACATGAGAGTTCTTTGATGTCTAAGAGACATTTTATTAATGGCTAATGACTGACATTGTTTGAAGTCGTAAATTTTTCAGTCTAGAGGAGTTACTAGGAGGAGGAGAGGAATGGAAACGGAACTGTATTTCTATTGTTGGATGCGGAAAACTTGCAAGCGGGAAGTGAGAAAACATATTGCCTTCATTTCATTATTCCAGCATAAACCACCGTGAAGTGGATGAGTCTGACTAATTTTCCTGTTATCCGCGTGGGAAGAAAATCGAAATAGGCGGCCACAGGTCAACCTTAACAAGGCCTGTGTTGGTAAGTTCCACACCGGCAGCTAGAAAGTTTCCAGGGCAAGTGATGGGGAAACCACGTTGACGTCCAAACTTACTTCAAAGAGAAAGAATTCGGTGTAGCCGTGAGTCACATTCGTCGTTTAATGGGCAAAGGAAGAAAATTACACTGGAAACTTTCCTTATTTATTTTGATTTTAGAGATACAAAGGACGTGATTTCCTCAAGGTCAAGGAAGGCAAAAAGTTCGACAAACTTCAAAGAATTATGGTATTATAACGAATACCTCAGAGGCAAGAGAAAACCGTGGCCATTATAAAGTGAAATTGGATTATGCGCGTAAATTAGTGTAAATACGAGTTCTCTCCAAGACCCGAGCCATATCACGTTAAATCCAATCGTGAGTGACTTGTTAACGTGAACGATGACTTAATTTGAAGATTACTGACAAATCTGATGGTATAAACAAATACGATTGCTTAATAGTGAATGTAAACATTGAAACCATAGTGACATCATCTCTCAGTTATTGCGCTGTTTAACGGTCGATCGGATTTGAACTTAAATAGTGGTCATAAAACTGAGTACTATTGGCCATTGAGTACTATTGGCCACTGAAAACTATTGGCCATAAATGAGGTCAAAGTTTCAGTTTAACAAGAAATTATAAAAATTATGTGTATCATGAGCTAGGTGATCAACATTTACCGTGTAAACATAATAATCATTGAGCTAGATGACATACCAAGCCGTTATTACTGCTTCGTTTTGTATTTTTTCCTTGTGTCATACTCGTGAGAATGACCTTAGGAAGCTAAGTACTTGTTATATTTTTGGAATGACAGATGTATATAAAAATTGATACCCACGAATATTATGGCGAACCGCATGTTAGTAGTCAACGTTGATAGTAAAATCCAAAACTCCTTCGAGGTGAGATAAAATATAAAAATGAATTCGTGGTTCCTGCAATACAGAGAAAACTTTAATCAGACTTAGGGTTTGAAGAGAACAAATCGTTAAATGAATTAGACGGTATATCTCAAAAGATGTCAGAAAAATGTCAAACGGATAATACTCCTGGAACACTGAGCACATTTAGAGAAAGATAGATAAATGAATTGAGTCGTTGCCTAGTGAGGAATTAGAGGGATTTTGATGTCTTTGGATTGAAAGTTAATATCATGGCTGGTGTAACGTTTAAAAATGTTTGCTTTAAATCAGCAATCAATAATTACGAACGACAACAATTACATAAATACTTTCACGGCCGTGGGAACAAAAAAATTATGAGCAAAAGAAAATAGTAACAAAATGAAACATTCTTATCTCTTTATCCCAAACGGAGGACGTGGAATATAGTACGCATTTCGTCCTCCACGAAGTTTTGACGCGATTATGTATCGCGTCCAAGATTGAGGTTGTAAAATTTTCGGTGGGCGAATAGCACTAAGAACCTTCCATTCTTCCAACGCCACGGTGTAGTATACCAATTAGTCAAGGCCGATTGAATTATAATTTATTGCAAGCTCAATTATAACCTAGTCTCTAACCTTGCAGAATTCGGGGAAAATCGTCTTTTAAAGTTTGACTAGTTGCGTAACAGTCGACCTGGCAACCCGAAAGTCGCTGGTTCAAATACCGCCTAGGGCATATTATTTATGTTACTGTATTTGACAAAGTGTTGGTAAATGAGGAAATACCTTAGCCGCTCGAGCACCTAAAACTGAAATCTACCGATATCAGACGAATTGCCGTCACAAGAAATGTGTAAATGTTATTGGGTTAAGAATCTCATTCTGCAAGCCTCTCCCGCCAATTTCTCAACCAGTGTTTATCTGCCCGAGTTTGGCAGTTTTTCGTTTTGGTGGAACTATACTTCTCATTCTGGAAAATTGTATCACTTTTTGAGATAAATGAGGCTTCCTCTTTACAATCTGAGCTTCCGTCATGGAAGTAGGCCAAAGACGCAGTCTTTTTCTTTGTCATCGGTTATGACACAATTGCCTTGAGGAATTGAATAGAAAGAAATGGGCTGGAAAGGACGCTTAAAACCTGTGTGCCGTCTTTCCTTCCCGTCCTTCCCAAGGTCATCGGACGAGCAGGTGGAGGCGAGGTTAGGGTTGAAAGAAATATGAAACGAATAGGGAAAGGGTCCAATGAAACCTTTGTCAAAAGACTCCCTGAAACTGCTTTGACACGTGCCATTGGTATGGTGGCTCATTGGTACCATTTACATGATACGTGGGAGCTCTTGTTCGAAGAACAGTTTCATGCATTCTGTTGGTATTTTCTTATCAATATGATTAATAAGCCGATTGGGCATGGAAAGGAAAATTTTTACGAAACTTCTCACAAGGCCTACGAGGCTTCGTAGAAATGTGCAATTTTTGTACAAATAGAATGAAGACCAATCGTTGGGAGAAACTTAAAAAATATTTATTGGAAGTAATTTCTTTTTGATAGGAACTAACGAAATATTCCTTTAATAAAATCACGCAATGATATTTTATTTCTTGAAGGTTTTCCCTCTGGTATTCTCAAAGAAATTTATTTCAGTAATTTATCTACGAGTATGTTGTGGGACTTAAGGTTCATTAAATCAGTTAATACTACAGTTTTGTATTTTTTGAAAGCAAAATTATGAGTTACACTTTAATTTATATTATACAACCTCGCAGTGTTTTTAAAATAAATTTTTTTAATGGCTGAAAAATGAGCTAAAATAATTTTAAATTCGACATTTTTTGTTTTTGCGTCAAAAAATGGGCACTTGATTTCGAAGCAGAATTATTGTATTTTAGGCAGAATGTATAAAAATCGCTAATTTTTGAATTAACTCTGGACACTTCTCAGATTTTTGGTTATTTTGCAAAAATATTGAAACTAACAGTTTTGTATCTCGTTACCACATCTAACATTTCAACGTACTAACTCATACCAAATTCATGATCCATTTATAGAAGTAGACAACTATTTTATTCACCTGGCGAACTGATACTCCTGAGAAGTTTCCACAGTGAATTTAAATGTTAAAGAAGACTATTTAATGGAATTACCGGGATTGAAAGAGGAGAAATCGAGGACAGCCTTTCACTTTCATTGATATCAAAGTACAATGCATGAAGATATAATATTTTCTGGGCTGAATAAACATATCTTACGAGTCTAGTTTGCAAAAAAAATTTTCTTGCACTAACTTAAGATATTTTCTCTTTGTATATTCCAGGAGGACAGCAGTTTCCGCGACACAATGAAGGTCTCTCAGGAAGATGACGTAGTTTTGGTAGAAGTTGATAGTTCGGGATGCGACAACCTCGCATTCCTGGAGCAATTGGCAGCAAGTCATTCGATTAATCTGGACCAACCGCCCACCTATGCACAGATTCCGAGGCAAACCAATCACCTAAAACCAAAACAAACCTTATCTGAACCATCCGCTAATACTCATTACACATCATCGACCTACGAGAAAGGACATTTCACTTCCTCGAACGATGTAAAGACGAAGAACACGTCATACAGAAAAGATCTACTGGAAGAATCAATGGCAAATAAAAATGTCGAGCCGAAAAACTTATCCGTTATGGGATCCACTGAAGGAAAGAGCGACAAGGACTATGAAAATACGCTCACCGTTTGCATGAATAACACTGTCTCATTCGAAGGTGACAAGTCAGTTCCTTCTCCGGGGGTAACCACGCTCAGTTTCTCCCCGAAGGAGAAGTGGAGGATCTTGAAGAACGTGACCGTCGTCAGCGTAGCCTTTATGTTCCAGTTTACCGCTTTCCAGGGCACGGCAAATCTTCAGAGTTCCATCAACGCCAAAGACGGTCTCGGGACCGTATCCTTGTCGGCAATTTACGCGGCTCTGGTTGCTTCTTGCGTGTTGGTGCCGACTCTCCTCATCCGAAGATTGACTGTCAAGTGGACGTTGAGCCTCTCGATGCTATGCTACGCTCCATATATTGCGGCTCAGTTCTATCCTCAGTTCTTCACGCTGGTGCCCACAGCTGTGATTGTGGGTCTAGGGGCTGCTCCAATGTGGGCCTCGAAAGCAACTTATCTCACTCAGGTTGGAGGAGTTTATGCGAAATTGACAAACCAACCCGTGGACGCCATTGTGGTGAGGTTCTTCGGCTTCTTCTTCTTGGCCTGGCAGACGGCGGAACTTTGGGGAAACCTCATCTCTTCTGTGGGTAAGTTATGTGTGTTGAATATGACATGCAGAATGTGATTGTTTCTAAACTCGCGGAGAAAAGTTTTCCAAAGCTCGGCAGATAATTATCGTAGTAAAAATTCATTTCACGGATTTTTATTTCATCTATAAATTCTACCTTTATGGTGAAATTAATTATTACCGGCATCTCTTTGTTTTCAAACCTTCAGGATGTACTACTTATTTGTTGAATATTATTTAGTTTTCACAGGCCATCTCTTGAATTTTATTGCTGTTATTAACCGTAACATGAAATCTAGATTATTGATATCCTGTGCACCATAAATTTAAAGCAATAAGTATTTTAATGCTTTAAAATATAAACGATTGTTATATAAGTATTTTTAAATTTTAACAGTCTCTCCTACACTAAGTAAAATATAGGTAAATCATTCAAACAATTAATTAAAATAGAATATTGGGTCGCATTTATGGCTCTCCTGGGCTACATGCGTCGCGTGGGCTGGTCACCGATGTTCTAAAGTATATAGTATAGAGGCGAGCGAACGCCTTCGCTCGTTAAAATCTCCGTATCGAGGCAGTGAATGAGGTATGTCTGTCGTATATCAGTCTCTGGTTAGCGCTCTTCCTTGCCTTTCATATTCCTCTGTCACTGTATTAATAATCAATGAAGTCTTCAGCACATGTTCGTTGTCGTGAAAACCGGTGTGATGGATTGGTAATAGGCTATTGAAGAAGTCTTTTGGGATTTATGAGCGAGGGAGAAATTTAATCGTACTTTATCGGTTCAAGGTTGATGCAATTGTACTCTTTGATAACTGGTCATTGATTTCTGTTTGCGGTCTTCTATTGGTATGTTGCCATCAAGAAAAGCTAAGAAGCTCAGCATGTATCATTGGTTTTCAAGTCACTTTACTGCATACTACTCTTTTGGTCACGATTTTTCCAAAGTTAAAATGGAGATTTCGATTACGCGTGCTATTATGGTACATTGGTTTTTTCTTTGACAATTATATTTTAATTTAATTTTTTTGCTGTTTTTAGGCATAAATAGTGGCTTTCTTAAATATTTTAATTGTCCACTGCTAAGCCAAAAGTACTTTCAGTCATGCGAATAGGAAATAGATGGGTTCATCGGGCAGACTATAGGAGCGATTGCACGCAACTTAATCAGATGTGAGAGGAAGGACAAGATCCCAGCCTTCTACTTATATGAAAAACTAATTTATTCATACTGTAAAATTAGTAAAAATGATCTGAAAAGTTGGCAGGCATCTTATTTCTGTGAAAATATCTTAGTATTTTAAAAGAATCCCATTTTTTTGATCCAATTGATCATATAAAATAACAATGGAATATGGATGTCTTTGTAACAGTGAAAAAAAATAACCCAACAGCTTAGGAATGTAAAAATCGTGAAGCTATAAAGTCCACGTTGACAATTTATATTTTCCTTGAATTTTTACTTTCGCTTTGCTGAAGTGTTACATTTAATGAGCCGAGTTTTTCCGTGCGTAGAACCTGGTTGAAGAACTACCAATTGCGTAAAAAAACACTAATCGGATTAGAGTCAATCCCCTATCATTAATTAATTCATATTTATTCATTAGAGATTACTTTGCTAATTCTGAAAACCGATGATTCGACTTTATTTTATCATTAGTGTGCTAAACGTACAGTTAAAATTCGGTTTAATTAAGTAAAAATGAAACAGAATTTTTATCTAGTAAGAAAAACAATGTTTTTCATGCTGAACCATCTGTGCGTTTTTAAACGTCATGGCCAAGAAATATATAGTTTTCTCTGATTTTTTCAAATAATAAATATTTCTTACTGTATAATTTTGTGGGCGTTCACCACTAGTTGTGGTGCCGTAAAAAAATCGATGCAACTGATCCGAGTTTTAGCATGAATATCGTAGGTGTAAGTGCACGTTTACGCTTTGCATAAATGTGCTTATATTATCTGAAAAATTCCCTATCCACAGAAAATATCTGAAATATCACATTTTTAGATCGACCCTTGTAATGTGTATTCGTAGACAAGTAAGAAGAAATATTATTGATAATTCATTCAAGTTTTTTGAATGATTGTCGGTATTTAAAAAATATAATTTACATTTTTAAATTTTGATATACACTTTTAACATATCATTTACTTCGACAAGTTATTGCAAGAATTTAGAAAAACGTCTTTTAAGTAGACATTATTTCTTCCTATGTAAATTTATAGTAATGATAATGAAATGCTGTAATTACTTATTTTTAATATGGCCAACATTTTGCATTAAACTTAAAAAAAAATTTAAACTTCAAAGTTGGATGACATTTTTGTTTCTTCTTGAAAATAAAAATTCCAATGCATGTGTCTGAACTCAAACGGTTTAGTTAGTGAAAAATAATGAACGAACTGGAATGAAGTTAACTTTTGCCCATGATTAGTATAGATTTCGTCGTACAAAATTACTTTTGAAAATCAAGCCAATTTACTAATTTGTAGTGAAAATATATCCTTTCGGTCATTAAGGCATGGAAAACGAACGAAATAAAATAAATGCTCATACAATTTTAGCATTCCGATTTACATATTAGTGTCGAGCAATCATGAGGAGGAAGAAGTCGATAGGATATGCGATCAGTTAGGATATTTGATAGTGGTTGGGATTGGAATGCGACAGTAGGGAAAGGAAGAGACGGTGATGTGGGGGTTTTGGTACGAGGAATGACCGCGGGGAGAAAGCGATTGATTTCTGTAGGAGACTGAGGTTCACCAGCACCTGGTTTAGACACCACAAAAGGCATAGGTATATATGAATAATGCCAGGTGACTCAAAAATGTATCAGTTAGTTTATATTCCGGTTATGCACAGGTTTCGGTAGTGTGATCAATTCGCACAGCTTCCCAGGAGCGGATGCGGACTCTGACCACAATTTAGATGTTAAGAAGTGTAGCGTCCGTTTCAAAAAGACAAGGCAGGGGCAGCGGGTTAGGAAATGGAATGTAGAAGCATTAAATGGATTAACAAAGCATGAGCGAGGGAAAAGTGCTGCGTACTATCGAGGAAAAATGGGAATACTTCAAGAAAGGGATATCAAAAGCCGCAAAAGACACAATAGGACCCGTTAATGGGAAAAGGAAACCATGGATCACGGATGAGATGATAACAAGGATAGATGAGAAAGAATGTAAACACAGAGCTAGGCAGAAGGACGTACAATGAGTTAAATAATAAATTGAGACGGGCAACAAATAAAGCAAAAGAAGCATGGGGGAAGACGCGGTGCGAGGATATGGAAAATTTGCAGAGGAAGGGTGAAATTGGTGCGCTATGCAGCATGCAAGGTTAGATCGCTATCGGGAAGTAAAAAGGGAAGATCTGTACTAACAGTTAGAGATAATTATGAAAAACAAATTTGCTCTTTTCCTCAGATTTATTGTAACGTACAACGCATTTCAGTTCATTAAACCATCTTAAGGTACAAGAAGCAGGATTTTGTACCTGAAGATGGTTCAATGAACTGAAAAGCGTTGTACGTTACAATAAATCTATGGAAAAATGCAAATTTGTTTCTCATAATGACGAACTTTCACTACATCTCGCCTGAATCTGTTGAATATAGTTAGAGATAAGTCGGTTAAGACAATAGTTGGTCCAGGAAAGATCAAAGAGAGATCCAGAACAATAAGTTTGATTTCCCATGCAGCAAAAGTTTTTCTCAGGATCATCAACAAAAGAATGGAAAGTAAGGCAAATGATTACTTAGGGAATGATTAGTTTGGGTTTAGGAAGGGGAAAGGTACGCGTGATGCCATTGCAGTAATGATATTATTAATCGAGAGGAATATAGAACACAACCAGGAGGTATTTGCCTGTTTCGTAGGTTTCTAAAAAGCGTTTGATAGAGTGAATTGGGAAAAACTAATGAGTATTCTGCAGAAAATAGGAATAGATTAGAGGGAAAGGAGGCTAATCCGCAACCTGTACATGTCTCAGACTGCTCAGGTACGAGTGGGGAACGGAGAGTCCGGGTGGGCAGTGTAAGGAAGAGGTATAAGGCAGGGTTGCCCATTTTCACCGTTGCTGTTCAACGTATATAGTATGTGGAGGAAATGATTAAAGAGGCATTGTAAGAACTGGAGGTGGGAATGAAAGTGGGCGGGGAATTCGTAAAATCAGTTAGGTTCGCTGATGACCAAGCTCAAGTTTGTCAGTCAGCCAAGGGTTTGCAAGCATTGCTGGATGAATTGGAAATTCAGTGCGATAGATATGAAATGAGAATCAATTTAAATAAAACAAAAGTTACGCGATTTTCCAGAAATAAAAAGGCTAAGCTAAACATTAAAACAGGAGGGCAAAAACTAGAGCAGGTAGAACAGTTCACGTTTCTCGGAAGTGTTTTGGACCAAAACGGTGAAAGTAGTAGGGATGTAAGGAGAAGAATTGCGCTAGGCAAAGAGGCTTTCACAAGGAGGAGGGAGTTGATAACAGGGACGTTGAGTAATGATGTTGAGAAACGACTTGACAAAACTTTGATATGGAACATGGTTATGTTCGACGCGGAAACGTGGTCACTGAAGAAGGATGATAGAAGTAGATTGGAGGCTTTTGAAATGTGGGTGTGGAGAAGGATGGAAGGTGAAATGGACGGAAACGAAAGCAAATGTGGAAGTACTAGGCATGGTGGGGGAGGAGAGGGGTTTGTTTAGAGAAGTCATAAGGAGGCAGGAAAAATGGATGAAGGGCGTATTGATCTGCAGTGGGATGTTGAAGACCGTAATAGGGGGAGAATGTTAGCCAAACGAGGAAAAGGTATGAACAGGATAGGGGTGTTGGACGGGATGAAGGGAAGAAGGAAGTACGCAGAGATGAAGAGGGACCTGATGTAGAGTAGGTTGCTGGATTGCGTTTTGTTAGGAGCCACAAAATATTTATTTAGTAGCTGTGTCCATCCAAAACCTCAACCGGTAGATTACTTAATAATAATAATAATATTGTATTGGATTTCTCAAACGATGCGTCAAAGAGTTCGAGCCGAGGCGATGCTGAAATGACTACTTGGCTGAGTGACCATTAATCTACAGGTGTATCCTGTATCTCACCTCTCGATCTTCCCCTCTCGCCTTAAGAAATATAGCTTGGCCACGCCACGTCCATCGACCCTCACGTGGCCTTGCTCGATCCCTGCACTCCTTCATGCCTTCGCCTTCTATCACGGCCGCCATTTCATTTTCTTCATGTGAAGAATGTGAAGATTGAATGAAGACGCCAGAGTTATCGTTTTATGGGTGTCCTTCGCAATTAAAAATCGGCTAGCCTTTATAAAGGTCAAATTCAATCCTTCAGAAAGTAGCCTGACTACTACCGGTCAACGTTCATTGGGTGGATTATTTGAAACGCGGAACCAAATGAGCTTGCCGAGGTTAATAAAGAAAGTGAAAAAAATTTCGATGCATGTCAAATCATGCCCTTTTCTTATGAATCATTCGATGACATTACTTTCGGAAAGGATGAATCTTCAGTCTGCGATTTCAAAAAGGTTTGTAAGCACACAAGAGAAAGTTTTCGGAAAAATTAAATTGAAATATAAATTGAAAACAATTTTCTTGCATAATTTCCTCTTTATCGGCTCCAGTAGTATCATGATATTAATAAAATTTTAGGGTGTCCGATAAGTCACTAGATTTTGCAGTTTCACTGTAGGACATGATTTTTTTAAATCATGCCTACGATCGAGACTAAACAATGCCAAGCCTCACCGCCACCTAGTTTTTATTCCCAATGCACCTGATATTTTGAAATTATGTAATTATGCACCTTATGCGCATCATTGCAGTTTAAAATTTTAATGACGAATCACCTCGGGCATCAATTCGAAGGTTGGTTTGATACGCGAGAATAGAGCTCACCTAAACCTTAGCCCAACGGCGTGTGAAATTCACACACCAGTGTAAAAAGAGGGAATCCAGATCCTTACCCAGTGCCAACTATTGTTCTCTAACATAATCTGGCAACCGAAAATCACAGAGCTTGGGTGAAGCTGAGGGTTTCCAATGGAATCGAACGCGGAGCCCAGCGCTTTACCCACTGGACTACCTCGCCATCTAATTTATACCAAAGGTGTGTATTTTTCAGTAGTTAATATTGCATTGTTTTTCACTGAAGTTATAAGAATTCCGTAATTTATTCTCACATATTACAAATTAAGTCCTCTAAATATCTCCGAAATTATACATCGGCAATACCTATTGGAGATGAGACCCAAAAAAATCGATTAAGATAACGCGCGGGTACGTGCAACGTGATATCAAAACCGTTCAAGCAGAGGAGCTCTTTAGAAATTCCATTCAGAGCTGACGTATTTTCCATCCTTCATTTGATAGAAACACGCACCCCATTGGGTTTCTTGTCCTTCAGCTTTCTCGCCTTCATCGCAATCGAAAATAAAGGCGCATTTGTAAAATTTGCGAGGTCGGAAGGACGGAACCGTTTCTTTTTCAATTGACTCAGTTGGCGATTCTCGTCTCCTCGGCACTGTTTTCACCATCGTCCTCCACGCAACCTTCGCGAGTATTTCCCCCGCTACCAATTCGCTTCTCCGTCGCCGGGGCGTTACTGGGTAGGTACTAGTGCGATTTATGGGTTTTCGCCCCGGGTCACGGTTATTCCAGAGCCGATACCCTTTATCTTACGTTCTCTTCCCCATCCCCTCCCGCCTCATCCCTCTTCTCGCCCCGCGTTGGCTGACGCCGCGGCCGCCAGAACTCTACCGTCGGTATATTCCGCGGCGCGGTCAAGGGCCAGCCTACGACAGTGTCCAACGCAGCCTTCTGATCCTATTATTACATACGACGGATTCCCTCGGTGAGGGAAATTAGAGGAATGAAAGAAAAGAAATGAAGGAGGAGTGATATTTCTTTCCTAGTTACATTTTTCATTTTCGAAAGATGGAGGTGATCTCAAGTGGAATCGGAATTTAAGTGAGGATGAAGAGATTTCCTTCATTCAAATGCCGGTATAAGAAAATAGTTTAATGTTGTTGTGGCTTGAAGTGATCGGTTCTTTTCCAATTTTACACTGTGCCCACTAATAATGGCGGCAATACCATTTATAGCTCTGCCTCTATTTCAGAAGTGACGGTACCGTTGGCTTGGTGGGATAACAATCAGCGTCGAGCTTGTTGATTCATGTAATTAGAGGGGCGTGTAAGTTTTAATGATAAGCGCGCCTAGAACCCGAAACCTTAACTTTGGCATCCTCTTTGTCTTTCGATTATGATTTTTAACTCAATAAATAACTACCAAGGAGTAAGAAACAAAAAAGGATGCAACAGGAATAATTGAAGTTTGGTTTTTGACGGCGATTCACGAGGGGAAATACGCTAATTTTTTCATGTTTATTTTAGTAATTTGCAGAAGTAGTACACTTGAATTAGTGGTGTCGCATTGTGCCAGTTGCGTCATGCTGTTCGCGCCTTGTCATTTAGAAGAATATATTTATGCCATTGTAAAGACTACTCTTAATTCTCCAACCCACCCTAGATTAAAGTAAAGCTGTGACTTTTGTCCTTAATCCATATAATGATATTTAGCAACGTAAAGCTCTATCAATCAAGGAGGTTTTTCGGAGAGGAAATATAATACCACCCTCATATAAAACCTAATCCCCTGAATACAAATTTATCTACAGGAATTTTAAGTTATCATTTTTTTAATTGTCATGTAGTTATTTTTTTGCATCATTTATTCGCCATTACAAGGCCAATGTAAAGAAAAATTTGTGTTTTTTCATATGTATATATTCCATTCAGCCACAGGTTAATAACGTTGACTGTTGAGACAATGCCCCATCACTTAGAAGTGATAGCAACAAATTTACCTTTTTCACTAATAAAGCTGAGTTCCGATGCATCAGAAGTATCAGTGGGTAAGATCGAGACTAAAACGTTCGTTTTTCTCTAATAAATGCATTCCTTTTTTGTCAAACAAAGTATTATATAATTTAATATTCACCTTACCTTTATTATGACGGAAGAGCTCTGAATCTCATAAACTTTCTTACCCACACGTTTCCTCAAAGATCTTTCGCAGATCGGGTTGAAGGGCTTGCCGGCGTTTGGTGCGGTACTACTGCTCAAAGTACCTAATGATTTTATTCTCCATACCACATGCTTTTTTTAGTGAATATGAGGATGTCCCTCTACTGCTCAACCGTGGGAGCCGAAACTTCATATACGGACCTATGGTTAAGTAAGGTCTATGGTTTTATCTACATAGTGGTTTTCTTATCAGTGTGTCTTGGTGATCCAAGTGATGTCTTTGAATAGCCTTGGCAAATCCTTGTCTTCTCATTTCTGGTACTATAGTAGGACGAATCAGGCAAATAAATATGCTGTCAGCCAATATGCCTAATTTTACTTGCTCTAAGGATTTTTGTCTTTTCCCCTTCTCGCCTCCTGAAACTGTAGTTCGGATTCATATTTATGGAGGAGAATATGAAGTCCTAAATTTTCATTTTGTGGAACGCATCCAAAGAGCTTTTAATATAAAAACACATTCCATACTTGTTGTGTAGATGGACTTGAATTGTTTTATGGGACGAGAATGCAAACTATTTCGATTTCTAAGCGTTACTTTGAGAATGTTGTGATTTTTCTAAACATTTCGTTCCAGTTCTTTCTTCCGGAGGGCATGGTGGCGGTGGTGACCTGCGTAGCGTTACCACGAACCAGACGCCGGATACTCTTCACCTCTGCGGGGCCAACTTCTGCGTCTCGGCTGCCACCGAGTCCAACGACAACCTAGAACGACCACCCGACTCGGAGATATTCGAAATTAGCGCCATCTACCTGACATGCGTCGTGATTGCAGTGGCGATTATTGCCATCTTCCTCGATCCACTCTCCAGGTACACCATGCCAATATTCCCCGTTTAATAATTTTGGAGTTGATTTCCTTAGAATTTCCGGAAACAGTTATTGCGATAGAATCTTAGGGCCGTGATTTATAGTTGTCTCCGAAGGTTTGGGAGACTTTAACGGGTCTCCTACGTCAACACTTCCCATGATTTTCCCAAAAGAATCTTAACGCTGGGATATAACATGGGAGTTTTTGTTGCGGAAGACCCCTGAGGATCACCTGGGGCGGGTTGCGACTATAAATACGGGCTTTGGTTACGTATTTGTAACGTTATTCTTAGTGATATTTCTTTTTGCACCTGCATTGAACAACTAGTTACGGATGAAATACTGTGGACATATGAGGTTCATTAAATGCCTGTTGAGTTTTAATTTCCTCCACCCTCATGAGCGCATTAATCTTCGTGTTGTGTAAGAGATATTAAGATTGGGAAGCTTTTTTTCTCTTGTCTATTGCAATAATTCAAGGGGTTCGCATTTCTGCACTTTACTTTTGCAATGCGTGCCATTTTTACTTAGTACGTATGGACCCATTATTAGGATGGCAGAGCGGTAATAGGGATAATCTTACTTGAGACACAATAAATCTGTCTAAATTGAGAGTCTCTATGGTGGTAAGTCTTCCCGATAAACATTTTTGAAAAGAGTGTCGGTAATTTAATGCGGGATGAATGTAAACATGATTCATAGTTGTCTCCGAAGGTTTGGGAGACTGTAAAGGGTCTCTTACGTCAACATTTCCCATGATTTTTCCAAAAAACTCTCAATGTCACGCGAAACGATCGGGTCTTGATGGTCCCCCTATTTTTAAACATCTCCGCCGATCGCCTTCAGTTGTCAGGCGTCCGTTCCGCGCGAGTGAATTGCCGGGAGATAATTGATTCCCCAAGCACGCCGGCAGTAAAAAAAAGAGAAGACTAAGGAAATACGAACAAATTCGTCCATCTCGCGGTCGAAATGAGTCTGGAATCAAATTGAGGTCAAGAGCTAAAAGTTAGATAGCCAACATAATCCGGGGGAAGCTATCGGGCGATTCCGAGAACGATGAAATGGCCCTTAAAAGAGTCCGGGATGGTTTTTAGGTGAGTACTTATGCATGGCAACGAGTGATGGGGAGAGAGTTTTCGCGGGAAGGGAGGGAAGAAGAGGAGGGTATCTTGGGTGGGGGGTTGTGGGAAAGGAGAAGAAATGGCTCGTGCGCGAGATCCTCGGTTAGAACTAGTTAAGCAGAGTGGGATACGTTTCCGCGTGCTCACGTGGTAATCTTGTGTCCTAGACCCAGGAGTACTCTCCGAGAATGGGCGTCGAGGTCAGGTCTAGCGAGGGGATAAAGAGGGAAAAAGTCACGCGTTTGACAGCACGCACGCGGCACGCCTTCTCTTGCCGTGCGACCGCACCCCTGCGCACAGGAGGTGACAAGGCGATACGAGCCATGGCTCTCACGTCCTCGCCTAATATCCTCATTTCTTATCATCGCCGCCGCCTTTCGGATAGCCCTCGGACCGATCTGGGATTTACGGGGCTGTTTTCAACGCTCTTGAAGGTATGGGCCACCCGTTCTTAAGTCGATTGAAAGAAACCTCGCCCATGCAGAGCCATACTGAAAGGCGAGGGCGCTTCTGGAACGATACGGCGTGCTCATACGTAGCCTCAGTGGCCGAGAACCTGATTGAATGGAGTTAGCCGTAGATCGCGGGCGAGCGATAAGCTCGGAGCGTATGATATATTTTTTTTAAAGCGATGACACATCAGTTGTATTCGAATTGAAACGAGATGGGTGATAAGCGGAATGCACAAGTCATGTGAATAATAATTTAATTCGCATATTCTTTCTTGCGGTCCGTGGGCGCCAATGCTAGTTGCAGGTTTTAAGACAGTCGGTATATGGAAATTTATATGCATCTTCGTTGACGATCAATTTTATTTATGAAGATATTTAGATAGGGGAGAAATTATGAATGATTTTGCGCCAGAAGTACGATGGGCGCTGCATCAGCTCTCAAATTTTAGTTATACTTATAGTTATTCCGCGTAAAAGGAATTTATAATTGCAGAAAATATTTTTCATCCAACAGTTATTAGACAAGGAAAAGAGAACTTGCATTATTTTAACTTGGAAAACGCATTTACCTATTACTTACGGCTGGAATACACTACTTGGATGAAAGTCTAACGCTGAATGGGGCAAACATTGAATAGTTTTTGGATAACGGAAAGATTTTATCATCTTATTCGTTGAGGTTGGTCAGCTGAAGATAGGAGATGTAAAAATATGGCAGTATATATTAACGAAAATATCATTGGATTGTCTTCGATAAAACCGGTTATCACTGTCGAATCCAGTTATCTCCGATATTATCTCTTTCTCCTTTGAACTAGTGTTAACTGGTAGTGAATTTTGATCTGTATTGTGTAACGCTTTCATTTTGCCAGAGCTTCCCATTACAACGGTCCACTTGAGTAAATAAACTGATTAGATATAATTGAAAGACTATGTTTTTTAAAGTAAAGAAGTGGGAGGGTTCTAAATAATCCATGTTTGTATAGAAGTGTGTGTAAACACCAAAAGGAATATTTCCATCACAACAGGAAGAAATGATGAGGGTTAAAAAAAGAGGAAATGAAATGAAAACTGTCAATAAAAATATGGTGTTGTAAGGGTGCATAATGGTGGTATCCACTAATCTATTTATCAACGCACGTACAGATTAAATAATTCAATAAAACTCACCTGGCGAATTAACTAAACTCATTGGCTAAGCACCAGGCACATGTGGGCAAGAGGTAACCAAAGACCATTTACCATAATAGTTAAGGAATATTTAATTACTATGATCATTCGCATGGTCAACCATTGAGAATTTTCTTCTAATACGACAAGTTGTAGATTTGTGGCATTACAATCCGATTATCCGTATCTTTTTCGGTAGAAAATGTTCGAAAGAGGTTTTCTTGCCAACTCTTGTATACGCTGCTATTTTAAATGCATGCTGTCACACGCCGCTAATTAAATTTTATAAATTATATGCTTGTTGCAAATGTATGATGAAAAATCATGACTATATTTTAATTTAATCAAATCATTCAATTTTGTGATTGTCACACAAAATCCTCAAAATGATGTTGGCCAAGATATTTGAATTTAATTTCCGAAGTAACTACGGGAGATGCCGCAACAGTAACTTTTAACGGAGTCATCCGCTAATGTGCATTTCAATGCAACAATTTCAGAGTGTTAAAACCATTCGCCTTGACTGGGATACGAACCCAGATCCCTCAATATCCGGTGGAGTGCTTTAGCCTAAAGGACACGACCGGATATGGAGGGATCTGGGTTCGAATCCCAGTCAAGGCGAAAGATTTTTACTCTCTGAAATTGTTGCATTGAATTTTAATTTGTTTTTGATTTTAACATAATTTTAATTTATTCGAAGAAAAATTAAAACGGATCAATAAAAATTATGATAAATGAATATTTTAAAATTGTGGAATAGGAATACTCAACTTCCACGCAATAAGGCGTAAAACAGTCGAGTTTATTAATTTGATCAAACTTCCTAAAAATGGATATCTTATTTAGTAATACCACTTTTTCGAACGCTTTTAAGGTTGCTCCATAACTCAGTTTGCTTCATGTATAATAATTTTATTTCTTGATACTTGATTGGAAAGTGTTACGTCAATTCCGTAGGTACGGCGAGAAACAACGGAGCAAAGACCCAGCTGGAGAAATGACGGGGCTACAACTGATGGCAGCCACGGCCTTTCAACTCAAGAATCCGTATCAAATGCTGCTAATTCCTATTACTGTGTGGATTGGAATGGAACAGGCCTTCATCGGAGCTGATTTCACGCAGGTAAAATAATAATAATCAACCTTTGTGGGATGATCTCGCCTTTCTGACCAAGGTGTCTGCTAGTTGCATGATAGTTTAATAGTTGATACCCTCTGTTTGGTGTAACCGTATCAGATGCATCTATGTTGTGTAAGAATTACACTTGCTGCTTTTCATTTGATACCGGTGAAAAGTGTAGTGAACGTTTAAACAAGGGAATACGTATGGAGCTAGAAATATGTGTGTTGACGAGAATAATTGAGACTGCTGCATGGTGATTTGTTTTAATGTGCTTCCATGAATAATGTCATTAAAATACTCATAATTGCAAAACAATTTTGGTACTCGATCTGTAAAGTTTTGCTAATTTGACGTAAATACAAATTATAGTTACTCTGGTGATGGGTTGCGTTTTCGCCATGAGCATGGCTATTTTTGTGGGGAATACTTATCAACTCTGATTTAAAGCTCCCCTTCTCCCAGTTGGGCCAAAACGAAAGGCATTATGGAGTATACTTTTGTTGAAAAAATGTCGTACCATGGCGAAGTGAAGTCAAAAATCTATTCTTTTCGGGGAAAACAGTCGATGTTTATAGTTAGAATTTATTTGGAATAACGGTCCACATGACGCTTAACTACATACATGTGTAGGAGTTTCGATTTTCTTTCTCGGTATATCGTCTAGATTTGATTTTTGCCTGCGAGCCATTCACGGTGCGGGGCGTCAGGAATAATTTGAGAGATCGTAAACTTCAAGTGTGGTACTGGCGGAAAACCTGAGCGCGGGAGTGACTTAGAAAATCGGGATTATGTCGGGTAAGATGAACACACTCCGAATTTAATATCTGAGCGATTTGCAAAGCATACGGGAGTGCCTCGCTATCAGTCATCCCGTCGTTTCGTGCTATGCAAACGGTCGTGTTTTCGTCCGAGAAATGGTCGTAATCTGTTTCTCTCTCTCGCTCCCTCAACCTTAGTAGAATAAACAATCATGGCGCCATTACTAAGCTTGGAATATAATAATTCACTGATGGGTGACAAAATATATTCGGTGCCCTCGTCGGCTGAAAAATTGGTAAATTATGCGGTGATTCTTTGCGAAAACTGCCCAACCCGCCGAACGAGGTCCCACCTCGGGACTCTGCGTCGAGACTGCACAGAGGGAGACCGAGGAAATGGGCTGAATATTTTTGCTGTTGCAAATTGAAAGCTTTTCGTAACATGTCACAAAACAGTTACCACTTCCTTTTCAATCAAATCACATTGCATTTACCCTTCTTTTCTACCTACGCTCGGACGTTTTGAGCTTTGTAGTCAGCTTCGTTTTGAAGATGTCATTGAGAAGAAATATTCCTTAAACGTCACGTTTCCTTCGCAAAACAAATGATTTCTTTTAACTACGGGTAACTATCAGCTCTTGATTCACCAATGGTGCGGCGATTAATGGATGGAAATTTTCTTGCATCGGGGATGTGATATCCAAGTCAAGATCTCCAAACCTTTCTGTTTTTTGAGTGGATTATTATGAATAGCCACTGATCTTACTTAATGGAAAATTTGCCTTTCATTAGTTATTAATTAGGAGAGTATATGTTTGATCTAGTGACAACCATACCAAGTTTTCAATTTTATTATTTGTGCCCGGGAAGGCAAACTTTCTCTGCGCATCTGACAAAAATCTTGGATATATTGTATAAATTAATTAGAGAGAATATATTTTTGCTTTAATAATGGATTACGGCTGTTTAAGTTGTTTAATACGGCTCCGATAGACTCGATACAACCGTTCGAACGATCTCTTCGCACGAATGTGTTCTACACGGGCACGAACTAAAGTGAAACTTGAATTTAGTGTGAATTTTATGGAGATGTGTCAAACTTTTATGTCCGAAAAGCGAATTTCCAACGAAATAAATATAAAATCATTGATGAAAACGGGAAAGTTTCAGAGAAAGTCAGACGGTCTCACTTCACGAGAGTACTACATTCGAGTTTAAATGCAAAATTTTTGAATTTGTATTTGGCCATACGGAATATCAAAATGCATACATGAATAGAATAAAATTAAACTCAAAAGAGACGAGGAAACTGAAAGAGTCCCTCATTCAAGTGCTACGTACCGAGAATGCCCCGGGTGTCTTAGAATGTGGGTCACCGATAACTCTCAAGACTTGATTTCATTCGGCACCCTTCAATCACACCAACGGACCTCGAACCCCCAGGACTAGGCGGAGTATATTGCGTGAGGACTGAGCGACGGTTGCATGTTTCTCATCTCTGCAATTCCCCTTCAAGAACATGATAAGCTCGTGTTCCCCAACTCTTATAAAATATTTACCCTGTGGCGAGGACATTATGAGGGCTTTGGGGGATATATTCTGAAGGTTTTAGAGGGTTGGAAAATAAGTATCAGACGCGAGAACTCAGAGAGTGAAAGCCTTGAAAAATACCGGCTAAATCGAGTCGGGAGATTGTGAGAACTATGCATTCAAAACATTTTCTAATTTATTGAGAGTAGTTAATTATTTACTTTTATAATATATCATTTTATAAATTATTTTGAATCATTTTACATGATTAGTATTTTAAAATATTCAGTGATTATAATTTTTTAAATAATAACAATGAGTTAAAAATATTTTGTGAGATAAAAACGAATATGCCAAGTTGAATGGATTTATTACTTTAAAACCCATATATTTGTAAGTGTCCTTTGTGATAATTTTTCCAATTTAATATAAAATCATCTAAATCCGACCTTCGCCACTGTTTTGATGTTCCTCTCTACTTTTTAAATTATAAATAATTTCCCTTGACAATGATAATTGTTTATGAGCATCATTTATCAACTGCACTAAAAGAGTACTAAACAATAATATAAGGAATTAACGAAACGTAAAATGATTTAGATGAGGACGTCCTGCAAGCAATATTTATTTACAAAATGCTGAAATATGTATAATAATTTAAAGACAATTTCGAATGGTATACCTGAATCCCGCGAGCTGAATAGCCTTTTGGCTTGCTAAATTTACTCCTTATAGAATGTCGGGAGACGAATTAATTACAGTTTGAAGTGTTTTCAAAGCTGTGCAGGCTGATAAGGGTTGCAAATGTCTCTAGTAAAAAGGAAATGAAAACCCTCTGATAGAGTGAGGTAAGTTTAATTTGTGAACTACAAACCGTCCGCAGTGATGCCATCCCTAAAACACAAATCTACATTTTGGACTTTATTTCCCGAATCCCACACAAAATGCGATACCCTCCCCCCCCCCGGATTTTCAACAGTTATCGAAGAGTAGAAGAAAGCAACCCAAATTCGCATGATAATATTTTAATTTTTTTCCGCATTAGGCGTACGTATCCTGTGCGTTGGGCATCCCTCAAGTGGGCTACGTCATGATGTGCTTCGGCGTCGTGAACGCCATCTGCTCGGTGCTCTTCGGCTCGGCGATGAAATTCGTGGGGCGCAGTCCTCTGATGGGCCTGGGTGCTATGGCCCACGCCTCCCTCTTGGCCGTGCTGTTCCTGTGGCGACCGCACCCGGACGCGCCCTACGTCTTCTTCGCCATTTCGGGACTCTGGGGTATCGGAGACGCCGTGTGGCAGACGCAGGTCAACGGTGAGTGCACACGAGCGAAGGGAAATATTTCTGTTCAAGACAATGACGATATTCACTTTGGAAAAAAAACTTAGTTTGTCCCGCATTATGAGACCGCAACACGACGCGTCTCAGTATACAATAGCATAATCGTGAGATGTGACGGAAAATGATGATAATATGCTCATGATTATGCCATAGTGTAATGGGATTGAGTGTTGTACTCACATGATAAAATTGTTAATAATACCGAGGTCGTTTCCACTAAGAATATCCTAAATTTCCAAGAAGTAACGCCTAAATTTGTTAGTTTTATCAGATTCGATTGTTTCTCGTTGCCTGTATTTACTTTTTTTACTCCGGCGGTCATTGAGTTATTTAATTCACGGAGTATGCTCTCGAGATAACTATTGGAATATTTTAGCCTTAAACATGGTGGTAAATGTTTTCAGTATGTCATAGGCTAAGGAAAAGGTTCACATTGATAGCACCCCGGAGAGCAAAAATGGAAACTGTTTGGTAACCAAATTGGCCACCTCTTGGAATAGATTGAATCTAGGTACTTCGGTCAACCTAATGTTTTTATGTATTGTAAGTATGATAAAAGAGAATTAAGTCTATGACCGTGAAGCCTATTTTATCCGTCATCTTCCTAAAAGCTAACAAACCCTTAATTCACCCAGAGAAAGTCTTGTGAGCTATTATGCAGACGGGGTGCGCTTATTCAGGATAATGGGACGTAAAACATGTTTCACGTACCCATCACCATTTGATGTCTCCGGTGCATTTTGTATAGCTTCTAATGCCCACTTTAGAACTCAAATATATGTATACACTATTTATCGAATCGGTCCCTAGAATTTAAGTAGAAACCATATCTTGTGAAGCACCAGATGCTTCAAACTGTACTAATTGGATGCAAAAAACATTTAGGTGAAATATAGTGATCACTAATTCAGTGAATCCTGATATGATACCGGTCCATGTGCCAAGAGCTTTTCACATGATCAAAAAATTCACACCGCGTCACTCAATAGCACAGATCGCCCACTTTTCTTTCTTAGGGAGTGTTTTTCAGGCCATACAGATTCGCATTTCTCTATTTTTTTCCTATTAAATGTGCGTTAATGGGTGAGTAATTATGGAGAATTAGTTGTAAACCAGTCAATTTTACTGATGCGTTGTCCAACACATTGCATTATATCAGCGTACCCTAACTTACATAGGTGCGTCGTTCCAAAAAGGGACGAATTACGATATTAAATGGCTTTTACTGAACTTTAATAAACTGTTCTCGTACGCTGGTCAATACCCTTAGACCCTATTATTCAGGTTGGTTTGAATTTCAGTCGTAGCCCTAGAAGCTTTGTATTAAATCTGAATACCATTTCTAATCTCTAGGTATTGACTTATAAAACTGGGAAATGAAGATTGGAGTCGATGAACTTAACTCTTTTGAAAAATCGTTACCGATTGATAAATTAGCCTCTCTCAGGTTTTACATGGTGGAATTCCGTCATGATAAAGGACAAATAAACGACAATTCCACAATAATATTCAACAAAACACGATGGTGGTTTCACTGATAGGCATCATCATTAGGTGACCTTGCATGCTAACAGAAGACATTGGGGAAATATCCATTTCTTCAGGCTTCCCGCTCAGTCTGCTTCTAACGTATACATGGACATTATTTTTGGATTTTTAAACCTCATGATGATGATGAATACAATGGCGGATTAATGTTCTGTTATTATGAGTTTGCTGTTTCTTCTTCCTCTATTGTCATGGACATTACGAGAGCGGATCATAAGGTTTTAATTATTACTAAAAAATAATCTAGATAGAAAATTAATTTTTATTTGTTACTCTTACTACTTCTCTACATTCTCACCATCACCAGCAGAGTTATACATATCTCCTAACGATTCTTAAACATTCGAAATTCGCCATTGTAGAACTCAGTAGATTGTGCCAAAGATCATTTTTCTTCCACCTCTTGAATGACGTCATTTGTGTCGTCAAATCTCCAACCCCGCAATGGTTTTTGGCTATTGGTAATACGAAAGTCGCTTGCGGAGAGATTGAGAGAATAAGGCGGGTGTCGCAAAATTTCAAAGCCAGATCGCTTTGATTGTCGGTCGCGCTTGCAAGTCGCGAGATTGAAAGGGTTTGCTTTTGAAAAGGAATCAGTACTCGTGGAACCCGGCGTGCTGATACCTTTGACATGTACAGTTCTTCGTGAATAATTTTCCGCATACTTAAGTAACTAAGATCTGTATCATTCATGATATTTTGGGTGGTACCTCTTCGGTCTAATAGGATTAAGTCCTTCACTTTCTTCACTGTGGCAGCATCATCCGTGAGTGGTGGTCTTCCATTTCTTGGATCGTCTATGAAGGATGTGTAGCCAGTTTGTAAATTCTTTTTCCACCTCATAGTTGCGGTATATGACGGATTGTCGTTTCCACAAACAGCCATCATTTCGTTGCGGATTGGGCGGACACTGTAACCTTTCAAATGTAGGAATTGAATGAATCTGCGAGCCTTTATCTTCTCCATACTGCCAGTTATTTCAGTCTACGGCTACCTGAAGCGAAACAAATCAAAAATAATATCTGTAATTTACAAAATTATGCACATAAGGATTAATCAGTATGTGCAATAAATTTTATCCAGATATTTCGATTATTTCTTAGTAATATTCACTTAAAAAATGATACCCCCACGTATTTTACTCATCGGCTGGCTGGTGTACCTATTGAGTTTTCCTTAGCACTTATTCCTTTTTAAAATAGTCGCCGAAATGTCCATTTTATTGATTTCTCACAATCCAAAACCACTTATAGTAAATCTAATCAAAGCGTCAAAGTTATTTGTCCCGAATGCTAAGCATTTGCGTGGGAAGTACGTCAAGAGGGATATAAAAGCTTACACCCGAATAAAATTGGTGAGGCACCTTGATCATAAGATACCGTGATAATTTATTTTGATTTATTAAGAGAGTGAGCTGACAGCTATTTATTAACACGATAAAATGAGTATCAAATTGGTCCTTGCGTTATAACTCTCTCGTATATTGTGACACTGCTTCTGAGAAACCGGTTTTCGCCCATCCACTTCTGACGCCCGGCATTCTATTAGACGACGTGCCCACTGACTGTGAGCGTTCATGTCTCTCTTGTTACAATAATCAAATTACATCATAATGAGGACTTAATGGGCGTCCTGATTATGTGGATGTGTTCATCAGTTATCCGTGACATTTCAGATTTTTATCATTCCCTTGTTTGCTTCTTTATATTTTAATCAAAAAGGCATATACCTTTCCTCTGAAAAATGAAACACCACATTCGGGATACCCATGATAACGGTGTTACACTCTTTATTGTAATGAATTGTAATCATAGACTGGAGCAAATCTTACCAATGCGTCTCCATTATTATAGGCGAAGAGAGAAAAGTACCATGTTGGAAAAATTGTTGTTTTATTGAACCTCTCAAATTAAATTAACTTAGAACAGATATGGAGCCGGATTACCTAAAAATCTAGAACGCCGCGAAGTGATAACTGCGGACGCTATCAGTACCTCTATTGTTAATTTTAAATAAATATTCAGCAGGTGACTTTAGAACAACTCTTTTCTTATTATGCAACCGTACGTTTTTCCGAGGGACAATACCGCGCATTTCTGAATT
The DNA here is from genome assembly GCF_022747635.1 of Hetaerina americana. Lineage (NCBI taxonomy): Eukaryota > Metazoa > Arthropoda > Insecta > Odonata > Calopterygidae > Hetaerina > Hetaerina americana. Next base: position 67,221,120 of record NW_027286874.1, on the reverse strand, counting down.
GGTTGGGACAATGACGTAACTCATTAAAAAATAATATTTTCCTTTCTCACAAAGTATTTTATAATTTACAGCTTAAATTGAAATCTTAGAATCCTGCATGATTTGCATCAGGTTTTACCTCGGTTAGAAAAAAGTCGGTTTTCACAAAGCGAAAATATTCTTATTCATTAAGTTATTTATTTTAAGCAGTTACATATCCAGGGAGGATTTGAAGGTACATATGTATATGTTCTGTTGATCCCAATGAACCCTAAATTTTCACTGTGGTATTCATGAATATATGAGCAAAAATATTTTTTTGAAACATATCGTATTGGAAATGGACAGGGTTCGCTGGGATCGTTCAAAATGCTAAAAATACAAACATCCAAGCTGACAAAATTAAATCCTGGATGCGTCACTGTGTTCAGGAGTATATGTTTTACTAATTATTATTGGTTTACGTTGCAGTGGAAAAAGTACATCTTCAGCTATGATTTCGATGAAATTCTCTCATTTTCTGTGGAAATCTTTTAGAGGTAACACGGAATAACCATTCTAAGTGGGTGTTACAGAGGACAAAATAAGCCTATTGTTTCCTTAGCCTTCGAAAATAATTGTGGTGGTTCTCGGGCTGTATGTTGGTCTGATTTGCCCATCCTCGCGTGCTTTTCGTCGTATTTTTCTCAATATTATTTCTCCCAACCCTAAAACGACAGGACTTTACGGGACCCTCTTCAGGCGGAACAAGGAGGCCGCCTTCAGCAACTTCCGCCTGTGGGAATCCGCAGGGTTCGTCGTCGCCTACGCATACTCCACTCACCTCTGCGCCCGGATGAAGCTCTACGTGATGATGGTCGTCCTCAGTCTGGGCATCGCGGGCTACGTGGCCGTCGAGGCCCTGCACCGGCGGCGGCTAAGGAGGCGAGCCCTGAAGGAGGCGCTGACAGCCGCCCTGAACGCTTCCGCCGCGGCCGTCAGAGGCGGACTCGAGGAGGACAAAGAGATCAAGGCCGCCAGGACTCTGGCCGCCGCCGCTGCGGAGGCGGCGGGGGCGACAGGGGAGGCGGTGGTGCCCGAGTGGGAGAACGACGACCTCGACGATGACCTAATCGTCACCCATCTTTGAGCGCGAATGAGGAGTGACGGGACTCGTCCCCGGTGAAAAAAGAGGGAACAGTTTTCATCATCATATCACCGACCATTATTTTATTTATCGTCATATTTCGCCTCATTTCGATAGACTAGATTATTTATTCGTTCGCAGTGGAAATCAAACGTTCGCGCTTCGGACGGCTTGATCTCGCGATTTCAAGTGACAACGAACAGAGTTCGAACGGGGATTCGGGGCATTAATTTATTATACATAAAAAATCTCACCGTTCTCTCTATCGTCCAACCGGAGAAAATTCACCAAGATCTCTGTACTTTGTTGTTTCCGCTGCGAAAGTGGCCATATTTCAGAACAATGGAACGATTTTTATGAGGTTAAACAACAGTTATGCAAATTCATTTAAGCGTCTTTGTTCGCGTGAAGATTACGCGATCTTACTCAAAGGTCCATCGATGAAGTTTACCTAGCAATGTATACAATGGCACGTTGGAGTTAAAAAAGTCAGTGCAATAGGACTGAAGAGATAATTTCACACCCAAGTGAACGATGAGCATCAAAGGACAATATTACAGTTGATTTTAGCCAAGAATAACCCTTTTGACACAAATTTCCTTGAATGAATTTTCTACCAATTCAAGGTACCGGCTCAGTTACTTCTCTAACGTGATTGCAACGTTGGATGTCCTTTCAAGGGAAATCTAAGGTGCTGCAGTGTCTTCCATGGAGTAGAAACCAACTGTACAGGAGTTCAGCATCAAGCCGCTTATTCTGATGATTTTTTCTTAGAAACAGTTCGGCGATGGGATAAGGAAGAAAAACACGGTAGGTAACCATGTAAGGGCACGCTAAGTACGTGGGTAGGTAAAGTGGCTCGCCGTTTTTTTCTAACTGAAATCCATGCTGGCATTACCCGATAAGTTTTGCGGAAGAGGAAAGTCTCTGTGGAGAAACTATCGAGATTTAAATCAAGGATATGGACTTGCCTATCAATCTCCCCGTCTCTCAAGGGTGGGAGACAAGAATAAAAGAACTTCTTTCTAATCTTCACTTGGAGTAATTTGTTTCTCAGCGATTAATCACCATTTATTAGTCTAGTACTGTTGAGATAGTAAATAATTCGTTTCCAATGAATATAACTAGGAGTTAAACGGCACTTTTACAAAAATATCCTCACCTCATCGTCCGCATCCATCGATGAAACAGTGATATCATATAGACTTAAAGGATTGAAGTAATGGACAAATAGAAACATTGACCTATTTCACGACATTACGTTCCTCAAATTATAAGACGGACCTCTGAACGGAAATATTTTAATGGAAGTGCCAAAATGAAGTGCAGCCTAATTGTATCAATTCAAAAGAATAAGAGAAGTCATTGATATCGATGATACTAATGTTTTTTTTCCAATTTATGTTCAAAATAAAGCTATGTACAACTTTTAACTGTGTCAATGCAACTTCAAGAACATACATACAGTAAGTAGGTAAGTACATTTCCCGCTCATCCAGGACAGTTGTCTTTGACAATGCAATTTACCGGTGAAAAATTAAGCCTGCAAGATGTCTTCTTCCGAAACTTGGCTGTGTTTGTGGAATGTCGGAACCTGTCGGAATTACTTCGTGAATAATATTGAGTTACCATTTTAATGTGGCAATGCTTAATTTCTTAAAAAAATGATAATTGTAAAGTAAAATAGATCGTAAAATTATTAAGGAATTATAGCTCGAATGATACTGCCAACATGCAGATCTGTATTTTCTGTAATTTAATGCTAAATTAAAAAGTTACCAATGGAAATGTGTGTGTAATTTGAAAACCAATCAGCACGAGTGAGCAACGCGACCAATGCATATATTTTGTTTCAATGAAAAATAATTTGCCTTTAATGGATTGGAATGAAATTTATCATCTTTAAATAGCATATATCATAAGTACAGAGTTTGTTAAATTGTTATTCCACTATCTTGAGCTCAATCAGTGTACAAGGCTCATGAAAGAGAGTGGTGCTCTGATCATTCCAAGTGTTGAAGATGAGTGATCGAATAAGCAGAGGTACGCAAAGCTTTCACAAACCTTGGCATAACATGGACTGAATTTACGATGGATAAAATGCACACTGAAGGTGAGTATAATCACGCCGAAATGACAAAAATGTACGGGTTAGAAAACTACTCTTATAATTAGCTTAAATATGGAGGAAAGCACTGATAATAATATTGAACGAAATATATTGAATTATAAAGTCATGAATTCAATGAAATGGGGAAAATATTAATACTTGTGATGGCAGATATTTTTGAGGAGAATTGTTTTCACTCTGTAAAATGACGAAATTTTCTTCGTGATTTTATTAAAAGAGTTTTTATCTTGACATAAATTATTCGTGGGGGTGATTAGATAATGCAAAGGATTCCCTGACTACGTTTCACGCTCGAAATTAATGGTGAACTCGAGTAAATTTATTAACTCGGTTTGGGCGGAAATGGGACAAACAAAGATAAGAATCTTTTGAGATGAAGGTTTGGGGAGGGGTAGGAAATGTAAGTTGGATAGAGAGAAGCCAAAGGTATACGTATTAGATAAGGTGGGGAAAGAGGGTTATCGGTCGAAGAAAGTAGAAAAAAAAGGAACGATAGAGACCTTGAGACGTAAAGGGATGTTGAAGCTGCTGCATAAGGTTGCGCTGAAGAATGGGAAGTGATGAAATTTTGGACCAAAGAAAGAGGGTGTAATACGAGGGTCATCCGGAAAGTAGTACCCGTTCGTGAAATAAAGACACAAAAGTAAATATTAACAAACATAAAAAATTTTATTTGAAAGAGGATACTTTAAACTACTTCTCAACATAATCTCCAAGCAAATTAAGGCATTTGTCATAACGTGTGACAAGTTTCTGTATTCCTGCTGCATAGTCCTTCGCCGCCAGCTCATTGAGATACGCGAGGGACCCATCTTGCACAAATTTTTGCATAATGCAGATGGTGTTTAACAATTTCATGAACAATTGTTCGAGAAACATTGGGAAAATGCTCACAGATGTCATCAATTGTGACGCGCCGATCGTTCCTCACGAATTCGTCAACTGAGCTCACCAGTTGGTCTGTAATGACAGACGGTCTCCCCGAACGCTCATCGTCGTGTGTGTTCCCCCTCCCCATGTTGAAGTTGCGACACCACCGCCGAACAGACGACTCGTCCATTACATTGTCTCCATACACCTCCTTTAATTGGCGATGAATATCACATGGGCGAACGTTTCTTGCATTGAGGAATTTAATCACTGCCCTCACTTCACAACTGGCGGCGTTCTCAATTTTTTTAAACATTGTAAACAATCACAGAAACAACACAGGCAATGCTAGCGTCACGCAACTTGGCTCAGAGAAGGCAGACAAGCCACTGAAGCTATCTGACCTCGTCCAGCGGCTACTCGCGTCGTCAGCACTTCATGCGGCACGAACGGGTACTACTTTCCGGATGACCCTCGTAATATGAGAATCCGAAAGAGGCATTCATTTGGGAAAAATTAAATATTCGTTTGAAAACATTAGAAGCCATGAAGGACGTATACGAGTTTCCGGAGGCTGTTTGTCACATTGCAGTGGATCAAATCATAAAAGTAACGTAAGAAATAATAAAATAAAAATAAAAAGGCATTTATTTTTATATATATTTAATTGCGACTAATGATTGTAGGATTGATAGTCTCGTTAGAAAAGTTAAGGACATGTTGCATGGTGTATGGATTTACGTGGTCCCCCTAAAGCTGTGGTTCCCAATTCTCAATCTCACTCCAGTTTTGGCCGCGAATGCTTTAATTGGGTCACAGCACCTTCCCCTTTACGATACTGAGGTTGGTAACGTGGGCTGTAAGTCAATTAATCTTATCGACTTTCGGCAGCAGATGAAAAAATTGAGGAGCTCTTGCGCCAGAGTAATAAGGCCTATCATTTATACAGTTCTCGTTACGTGACTGCACTGGGTAACTATGGGCCAAACAAACCCTAGCAACCAATTAACTTGTTGAAGCAATGGGGTTATGACGCTTATGAGTACTTCTGACCTGTTTGAATACGAAGAAGAGTTGTTTTATTATGAAATACTGCATTTAGTTCAGTTTATATAGAGAAACTTATTTCCAGGAAAAATGGTATGTATATTTCGTTCGAGGACCCTTATTTCTAGTAGAATAGAAAGATAGCGCTGCAATTTCTTTAGGAATGCGAACTATACTGTCCAAAAAAGCTATTAAAAGTTATTCTTATGTTACCCACTAGGCATTATGGAAACGATGGCATAACTGCTTTTTTCCTGGTAATAAGGAAAAAGAATGTGGAAGGAAAAACGAAATAATTACCATATTTAAATTTACAAACGAGAAAGTTCACTCCAAGAAATAACTCCCAACCTTAAAAAGTAAGTATAGTTGCAGAAAATATATATAATCTGTGGCTTTCCTAGTTAGTTGCATTGTCCATTCCGGCATATTTTCTAATAGTGCTTATAATGATGGATTGGCGGTTTAAATTGATTTCACCGTTAGATAATCTTTCTAGATGTGAAGTCGTTTTGGAAGACCAAGTGAAACACTTTCATTTGTTTAAGATAGGAAGAAATGATTATGATGGAAACATATACTGGGAAATACTGACTGCTTCTCATCCTGATCAGAAGCTGGAGCTTTTACGGAAGCATTCCCCGGCATTCATAGTATACCACTAGAAGTAACTGGAAAGACTGGTGAGGCAGTACCAAAAATGCCTGTAGATAATACAGGTATTTTTTAGAATTTAGCATTAATGGGCATCAGGACTTAACCAAGTATAACACAATTACTGTTAAGAGAAAAGTTTTGATTTTAGTATACATAGAAAGATGAATCCTCAGATACAACTGTCAATTAGAGAGAACTATTTATATTTTCAGTGAGCCTTAAATCCTTATCTATTACGAAAATACTTCATCATTATGTTAAAAAGTAAATCGCCAGCTACGCTTATTGCTTGAAAATTAAGTTAGCTAATTCAATTTTCTTCTCTTCTTGAGTGTAGATTTTGCTAGTATAAACATTTTATTGCTTTCGTCAAAAACGCCACATACCCAAAAATATTCGTGAGACATCATTTATTGTCGTTGCATTCTAGTTAATTTTTTGCAGCGGATCAAATAAAATTTTATTATAAGGAAAGACAGGAACATTTATATGCGTATAAATTATTGCAATCGAACTAAAAATATAAAATGTACCTTATTTTTCTGTGCTTTTTTCTTTTGATTTTCAACATCACTGCATACTTAAAAGTTTTGAGAATCATTTCAACTCCTATCCTTCTCGTTCTTACACATTGGAAAGATTTCAATTGAAAATTTTGCTACCCTTGAAAGAATATAAAAAACTCGAGTCGGCATGTTTCCCATGAGAGAGGTTGTTTCAAAGTTCATAAAAAATAGGTAATTTTACTAACAGAAAGAATTCATACAGGGCAATGACACTTAGGCAAGATTTTTATTGTCTTACTAAATCCAATCGCTAATTTACGTGAATTTAAACTTAACTAGAAGATTAACGACAAATCCGATTTTATAAACAAATAGTATCACTCATTAGAGAATGTGAACGTTGTAACCGTAGCAACACCGTCTGTCAGTAATTGATCAGCTAAACGGTCGGTTCTGAACTTAACTAGTGGTAGGTAAACTTATTTTTGGTCTTCAATGGAGGTTAACGTTAACGTTCAGTTCAGCTTAACAAGACATTATAAAACCTGGTCTTAACTTCGAAAACATTGCGAGATATATTTTGCAGTTGCCATGAGAATGCCTAAACTTCACCGAATATCCAAATTCCTCTTTATCAAACATCCCCTTGAGGCGTCTAGAAGGCTTGCGCAGATGCGTGGAGCACTGCTTAAAGAGCTAAAAACTCGAGCATCAGTTTAAAAACTATCGTGCGTGTGTGAGGGGGGATAGACGTTCTGGACTTAAACTGGAGGTATATGTACTTGTTTCGGATTTAACAGGTACGTATAACGAATGGAGAGTCGGGATGAGCAGTGGTAGGCCGAGGAGTAAGTATCACCTTTTCTTTTCAATATATATGCGGAGGAAATGCTAAGCAAAGCATGGTAAGGGTTGAAGCTGGGGCGAAAGTAGATGCGAAACTCCTGAAATCAACTTTGAGATGATCAAGAGTTAGTGTGCCAGTAAGGCAAAGGCTCACCATTATTGCTTAGCGTATTGCATAATCAGTGTGATAGGTGATAAATAATCATTAGACAACGACGGTAATGAGATTCTTAAGAGGTGGAAAGACTACAACAAACATTTAAGTCGGGAGATATGTAATAGAACAGTTCAGCTATTTAGGAAATGTTTTAGAGGAGGGTGGGCAAAGTAGTAGGGGGCATGAGAAGCTGCTTTTGTTAAAAACGTTTACGAAGAGACGGGTGTTCCTGGCATTCACCTTACGTACGGACGTTAAGAAAAGATTAGTGAACTTTGTTATATGGAGCGTACTTTTGTATGGCTCGGAAACTTGATCGTTGAGGCAAATGGATAAGCGTTAATTGGAGACTTTTTAGAAGTGGATGTGTAGAAGAATGAAGAAAATAAAACTGACGGGAAGGAGAGCCAGCGATGAAGTTCTCAGGAGAGGATACAGGAGAGAATAAGGGGCAATAGACGCTGAAGACTGTAATAGTGGGGGAGAATGCTGGGAAAGCTGGGTAAAGAGAGGAAAAGAAAAGCCATTTTGGGTGGGATTATGGTGGTATAAAGCATGCAGAGCTAAAGAATGAGTCGATGCATATGCAGTAGGGGGTACACAGATTTTTGTGTTTTGTTAGTTTAGGATACTTGTAGTGTAATGTGCAGTGCCCGAGTCCACCACAAACTTAACTAAGCCCCTAGAAGGTAAGGCTACTGCCAATAAAATAATATATCAACTCTGAAGCAATGCCCTTCTGGACTTGAGGATGGGCCACACAAATAAAACTTTTTCAGACAAGATTTGACGCACGTTATTTGCACACGTAGTATGTTGCTATAAGTACATATTATTCATGCATAATTTGTTCCAAATCGGACCACATTTAATTCTTCCACCAGAACACTAAAGTTTACGTTTTTAGGTGAATTGATATGACCAGAAGATGAAATGTCGATTTTGAATCTAGCTTCAGCTATTTTTCATACACACCAGAATACACGTTACATGATTACTTGATGCGAATGTCGGATTTCGCATGAGGCAATACTTGTGTTCTTAATGGTTTGAGAGTTTTTAAGGTGAAATTTGGCAAATAGAGTTCAATATAGCCGATACGCCAGATTTTGGTAAAACCCTGAAGTATTCACTGATCGTGTGGAATGACGCATTCGTCAATCTTGATTAAATTAAATTCTAACCAGAAGCTGTCCATGATAACAAAGGGGTCCTGTAACGTCAATACGCGAGACTCCAGTGTTATTTGACTGAGATTACAGGAATGCTAGGCTACCTATTTTTATTTTTTTGATTTTGCTATAGAATGGATGACCTCGAGGTGTATGGTCAGGGATGGATAGCTTGCGGCATGGGATGCATTTATATTACCCCGGACGCGAATCCTGCTTTTTGTTCATTCCGATCGCGTCGCTCAATCACCGTCACGTGGTTGCCTTACCGGGTGATGTCACGTGTGGACGGGAAATGCGTTCCTTAGGTTTTCACACCGCGGCGCGAATTGAAGAACTACCACAAGGCATCCGGGCATTGAGGCAGTCAAGCGGGGGAGGGGAGGGCGAACTTGCGGGTGGGGAAGAATGGGAGGGATTTCAGCAGCTGTTGTTCCCTCTGCAAGAAGCCAAGAAATCCCTTGAGCAAGACTGTCGTCTTCGCCTCGGAAGCTGTTTTGCGGTTTTTCAGTTTCTTCCTGCCTGCGTTAAGGATTAAACGTGGTGTTCGGGGGAGTCGGTCGACTTTGACCATGGGCGTGCTGCAAGGCGCTGGCGGTGGGCTCGGAATCAAGCGGGTGAGTGCCTTGGCTGACTTTTTGCGGACGCAAAGTCAAAAGGATTGACTTCACGGAGGATGTGAGTCTTTGATGTTTTCCGGTAGTTCTTTTTGTTAGATCTGCCGGATTTTTGAACCTCTCCAGCACCTCTTTGGCTTTGCAACCCACGTCACGTAACTCTTCTTGTCTGCTCAGTTGATCCTCATAGATTTCATTCGTAGCAACTCTCCCTTATAATTTCGCTGTCCGCAAATGTTGTTATTTCTCCAGAGTTCCCTGCGCTTACCTGTGATTTGCAAAGCCTTAAGAGTTTCACTCAGGTGTGACCATATGAGCTGTCACTCTTCCACCTTTTCTTGTTGCTATTTGAAATATTTTCGAATTTTAACACCCAAGTATGCCTTGTTTATTCTCAATGGCAATTGCTCCTTTTTTCTCCGAGATTCTTATTTGTCGTCAATTTACTTCCCTTTTTATCACTGCAGATCAATTAGGCTAGTCCTACATTTCATTCACCAATAAAGCGCTCTCCCAATAAAACTCTTTCTAAATGAATAGTTTGGTATGAGGCGTCACTTTGTGGAAACGATTCATATCGGAAAAGAAATACTTAGTTATTCCACGTATATTTTGTAAGTCGAAACCTAGCTCGTGTATAATAAAATATATGTGGAATAAATAAGTATTTCTTTTCCGATACTCTCTAAATGATGTGAACTTATGCGTTACCCCTGATCAAGTCGAAGGCGAAACATATTCAAGTAATCCTTCTATTCGTAGTTGTAGTAGTTTTTAGGGAAGGCGACCGACAACTGAGGTGATTTGCGCCATTAGGGATGGATGGGAAAGGAGTAAGAGTGGAGAGAAACCCGGCGTCGGCTTTAGCCTACTCTTAACGAAAGGCGCCAAGGGTTCCGCAGTTTAACGTCCCATCCGACGGACGGCTTGCTTACTCAAAGTGCTCTCTACGAAGCACCTCAAGTAGGGATCGGGATATCACTGAAAAATATCTACCGTCTCCCGGATTCGACCTTCTATTCGTACACGTATGGCACTCCTGGGTATGAAACCACCCATATTGCCTCTCCCTTTCCTACTTAACGGATAACCTACTGCAAAATCTAAATTAACATCAAAACATTGGTGGAATTTTGTGGGGCCAAAACAACATTTTGTTTCGATCTAATGATGACCAAATTCACATATCGAGGTTACGATAATGGAAAAAACAATTTAAAAGAGTCGACTCAGATAACATTATGGGCGATAAGGTTACTTTACAGTCAATAAACCGTCAAGACGTAATTAAAACGATAAACTATAATAACTTTTCCCGTGATGGTGCCATGAAAAAGCAATAAACATGCTTCAATATTTTCCATTCTTCACCAGGATATTGGCCTTCACTATCATCATGATCAGACTTGACGTTAATGGGCGTAAATATCATGGGCGCGGAAGGAATACCTGAACTTTCTTTAAATTTTCTTGGAATCTTCTTTTTTTGCCGTGAATTTTTTGCTGTTTGCTGATTCTATTGCGGTGCATAGGTTTGCAGGGACGCCCTTCCTCTTTAGATGAATAATCAAGCTGCCCATTGGATGAGGGCGACACGAGAGAGTGCGGAAATGCGAGTATAAGCTGACCTCGCTAGCGTTGCGTTGACCCCACTTTTCTATTTAATGCAAATTTTCTGTCGAATAATAGTGGACAGAGAGGAGTGGGGTGTCATTTGTGGTATTATTTATCAATTTTTTATTAGGTAATATTGTTTCACGTGGAAGTGCCCCGGTCAAAATAGGCTGATAAATTACGTTACCGTCAGCTATTTCAAAGGCCTGGTTCGAATCCCACTAAGAGTAAGGACGCGTATCCGAATGTTAATTTTTCTAGAAAGAATTCATATTGCGAAATGCCGTGAAGGCAACATAATTCAGGACTTCTGAGATTATTCCTACAATCAGTAACATTTTTGTTAGTACTCTATGGACCAGTGCCAAGATGTTGGATCTTTTAATGTAATTAGAATTTTTTGAAGCTTAGTTTTAAACGCAATTAATTTAATGTATTATACCATCCATCTTTAATTAACAATAAAGCTGTCCACGTTTTACAGCGTCAAATATAAATTTAATTTGAAAATTTCTCGGAATGGAATAGAAATAAGCGATTTACCTCAGTAAAACTTTTTTATTTTTACATGTAGCCTCGCTGTACACAAATGGTCCAGCCATGTTCCAATATCTTGATCTCATCTCGAAAATAAGATTCCTTCAGTCCTGAAAAATGCCCGTTTACTTCGGCTGTTAGTTCTTTATTTGAATAGAATCTCCGTCCACCGAGGAAAATGTTGAGCTTGGGGAAGAGATGGAAATTTGATGGAGCCAAATCAGGTGAATAAGGTGGATGTGGCAGCAATACTTATCTTAGGTCACGTATTTTTTCCATGGCAACGACACTTGTGTATAGGCGTGCATTGCCTTATTGAAAGATAACTTTCTTCATTGCTAAACCTGGCATTTTTTCGTGTAGTTTATGCTGTACTTGGTCCAGCAGGTTAGCGAAGTATTGCCCAGTAATTATTTGACCAGTCAGTGGAAGATAATCTGTCAACATAATCCTTTTCGCATCCCAGAAAACTGAAGCCATCACCTTTCCGATCGACTGTTTTGCCTTTGTTTTCTTCAGTGGTGGTGAATCAACATGTTTCCACTGCTGTTTTGTCTCTGGGGTATTTTAGTGGACCCAATTTTCCTCTGTGGTAAAAAAAATCGGCGCAGAAAACCTTGCTGGTTGCTTTTAAAACAGGTCAAACATTGCTCGGGAATTTCCATTCTGATGCGTTTGTGATCCTGCGTCAAGAGTCGTGGCACTCATCTAGCAGATAATATTCTCATATCTAATTCCACTGTTAAAATGTGATATGCCGTTCAGATGGCATTCCTATAGATTCTGCAATTTCTCTCACTTTCAGTCAGCGGTCCACCATGACCGTTTTATGCACTTTTGCAATAATGTTTGGGGTGATGGCACATATTGGCCTAACTAATTCGCGGATCATCATCTAAACTGTCCCGACCAAGCTTAAACTCGTTTGTCCAATCAACAACAAGTGAATATGAAAGAGCAGAGTCTCCTAGAGCGTTCTCAAAATCGGCATGAATTTCCTTTGCTTTTATTCCTTTCTTTACGTATTTTATCACTGCTAGAATCAATTCTTTCCATTTTCACAAATCACTGCTCGGGAACAACAAAGAGGCGTCTGCACCACAAATCTCTTCCCAGAGCACTGACGCGTTACGTATTTACTCATGGAGGATTACCTCCTACTATGCGGGAAACTCGTTGCGCTAGCGCTGACATCTAATGGTGATTCCGAGAACCTTTAGAACTACCCTCGCATAACTAATGAATTTACAAGCTTGATATTTCGTGGTTGGAATGTTTTTTTGAACATAATCGAAGTTTGAAAATTAAACATGACTGCCTTTAAATACAAAAGTAAAGCTTCAGGTTGTAATTGCCTAGTTAAATTGGGTATGTAAATAAATCTGTATTAATTTCTGAAGTTATCAAGTAAGAATACGTTTATTATTTAAATAACCAGCTGTTTGTATTCAACTCTAAATGAAAAATCGTTTCTTTTATTTTGAGGGGAAATATGCTCATAAAAATCAGGATTCAGGTGTATTGAGGACGATTTCCTTGTTAACCGTTTCAAGCAATGACAAAGCTTTTCTACATTGTGATGATCCCGATTCTGGCTGTCATATGTCATACTAGTGACCTGAGAATGTATCAAAGTTATTCTATACGCAAATTGAAAGATACCCAGATTCGTCAAATAAAATTTTAAGAGAAACAAATATTCAGAGATTGCATTACTTTCTGCGCCATTTATGACTACGAGGGCGATTCAATAAGTACCCGGGTTTGAAGACAAAGGGCATTCATGAGTAAAGTTTATGTTATCATCGTGCGCTGCCATCTATCAAACGACGGTGAAACAAATTTCAGACTGATTCAAAGATTAGTTTGGATTTGGCAGCCATTCGAGCAAAACGTGTTTGGTGATTTTCGCTAAGATGGAAAAAGAGCAGTATCGTTCGGTAATTCGCTTTTTGTTTTTGGATGGGAAGAAATGCGAGGAGATAAAAGCAAAGTTGGATGCTGTTTATGGGGACACTTCGCCATCTATGACCACAGTTAGATGTTGGTTCAACGAATTTAAACGTGGGCGAACATCTGTTTTTGATGAGGAGCGACCAGGACGCCCGGCAGACGTGGTTACCCAGTAAATCATTCAAAAAGTCCACGCCATGATTCTCGCTGATCGACGAACGAAAGTGCCCGAAGTAGCAGAGGCCGTGGGTGTGTCGACCCGAACGGTAATTAATCTTTTACATGATAAGTTGGCGATGAAAAAATTATCGGCCCGATGGGTTCCGCGATTCCTCACGGTGGATAAGAAGCTGATCCGGCATTCAACTTCGAAAACTGCATGAATACGTTATGAATTGCTGCCGCACCTCCCGTATTCACCCGATCTGGCTCCCTGCGACCTTTTCTTATTCCCTAACATGAAGAAATGGCTCGCGGGAAAAAAAGTTAGCTCAAACGAGAAAGTTTTTGCCGAGAAAGAGGCGTATTTTGGAGAGTTCGACAAATCCTATTTTTTGGAGGGGTTAAAAAAATGGCCGGAACGTTGGGAGAAGTGTATCTCTTTAAAAGGGGAATATATTGAATAAAAAATGTTTTTGAAAAAATAGTTTCTTCATTTCTAACACGGGTACTTATTGAACCGCCCTCGTAATTCCCTCTGTATTTCCCAATCTTCGTGGTATCCCAGCTTTGCTAAAAGCCAAAGCACTCAACGCTGTTGCGAGTAGTGGATAGTCGTAAATATTCAATGGTCAGAGTGTTTAGTTGCCACTTTCTCACAGAAAAGCATATTGTGTGTCGTGTTTTTATTTTGATTCACAATTATTTCACTTGACATTGATAATTTCGGAGGAACGGCTGTTTCAGTCGAGTTGCCATTCAGATGTGAACCTCGGAGACACTTCAAACTACCCTTAGGATGAAGGCTGTTTCATTGGGCTCGGATACCATGTTCTTCACAGTATAAATTCAAATAGACGAGTTGAATAAATAGACGAATGGAGTGGATTTGTTTACAAGTGATGAGCGATGATTCTTACGTTTCCGTAGGTTTGATCAGTAGAATTTCTCTCCGTTATTCGAGTATTTACTGTGTACGTCGACATTGTTGACAACGTTTGGTTCACTGATTTCCCTGTTGTCAACTATGTTGACGTGAGCGGTGAATACCCGGAAAATGGAGAGACATTCTTGTGATGAGCGACCAATGAAAACTTCGTTTTCATTCGAGAAAGTCCAGATGTAATCGGAATTATTCAACTCTCATTACTAATGGATCACGAACGGATAACATGTAGTGAAAAAATAAATATAAAGCATAAATCGGAATACGAAGGAAATGGCTTTAGTAAACGTTGGAATCAGTATCCCTTCACATCGCAGGATGCGTCTCATCCTCTCGTTATACCATTTAAGACTACGAGTCACCGAGAAAAACGAGATATCTCAGGCACTGAAGAATCTCAGGTCATTGAAGCGAGAGGGATCTGTTCGCTTTGAACAATCTGTTGAGAGCCGAAAAGACTTGCGAGCGATAAGCCCGCCAGTGATCGTCAAATACTATATACCTCGCGACAGAGCATGATCACTCGATCACTCGCTCGCTCTCCCGCTATCATGCCAAGGCACAGAGTTATCTTCCCACCTGTGATTGGAGGCAGTACACGTCTGGATAGGCGACGCGACCTCGAGAAATATTCGCCCTCACCACCCACGCGATGGCAGGGATGACGAACGGAAACGTCCGAAGGGTTACTGGGAAGAGAGTGTGCTTCATCGAAAGGCCCCTTTTCCTGCAGGAGACCCCGGCGACGGGCCTCACGCCCCATTCTCCGGAGCGGTCGCCGGACCGGAACTCTCGGTTCTGGCGCGCCCTAAAGAACGTCGCCATCCTCAGCGTCGCCTTCCTCCTCCACTCCTCCGCTCACGGAGGCACCGTCGGCATGCAGAGTTCCGTCAACGCCGCGGCGAGCACCGGCACGACTGCCCTCGCCGTGGCCAGCGCTACCGCGTGGGCCGCGGGGTGTGGGGTGGCGGCCTCCGGGACCCTTCGCGACCTGGCGTCCGGCAAATGGGCCCTTGGTGTTTCCCTGCTGGCCGCGGCGCCCTACACGGCCACGACGACCATGATGCCAGACGCGGTCGTCCTTCTGCCTGCTGCGGCACTTCAGGGCGTGGCGACGGCAATCTTGTGGGCGTCCCAGGGTGCGTACTTGGCGGCTAGGGAGACCGAGCTGGGAGGAAGCACCGCCGATAGGCTGTCGTTTTCCATGTTCTTCTTGGCCGTACACAGCGGGGACGTTTGCGGCAACCTACTCATGTCTACAGGTTAGTTTCGGGTTTAATATCTGTTGAATTGAATTAATCATTTATGTCCAAGAAGAATCACGTTTGAGATGAAGCGCAGCTCACGAAATGACAATTGTAAACACTTTGAGTTATTCTTGTTGTCGCATCACTTGCAAGTCCACACTAGTTCTGCCTTCCAATTTCTAAGATATTCAAGGAGAGCAGCTAAAAGGGCTTGAAGCATCATTGTAAATTTTAAATTAAGACAATGAACCACATAAAGAAATAGGTAGGTGGATTATATATGTCACTGTATAAATTACTGTGCAGAGAATGAAGAAAGTTTTGTCTCCATTCGAATGTATTGCATGAAATAATTCCAAACTCTTCTTTTCCGTCGTAATACTTCAGTTTACCATATATTTATCGCCCCTGTCATATCAGAATCATTAAGCACTCAACAAATTTTAAAAATATAACAGAATCTGAGGAAATAGGCTATTATTAATGGCTGAATCGCAGTACACAAAACTCTCTCAATGAAGCCTATTTTAGTAAAAATAGCAATATAATCATTTTCACTTCTATTACTTGTTACAGGGCGAGTAAAATACACGATTTCTTAGAAAAAGGTGAGGAGCGCGACGGCCATCTGTCCAAAATATCATCTGTTGGGGTTTCATTCGGAGAATGAATATTAACGCAGACACATAATTTATTGCGCAGAAGTCGGTTTTGGATTACCCAGCGGCGTGAAAAATGATATAAACCGTCAACATCGGGTTTTTACACCGGAGCTCGAGAACTTTGTGGTGTCCATTTCTTCAACTGGGGCCACACTATAAATTTACTAAAAAATTCAATTTCCTTTCGATTCAAATGACAAATAATATGAGGGGGTCTCATTTTCCGAATTGATAATATTAGTTTTTAGGGAAGGCGACCGACAGCTGATGTCATTTTTGCCATTAGGGATGGATGGGAAAGGATGAAGAGAGGAGAGAAAACCGGCGTCGACTTTATCTTTCTCTTAACTAAAGGCGCCAAGGGGTCCGCAGTTTAACGTCCCATTTGACGGACGGCGCTCTCACTCAGTGCTCTCCACCAAGTCCTCAAGTAGGGATCGGAATATCACTGAAAAATATCAGCCACCCGCGGGATTCGAACTCGGGCCTTTTTGGTGGGAAACCGGTACGTTATCCACCGCACCATCACCCGATCCCCTCCAAATTCATATGAGAACTAGGAGACGCAAAATGGTTGTACCTGTATTTAACAGAAATTGTGACGTACCTAAGATAGCATTTCCCGTAACCTTTTTCCATTAATGTCCTGCAAACTACTTTCTTCATAAAGGCATGAATCCGACACAATGAGACCTCACAGTCCCAACCCCATGATCCTAACGAGAACTATCAGATGGTAATGGCATTTAAAGGGCTATTGCAGAGATGCGAGCAGATAACCGTATTATCAATGGAGCCCCCCATGATCTGCATACCTCAAAATTTCCGTCTCGGTCATTTTTTTGTAAAACTTGAAGATCATTGAGGCAGTTTGGCTGTGTCATGTATCTATTCGTATCCAAGGCTAGTTATGAATTAAGAAATAAATCCTGTATTACTCGTGGTATGATACTCCGAATATTCCGAATAACTCCAACCTTTTACAATAGTTGTTGTTTAACGTTTGTTGGCAACTTATTTTTAATGATTACTCAAAATTTTATATTGTATCATATGAATTTATTTTTTATCAATTATATGTTAACATTTTAAATTATTTAAAAAAATTCAAAATTTCATTCCCAGATCCTCGGTTTCAATGGTGTGTGCATTTGAATTCTCCATGTGTGGATTTAAAATTAGTCCCTCTAGGACAAGTTGGAAGTCTTTGAGGCAGTAAAATGTTTTTACAAATACGTCACCGTTAACAAACTGCTGTGCAAATTCGACCTAAAAATGTTATCTTCTGCACGGTTACACGCAAAACAGGATTTTCTCAAGCCGGAGTATCCCTGATGTGCCTCAGTATGTAAGATAGGTAGATACCATTGCATATTATACTGGAATCATCCATAAGTGAATGCAAGTATAACTACACAGGATATAACACTATCAACAATCTTGAGGCCCGAAGGTCTGAAGCCCGTTGTGTTTTTGAAACTGAATAAGTTAAAAGATTCAAGGATTGATTTCAAACCTTAGATTAACTTTTTTTTAATAGCGATCAAATTTGTAGCGCATACTTTTAGCGTTCCACTAAGTCAAACCACGATGCCAAGCAGTATAGTTTTTTGCGACATAATATTTCTCCAATTACTGCTCCGTAATACTGTGTAACGTTTACAGATGGCAGAACGTGTTAATTCTGTCTTTTTGAAGATACCTTAGGTAATTTATATCTTGTTTCCCGACCGCATGCATTCTAATATGAAAAAGCTATCAGTTGTGACAAAACTGAAGATGTTAAAGTATATTAAAATTATCTAAATTCAAGGTCAGGTCCCTCAAGTTACCTTAGCAAATCAAACGGAAAAAAGCGGAAGACTGGAGAACCTAAAATATCTTATATTCGCGTCTATTAAAGCATCTAATTTGGTGCATACAATGAACGAACGCCGTCCACAGTGATAGATGACACGCTGTTCACTCATGATGGATACGATTAACTTATTTTTGGCTTCTTTATGCAGACGGGGGCGCCTTTATCTTCTACTATACGAAAAATGGCGTGAGATAACGACTGTTTAGAAAGCTCTCCAAAAATGACAGTTGCAAGCGCTTCTTAAATGATTTTCCAGCATTTCGCTACCCAGTTGAATCCATATCCCAAAGGAATACAGCCAACGGATTTCATCAGGATGGATGAATAACTGCTTGCTATTAGATATATTTTACATGAGATTATTGTGCTTAAAAAATTACTACTAGTAGATGCATTTTGTTCATTCTGCCAATGGTTAGCCACGCAGAGGGTTAAGACGTAAAGAGTTGGCATTATTTAACACTTGATGGCTAATAATGTTAGTAAAAGAAGTTTTAGGGGTTAGGGACTGACATTTTCGCCTTCAAACACAGGTGAAGAATGAATACTAGAATTTAAGGGATTACCTCCTTGATGTGGTGGAGCGGCTTTCGTATTTTGATGACCTCTAGAGCTGTACTAACAGGGGCAGGGGCACTTGCTTGTCTCATAGGCCAGGTGGAATGCAAAAGGTAATCGACGTAGCGTCTGTTCCTCAGTGAGAAGGATGTAAAGGCGTCTGATACCTGTGTGGTGGCCATTTAAGTGAAGGTTAAAAACAATATAGAAAACCACCTCAGCCTTCGACCTGAAATTCGATATGAACGGTAACGCAAAGAAGAAAGTTTAGGAAGGTAAGATGGAATAATAATCATGGGGCGAAGGAATATCCTAAAGCTTATTACAGAATTCGCGTATTACAGAAATATTTTGGCGGGCAATGACCGTAATAGAAGAGAAATAAGAAGAAGAACTGTGCTAGCGAATGGTATATTATTAGAAGGAAATCGATGTCAGGTACGCTAAGTAAAAGCACAAGGGAGGACCATTATGGGGTATGACTCTGAATGAATTTGATACCTGATTTTTGATGATAGAGGAAAGAATGTGAGGTAAGTGGGTTAGTGAAAGGAAATGGGCAATATTATATAAGAAAATATAAGATTTTAATTTATATTACCGATAAAAATTAAAAAGGCTGAATTTGACTTGCCAGGGTAATCCTAAATAATGACCCTAATATTAAAACTTGTTTTGGTCATTTTTTGACCGAAATATCAAAATCACCTATTGGACTATGATGCACTACGTCATTATTATTAGAAAATTTTACATGCTAAATAAATCGAAAGAACAAATTCAATGGAACGTAAGAAAAATGTTTTTTTAGAAATTTTATTGGCAATGACCTACCATAGAAAACGAGATTTGAGAATATTATTCTGGTGGATTACTCAAACTAATAGAGGACTTTGATGCCATTATAGCAAAACGAAACCATAATATACTAATTTTCAGGTATCATATTCCATTTTTATCTAGGATGAAAGTGGCATCGGTTTCACTTCTTATTTAGTCCCAATATATTTTGATGAATGAACCACTCCCGCTTATGCGTAATACAACTTTATGTTCATTCGGGTACAAAAATCATTAACCCTTGTCACTGGCAATTCAACAAAATTAATCGAAATGGAACGATCATTTCTAAGTTATTAGGCATTTTATCCCGAACGCCGAAAATTCAAAAGCCTCCTCAAGTTCAATTTATCTCCGAGTGAAGTAGAAAGATAATCACCAGTTCTCTCTGTGGAAATATCAGCTTAATTCACCTCAGTTAGAAGGAATGTTCTCTTGAACGTTACTGTATACGCGATTAAATCTGATACCAGCGCGAGTGAATGTGGGTATCAGATGATCTTAAGTCTAATACACACAAGTTGATGAGAGATTAATCTCACCATCATTGTACCCGCTGAAATTAATTTATTGCGCGATTAAGCCTTAAGGAAGGGGTCGGGGAGTCTAAGAACGCATCAGTCATTGTTTGAAGGTTACATTCGTCTATAGATTACGAGTGAAATTTTTGCATGACGATGTGGATTGTCTACTAAATTAAATGCTCACACCGAGCATCCGCGTTAAATTCTCCGAGGCGGGAGAATTTTTCGTTTATATTCCGGTATCATCAACATGAAGGGCATCCGTGTAGGCTATGAGACGTAAAATCGAAAACCATGCGAATGTTTCGGAATACAGAATTAATCATTCGACCAAGAAAAAATGGATATGAGGCGAGTAATGTTGCGGGAAAAACATTCGACAGGCGAAATCAAGTTATCTGGAGTAAAATTCGAGTCTTACCTTCAGAGAATCCCAGCTGATTCCAAGTTGTATGCTTTTCAAGATGTCAAAACTCTCTGATGCAGCCCTGAGAAAGGAAGTAACCTTCCCAGCCTGAATGTGATTGACTAAGGCTTTTCTCCACAGCTCCCTAATTTCTCGATGTAGGAGTGAATAGCAACACTAACTGTGGAAGATGCGCTATTTTGAATGTTTGGGTTGGTCGGAGAGTTATTTTGTCTCATTTGACGAACGAACGTCTCACCTTCTTAATCTCTCAATTGTTCACCATTCAGGGATCGAAGGCACGAACACCTGCGCCGCAATGCCAATGTTCTTCTCGTCGTGGGAAGCAAGGGCATTAGTCAAAGGGACTATCTGATACAGTCAAAATCACTAGAATTTACCTCTCAAAGGTCAAAGCAATCGAGCACGTCCTACGCACTAAGGTTTATCGATCACTCGCCCGTTCAATCCAGAATCATGGGCGTGATCCCCGGCGATCAGCCTAAGATCCGTAATAAGCGACCAGCTTCAACGATGAATAGAAGACATACATTTATACGGGATATATGCCATAGGGCAAACTATTTATTGACCGGAGGCAACACCCCTTCCACTAACTCCTCACGATAGACAAACACGCTCGAGAGGAAGGAGGGAGGTCTGGATGAATATCCAACCGTCTTTCTCCTTCTGTAGGAGCAGACGATTTCTACTTGGCGTGCAATAAATTTGGTTACCCCGTTGCTTGATCCGGTGAAATAAGAGAACCTTATTTTCCACAGCTCTTTCAAATAAGCGTGACCATATGTCATATACCTAATAGTTAATAAATAATCGTATTTTGCACTTTTACGTTTATTCAAAATCGTTTTGAATCTTCAGAATCGATGCGAAATTTGTAATCGACGCCGATAAAAAATGAAATGCCCCTTAGTATATGAAATATATCACTTTTAATAAAAAATATCCAGCTGAGAATGTTTGAATTAATGGAGAAAAAAATATTTTTTTGTCATTAGACTTCTACGGTAAAGTTGTTTGAATATGCCTTGAATAAGAAATAATGACCAACTGTTTAAGTGTAATTTTATAGCATAGTTTTTGGGATCTCCAATGCAAATACATAATAAAAGGCTATTGGGAACACATTGGCCGAATTTCGGCGGTAGCTTGGCTTAAGGAGGAAGCCACCTTAATACAAGTTACTCTTTTCTCAGCTAAGTATCCTTGGTAAAGTGGTGCGAATGTCGCTCGACCAATCTTAGAAGAGAGTTTCAAAATTTGCGTGCGATATTGGTGGAACGACCTCCGGACCATCCACATACGTACATTGAAACTCCATTCTTAAGAAGCAGGGTTTCACGAGCTGATCATTGATTTATTTCATCTCCTTTCAGTACTATCTAGGGATCAACCATCAGTGCCCGCAAACTTTTCTGACATGGTTTCTTGTGGATTCGACTTCTGCCTGCCGCCCGAGGACAACAGTAATGTGAACCTGTGGAGACCGCCTCAGAGGCGGCTGTCCCAGGTGGGGATCGCCTTCCTTGCGTCCGTCGTCACCGCCAGCGTGCTTGTCGCGCTATTTCTGGAGCCTGTGAAAAGGTGAGAGGAGTGAGGGTCGAGGCTGAGAAGGGACCGCAGGGGACAAGAGTGATGGGGGAAGATCTCAGAGAGGCATCTTTCCATTTCTTATCCGGAAATTATGGAATAGTAATCATTTCAGAAGTCCGTAGGACGGTTTTCCTATCGTTCAATATTCCCATCACACATTATACAGGGATATAAACGGAAAAGTATGGAATATAGTAGTTGTGGCCATTCAACGTGAATACTCGCATAATTAAAGATTATCGATAGATTTAAAATCATTCTACCTGCAAGTGCATTTACTGCTTTAAAATTGTAAAAGAGATCAAATGTCATGCTGCCTATATAAGTATTCCGCGAATTGTCAACTAATGCTGAAACTATGCGTCATGACTCTGGGAGGGCGCGGAGTTCCATCAGAGAGTAGACGTCAAAAAGTAGGAAAGGGATCAGAAAACAGCTTCCGCAATAATTCAAATTTATTCATTATTAAATTTCCTTATATATTAAAATATAAAATAAATTTAATGAATAATTAAAAATCATTTACTTTTTAAAAGACCTTTCCTGTTATGGTACTAAGGAGAGGCGCTCGAAAATATTATAAATGTTAAGTGAGATGTCAGTGAACACCACTGAGAACCCAGGAGAAAAATAATGGATACGGAGGATATAAGAATTCCTATTTTTAACGGCACTGAAATACATGTAGATACAATTTCAGAAAGGATAAACATTTTATGCAAAACTACTATGAACAACTGAATAATTGGATATGGTTACTTCCGAATTTTAACCATTTAAAAAATGAAATCATGCACTTCGTCATGACAACTTCTCCGCCTCATTCTGGTGGGAAGCCTAAATGCTATGTAAATTTCCCTTTGTTGATAATAATATTGCTGGAACTCTTCTCCTGAGAATGAAGTGAAAATGAAACTTTATGACCCATGCGTAGTATATTCACTATTGGCAAAATTTTCAACTTGAAAGTAAAATTTTATTTAGAGAATCAGGGACGCAATTAGAATAGATTTGCATTTCCTCTTGGCTCAAAGTAATTTCCGATCTGACTTTAAGCTGAGTACTTTCCTTTATAGGATTCCATGAGCCTTGTTCCTCTCGATTTTTCTTTTTATATAGCGCGTAACAGATCCGCCTCTACCCTCAAGTTACGTGTAACCACCCTTCGACTTTAGCCTTATCTCTTTTCATCCCACTATTTTAACCCCTGGCCTCGTCACTATTCCTTATCTGTGCATTTACCTCGAGATCTTTTCTACCTTGAGATTAGTTGAATAGTCGAAGGCGAAAAAGAGTTTTTTTTCAACGTATTTTTCGCCAAGTATTTTTCTTAACGTCTCCCATCGCATTCCCTCAGACTGATAACAAAGGTAGATAGTTTCGAGCAGACACAAAACTTTTTCATTTCTCAGTGTTCAGTCATCGAATTAGGTTGACTGGTGGCAAAAAGACATTAAAAATGAAAAAAATAATTGCAAAAAATTATTCAATATTTGCTGTAAATATTTTTATTAATGCTCACTGGACTTAATGAATAACTGATGATGTGATGATGATGTAATACATCAAAATCCGGTCGTAAAATAAAAATTTTATCAAGTGGAAAAGTGCTACGATCAATTATTCATTATGTTCGACTTCCACCACATCACGCCTGAAGCTACTCAATTTGCTCACTGGACTTGTATTCAAATGTTTTGTTTGTTATATATTTATTTCTTACGAGCACCTACGCAACAAATTTCACGAGCATTCCCCGTATTTTGCGCCTCATTTCATATCTTCCAGGGTGGAAGGCGAAGAGAAGCGGAAGACTGCAGGCGCTGAGGCGGGAGAAGGTGACGTGCGCTGCCTGGATGCCCCCACGCACGTAGCCGTCCTGAGACAGATGGCATCCCCTTATCAAATCCTCCTCGTCCCCCTTACGCTGTTCGCAGGCATGGAGGAGGCCTTCCTGCACACAGACTTCACCCAGGTACGGATGATAAACACTGAGCCATATAGTATTCATGACCCGTACGTAGTAAGACGCCCGCGAAACCAATGATTTGTTCCCTTACGTTATCTTACTGAGAATAGTAGAGGTTGCTTGGTTTTAGCGTTGACCTAATTGTATACATGATAAACACAGTTATCACTCAATTAAAAAAATCATATTATTATTCAGTTTTTCCAGGTATTATAATACCCTAAGAAGTGTAAGAATAGAGGAATAGGTGGCGACGAACTGAACCCGCGAAAAATTCGTAATCTGCCGCATTAAGATTATTCGTATTCAATACATAGGACGACCTAGCACTGAATGTAGCCACAAGTTGCAGATGAGAAGAGAAATTCGCTTTGCCATGAAAACTATAAACAAATGACATTTCGATATAGGAGAAATAAGAAGTTCAAAATTATGGTCGATTCATGGAATGTCTAACTATCTTCCGGAGAAAGAGAAAATGATATGTATTATGTAATATTCATATTTCTATATTATGTCTTATTTCTATATTATGTAATTTTTATATTTCCATAAAGTGCTAATATTAATTTTAAAAATCGATTTTCGTTTATACCCCGATTACTCCTTATAGTCTAATAATTTTCCGGCAAATAATGATATTTTACGATCAATTTGGCTTGGTTTTCATATTCTTATTACTCAATCTATGTTTTTCATAGAAACCCATGTTCGTTTTATCTCTCATTCGATATGAAGAAAATAACACAATGGTTCAAGAAACTTCGGAAATATGTGTGTGGTTGTCTTACTCTTCGGGTTTATTTTCGGAGTGCTTTTTCTTTAATGCTGAAGTTAAAAATGATTCGAAGACAAAGGAGTGACCCCTTTTATCCCCTTTCCCTCCTTATGCCCACCACTGTGCACTCAAATGCCGCGATGAGCTTGTATTGTTTACTCCGGCGGGACGATCGCGCTGCTGAGGGTCCCGGTGGGTGTTGACGCACTCGCACACAATGCTATTTTCACCTTGGAAGTCTTAAAAGAACCGCGATCCAGTTAATATTGAGTAGGAAGAGCATGCTAGGGCGCTGAAAACTAGCGTAGTGAGAAATTCATCAAGAAATCATTTGACATGACAGTTTCAGGCTTAACTTTGTGGAATTCCTTCATTATGAGGGTGAAAAGAAACTTGACATTTCCACAATAAAGATTTAATATTTCACGACCATGGTTTCGATGCTGCGCATCATCATCAGGTGATCAGACCTTTGACCAAAGTCTTAATTTTCTTTTTACCCTCATAAATCATTTTACGTTTGTTTTTGGAGGTCTTAGCTTTAAAAAAATGAAAAATAACTACGGGTGATATCGCGACATCCACTTCAGCGGATTCATCTGCTGATGAAATCCAGACATGTTTTAAAACATGAATGCGTACAAAAGCAGCGAGAACTGGTAGATAAATATTTCCAGCGCTGTGGAATGTTTTTATACTGCAACTGCGTATAAAAATATTTTCCGAGGAACTTTTCAACCTACCTATTCTCTTTGATTCGTTTCTTAGTTGACTGCCAGCCGGAGACATGCTGTGATGGTCTATTACCATTAAAGTTTATGGGATGGAAAATTTTTCCTTGGTAGTGCTTTCTATTCCTTGTAAACATTTCTTTATTCGCCATTGCAATATAAAAACGATTATACATATATGCCTGGAAAATAAAAAAAATCCATTGGAAAATACTCTTATCTACTGAAAATGTGGCACTTTAAAGGACTTGATGGAGCATTAAATTTAAAACGGCATATCCTTTGTCGAAAGGACTATTTTCTGATAGAATTGATTAGATTTACACCTACGGGCTAAGAGTGAATTGGTGTCATCATGGAATATTTATTCCCTTTCAAGCCGACAGTTAAAAAAATACAGAATTACATACCTGAAACTTTAATGTCCTATTTTAGCATGAGAATTAAATGATTCATTGCACATAGCAAAAATTGCAATATTGAATGCAAAAGTGGATGTTAAAAAATCTCAAATCTTAAAACATGAAAGTTTTTATTTCATTTTAAGGAAAGAGAGACCATGGCATATTTCATGTTGGGAACGGGTTTCCAACCCGACATTCGTCGACAGACTTCGGTGCCTGGGAATTTAGAGACGGAGAATGGGAGCATTCGAAGAAATAAAATCTCTCATTGCGGGACAGATACATGGGTTTCAAGAGCTCTCATCCGATCTAAATACCTTGAATTTTAATGACACCAACCCTTTGATTTACCCATCTCTGTCCAACCAAAAAAGAGGCTTAGCGATGATGCTGGATAGCCATCTTGTAATTACGCATAATGCCTCCTATATTTTAATCATTTTTAACTCGGTGCTTAACCTTTGACTGTTCACACGCAGGCGTACGTGGCATGCTCCATCGGCATTTCCAACCTGGGCTACGTGATGGCCTGCTACGCCGTCGCAAGCGGCGTCGGGGCCGTGATCTCCTGCTTCGCCTCTGGTTACTTCGCCGAGGGCCGTTCTTCACTCTTGGTCATCGGCTCCGCCCTCCACGGGGGGCTTGTCATCGTCATGATAGTATGGACGCCCCGAGCCGACCACGCATACTCTCTCTTCATAATTGCGTCGCTCTGGGGTCTGTGCGACGCCCTGTGGAAAACGCAGATTAACGGTCGGTTGATATCTTAAACGTATAAGGGTGGTCTATAATTGTAAGGTTTCTGATTACAGGTTTTCAAAGATAATAATTCCTGTTTTAAGGTTTTTTGCTACCATTTTAACTCACTCATCCTCGATGTAATCTAACAGACACTTCCAAGTGTGCTCGAGCAAATATTTGTGCAGTTTACCTTGTGGCATAGGCATTCATTGGTAGATCATGGATTCGTAAAAATATTTTACAAAATTTGATAGCTCATAAAAATAAAATCCTCGATTACGGCAGAGAGATAACCTCAATTGGAATCATTACATTGGAGCATTGGACTATTTTTAATCATTCAGATAAACATCAACCGCGCCAATACACCTTTTTGCAATTTTTATTGCGAGCACATAGGAAATAAAAATTCGTGAACAAGTGATAACACCGGAGAATATCAGTAGGCACCTGGTGTTAGTGAAAAAAACATTCTTATCATGGTAATTTCATCTACCGTGGTATTCTCACTCAAAGAAGAAAATACCCAACGGTTAATTACTCACGCAGTAGGTAGTTAGTTGGCTTCTTAGCGTGAAAATCGATTAGCCCGATTAACTGCACTTCCGGGTACACAGATATAACGCAAAAGTCTGCACCGTCATGCAGAACACAAAGCACATTGAAAGCTGCTAGTTTAAAAAAATCGCGATTGATCATTCATATTTAGTTCAAATAAGTATTTTCACGTCTACTACCCACTATTTTTCGATAAAATAATTCTAATCGTCAAAATTTACCGGGTTAACGGCTCTCTTCCAGGTTTCTATCAAGAGTAATTAAAAAAATTTCCAATTTCCCCGTTTTGAAGGATTCAAGGATGACTGACCCCTCCGTTTACCCAAATTTCTCGACATTTCTCAAAACCTCACTCTCCGAAGAACCTGGTTCCGAGTGCAATAAGGATCCGGGTGGTGCGGTGGCTAACGTACAGCCGAGAGGGCCCCGTTTCAAATCCTGGAGACAGCAAATATTTTTCAGCTTTTCTCATTAAGCAGTTCTGGTAGGATAAAAATGATACAGAACGACAATAGAAACTGCAACCTAGCAAATGGTGTGAAATTATTCATTCAAGTTCAATACCTAGAAGCATGATGTTTCAAGTTCCCTGAGCACAAAACACATATAAGCAAGAAAAGACTGAAATATCATTGAAAAATATGACATTCAGGAAATCAAACCTGGGAAGGTGGAGAAATTACTAAGTACACTACCGTCGCTCCAGCAGAAATCTGTGTAACATCGTATAAGCTTAATCTGGTTCTCCTTTGTATAATTAATATATTTTAAAGTGTTTACATTCATTGCTCTGTGTTGGGAAAATACTATCAGTCATAGGTTCTCTCCAACACAGTGCAAGGGATACTATGACCACAGCCTACATAAACTATTCTATTGGGTATAGCATATTCAAGGGGATTATTTAGATTGAGTTACTCATTTTGTTGTTCAACAGAGCCTCATATTGATTTTACACTTCCAAAATCCCACATTTTTGCCATTCTTAACTCCCCCAAAGGATAATGAATTAGTAATTCATAGAAACCACTCCTCAGGCTATGAACAGCTTCATCCAGCGTCAAACCAAAGAAGACTTCATCTAAATTACACTGCAGGAAAACAACAAATCCTTCTTCCAAAATCACCCTTCGTCTTATGTGGCCTAAGTAATCTGACACTACCAGTACTGTCAGATTGCAAAGAATGCCTCACAGAATGATCGGTTCACCTGAAGCAAAGTTGAGGTAGCCTATAATTTGCTGGACACGACTGATTCAATAATTCTTCATAGTATTTCAGACTTTTTAATGACAGGAGTGACGTGATGTCGCCATTAAGTATGCAACATAGCTGGAATAGATACTGGCATCTCCCCCTGACCTGCGACCAGCTGATCTAAATAGCATGGGTAGCAGGATATAGGTTCAGGTGGGATGCAGTGGTTCTAACAAAGAAAAACCTCCTGAATAGCACCCATGAAATCTAGTATGCTAAGCCAGTAAACCTCAACTGTGATTGAGGAATTGGTTCTGATGTCCCATTGATGAAATTTTCTGGCCCTTATGGCTATGGTTTATTTATTGTTTGTATAGTCCTAAACACACCAATGTTAAAACATTGCATTACAGAGAATGTAGTACCCTAGCTTTATGAAAGAGGTATGAGGCTATTATTATTATTGAAAATCTAACGGACAAGGTAGGTTTTGCATGGAAACGAGCTACCAAATAGTACAGCAACAATTTCCTTGCCTTTCCTAACAAAAAACTGCACAATATCCTACATTACACTACAATAAGCCCCTCTTCAACTCCATATACTTCCTTCCTCCCTTCATTCCATCCAACATCCAAATCCTATCCCTACCCCTTTCTCACTTGCCTAATATCCTCCCGATGATTGGAGGAAGGCTTATGTAATACCAATTTTTAAGGGAGGGACCAATAGCAGTGTAGTGAACTATCGCCCCATTAGCCTAACGTCTGTAACCTGTAAACTAATGGAGAAGAAGGTCGCAAAATATCTACGTGACCACTGGGAGGATAAGGACTGGCTATTTAAATACCAACATGGCTTTCGCAAAGGGTACTCATGCGAAACCCAACTACTTGGACTCTGCCAGGAAATATCAGACTGCTTAGACAAAGGTAAAGAAATAGATGCAGTTATACTCGACTTCTCAAAAGCCTTCGACAGGGTTCCCCATGACAGATTGTTAGATAAAATTGGAAAACTAAATATTGATAAAAGAGTACTACTATGGACGAAGGCCTTCCTACAAGATAGAACCCAGCAGGTTCGTGTTGGGCACAAAATCTCAGAAGAAACCCGCGTCACATCCGGAGTACCTCAGGGTAGCGTGCTTGGTCCTCCTCTGTTTCTTTGTTACGTGAATGACCTTGCTGAATGTGTCAATTCCAAAATACGATTGTTCGCTGATGACTGTATACTCTATAGGGAAATCAGCAGCAGCAGTGATCGCGACGTTCTGCAGGGTGACATAGATAACGTGGCTAATTGGATCAAAATCAACAAAATGGAGATAAACATTGCAAAAACTATCCACATCTCATTCTCCAAAAGGAAGGCAGGTGAGGGAAGGGTATATAAAATAATGGGAGAAACGATTGTAACAAAAGATAATTGTAAATATCTAGGGGTACACCTAAGTAAAGACTTAGGGTGGGGACTTCACACAGATTATGTGGTAGGCAAGGCCTTTAAATCGCTCCACTGGGTCATGCGGAGCCTCAAAGGAAGCACTAAATCAACTAAAGAATTGGCCTTCAAAACAATTGTAAGGCCTATTGTCGAATATGCGACCACAGTATGGGATCCCTTTGAAATAGGGCATGTGAAAAAATTAGAAGCAGTGCAAAGGAAGGCTGCCAGGTACGTTTTAGGGCGACATAGGCAGACTGACAGTGTAAGCGACATGCTAGGCTCACTAGGATGGGGGTCACTAAAGAACAGACGGAAGCTGAATAGACTGTGTGCCATTTTTAAAATATTGAAAGCTGACGGAGGCTGGAAAGAACTGAACAAGAGTGTAAATAAGCCATGTTATCTCGGCAGGAATGATCACCCACTTAAAATCAAATACATGCCCCAAAGGACAAACACCGCCAAGTTTTCGTTCCTAAATATGGGAATCAAAGAGTTGAACCAGCTGCCTGATGAACTCTTTAAGCCCTTACCCAAAAGCATTAAATCATTTAGGCGTGAATGCAAAAGGTATACATGATGGGATTGTTAAATGCAATACGGCAGAAGGTGTATGGCTGTATCAAAATATATTGTTTTTTCTCATTTTTTTATTTTGTAAGTCTACTATACGACTATTTAATGACACTGTGATATGTTTTAAGAATGACTAATGTTTGTTATATCATGTCATTGCCACCCGGCTTATCGCCTAACAGCAATGTATCCCAAATAATAATAATAATAATATTATCCCCTATATCACAGTCTGTAGCATCCCATTGCCAATCAAAATACTGTGCATCCATCTTTCCAGCCTCCTTTGGATTTCTCCCAACGATCCTCTCTCCTCTCCCACCATAGCCTAGGACTTCCTTGTTTGTTTTCCTTTCAGTCTTCACCTTCACCTTCTCCATTCTTCTCTTCACGCACATTTCAAAAGCCTCCAATATATGCCTATCATCCTGCTTCAATGACCATGTTTCCGCGCCATACATAACCACACTTCATATCAAAGTTTTCTCAAGCCTTTTCTTAACATCCTTATTCAGCGTAACTGTCATCCATTCCCTCCTCCTTGAATAAGTTTCTTTGCCTAATGCAGTTCTTCTCCTCAAGTCCCTACTACTTTGACCATTTTGATCCAAAACACGTCTGAGATATGTTAACTGTTCCAACTTCTCTAGTTTTTGCCCTCATGGGTTATATTAAAGAAAAATCATTTGATTCTTACTTCAAATACTAACTCACCAATACTTACCAAATAAACAAATAAGTAGTATCTTGGGTATTTCAAGTGACTCATCTCATTGTAATTCTATTCTCTCCGCATGCTTAACAATTTGTATATTTCCAAATTCTAGGTGCATCTCAATCTATACCTCATGATCTCAGTTAATCACCTCCAAGTCATCCTCTCTGTATTTATGAATCTTTAGTAAGTAAATAAAATTCTTTTTTCACTTCAATTTCTTTGCCATCAATAATTATGGCCTCAAATTCTTGTAGGCAAGCTGACCTTTGCAAGAGGATGACCCTTGCCCCATGTAAATGCTACCAATCAATCATATATATATATTCCATCAATTGGCTTGGGCTTTCAGCTACTCAGGGGATGACTTCAAATCCAATTGAATCCTCTGGCCATGTTGCTTAACTCAAGATGTGTAATCTTTTGGGCACTAGATCTTCCTGGGGAAACTAACGGGAAAGGAATGGTAATCTCCAAGCTTTACTATCAACTATCAAATCAAACCCCGATTGATTACTGTAGTTTCCTTTGTCTAAAATTATGTCTTTTCTTTATCACAATCCTTTTAATTATCTTTTTTCTTTATGTCACGATCGTGGGTCATGGAGTTTATCGACAGCTTGTCTCTTCCAATGAACAGATAAACTGCAGTTGTGGTCCATTAAATGCCCACTACCATGATCATGAGATCATTGATGGCATATTCACTGATCCCAATAATCCCTGACCTTTTCACCTTTTTTGTCGCTGGGGCCACATGTATAAACCTTATCTCACTCAGTCAAGATCTGAATTTCCATTAACGTAAATTTTCTAGCTTTGCCCAAAAATAGATGAGCCATAGCTACTGGGATGGGAGGGGAGCCATGAAAAAGCTGCTGCCAAACAAAAAATCATTGGATTGTATCATTTTCCCATTCTCCTTATTCTTTAAACTTAAAAAATGATCCTGATACCAGGGAGAGAGGAAAGAGTGGCATTTAGAGATGCTTATTATATGTGGAATGGAATGATAAGATTATTGACAGAGATTATGTTATTTTGAAAAATGACAATTTCATATGAAATTGCCTGATGGCAGTAGGTGGGCATGCAATCATAGTTCATAACAAGGCTTTTTCAAACTATTGTTCCCCTTTCAACACACAATCTTACCAATAATTGCTATTTCTGCTATTACAATGACTACAGTCAAGACTTCATCAATGCATATTGATCACATTTGAGCATGATTGAGAATTAAAATATATAAGTGAAGTAAGAGCCTAATTAATGAAGATTCCTTTGCAAGAAAATTTTGTTTTGGACTTTCTGAACTTATTTAGTTAAGAATATCAATGCCAGAAATTTTGGTCACCCATCAATAATTTATTTCATCAATTCCAAAAATGAAGTACATTTAAAAGATAATGAATAATCAAAATGAAGGAATGTGAAGATGTCGTGCAATAACCAGGAAAGGGGTCTTAATTCATTTTAAAATTATATATTTCTTGTTTATATGCACAAATTTGGCATAATAGATTGATGAAACTCTATTGTATTTGCTACCAGAAAAAATAGCACACACAGGATAGATTAGAATTTTGAATGATGACAATGGCTTGAAAAATCGTTTACATTTAATAGTTATAAATATTTTTAAGAAAACATTCCCATGAAAGATAATAAATCGGGATTAAGAAACAGGAAATGTGAGCAAAGAATGGGATCAAACATTCCTAGCACTGAGAATTGATCATGATGGAATTTGTCCTAACAACCAGGCTGCATATCATATAGGACTCATAAGGGTTGAAGTCATTTGCTCATATATGTTTGAGCAAATACACACTGTGATGTATCTTCTACAATACATCATTGTGGCATGGTAATAAATGCATCAAGATTATTATATCAGCCTTCACTCTGCTTTCCATTTCTCAGAACTTTTGCCATATACCTAATCAGTTAAAAAAAACAATTATTTTTAAAATATACACACTAAATTATAGTTTCTCTCTATTGACTATGATTTCTGAAAAACCTGTAACAGGAATTAGGTAGGTACCTACTTGTCTATAATAATTTAGAAGATATTTTTTGTCATCACTGAATACTCCAAATCCAGAAATCGTTGTCTATAGAGGATATTAGTAAAATGAGATTTCAATATTGTAAAATACAGCAACATTAATAATAACCATATTCTCTTTTTGGTGATTCTGTTGTAGTTTTTCCACAGCTTTTATGTTAGGAAGCACATTGTTTATGAAACTTTTTTCATTGGAGCCCATTTTTTTATTGGATTCTTACCTAATACATTTAACAACTTAGTTGAAATGGCTTTGCCAGCCTATCATGGCAGAGAAAGATCCAAAAGTCTCCCATGAATAATAATTAAGGAATACTTATCCTTATGAATGGGGAATATATTTTAATACCAACCTAAAAATTGGTTATAAGGATTTTCATTCCATATTTTTAATCTATATAAACATTTACCATGTTCCTCTACAGACTTACAGGGTGACTTAAAAGTTATCAGTGTGACAAATTGCTCATTGTTCTCAATTATTTGAACAGAAAAGTAGTTCTTTAATAAAAAATCTATGCTGATAAAACACTTGTACTGAATTTCTTGGGATCCCCCACAGAGATAACTTCTACTGATTTGCATATCATCATGACAATACTAAATCTAAATCATAAAACATTTATGGGATTCAGATTCCTGAGATGATCTCCTAATCCTACATTATTGCGTATAATGTTCTACAACAAAATGTTCTGTGGCTTAGATCCATGCCCCATAAAGCTAAAAAATTAAAAATTGTTGTGAGGGGAAGTGCCTCTGATAAAACAGTATCAAACCTTTTTTGCATCATTGAGACTCCATTTTTCATATATGCACTAATCATTGCAATGTTTGTTAGAAACAGCCTTAATCGAATTTATGCCTCACTAACTTTAAACTTCAGATTGCCATGAATACACTAGAAGTTTAAACAGCCTAAACTACAGATCTGCATGAAACACCTTACACAGCAGGAAAAAGAGAGCAGGGATTATAATAATATAATGACTTTCCCTGGGTTTTAAAATGCATCAAGTCCAATAACTTACTTGAGGTTGGTGCAAAGAAGTTCTTCCATAAAAGGTTGTTCTCCAAATGGATAAATTATATCTGTGTAAGACATAATTATAATTGCTGTACCAGCTGTCTATAAATTTGACTGGAGTGTTTGCCTTAAGCTTTCACCTATTATCATATTGACAAAAAGCCTCTCTCTGGGCGTATATACAAATTATGATTATCCTTGTGGGACTCCTAATCTGTGGCTATTCTGAGGCAGGCACATTCATGTATTTTGATACCCTGGGTAGAAGAACCATTGGTATTTTACTATCCAGCAAGAATAGGTTAATTTCCTCATACAAAAAACTTTATTTTATGGTATCTCTTCCTTGGAGAGCTGACTCAAACAGTTGTGGTGGTTAAAACAATTGCATTTTGTGTATCCTCTCTGTTCCCACTCCAAAATCAATCGGTTAAGCAGATACATATTTTCAGTGAAAGACTTGATTCTTAATTTTGGGCTCATAAATATTTGCTTGCAATTGACATTGTCTCCCACATGCCTTATTCTACATTTGTTTGTAGCCACTCCCTTCTTCCATAGGGAAGAGTTAACTCTGAACATGCCCACTTCCATCCCCACCAGTACAGGGTCTCAGTCAGCTTCAGCTGCTAATATTTTATCTGGCTATTTGTAAAGCTTTAATCTCAGCGGTAAGATATCAAAGAACTCCAAAGGAACTTTGCACTCTTAAGCAGCCACTTATGCAATGCTAATTTATTGTTAGGTAAATACATTTATTAACAACAATTATTTCACTTGAGAACTGGCAGGAAAAGTTCTACAGCAAAGGGCAAGACTTGGGATTTCCTTGTAACAACTGTATACGTTTGGTGAAAGCACTCCTCGGTCATATTTTGAATATTTACGGAGGCAGGGGAATTCATAATGGGCAAATAGGGTTCTACCATTTCCATACATGTTTTCATGGACCAACAAAAGCAGTTGCAGAGATAGGTATTGTCATCAGGGAAGTGAGAATAAACGTAGATGCTATAATGTACTACACCAATTACAAAAATTTCTGAGCATTTTTCATATTTATGATGCATTATAAATTAAAGTACAAAGAAAATTTTCAAAGTATATGAGGTCTGCTCAGAAAGGATCCATCCATGTAATATTTTGAGAAATAAAGCCTTCTTAGAACAATGAGGCCTTAGTCTCCTTCAGAGGACTCCTCTTGGGATCGCAGATATTTATCTCAGCATCTCTTCCAATTATTAAACCAATCCACAAATTCCTTTTTTGGAATGATCATCGGCTGCCTCGATGCATTCTATTTTATCTTGTTAGCATTGTGGCGGCGCAAGGAGAGCAGACGGAACGCACGGTGGAACTTATTTGTTCCAAGTTCCGGAAAGTACCACCAGGGGGACACGGCGTCGCTACGAGAGAGAAAGGTGGACGTCGGTCGGGAGAGTCAGTCTGCCGCGAATGAAGAAGCAAGCTGTACGATCGCCCTCTGTAAATCCGTTTCGATAATAAACCCGTTGAGTTTAACGCTCGAGTGTAATTTTTCCTAACGTCCACTAGCGTAGAAGGATACCCCTTCATTGGTGACCCCGACGTGATCACGCGTGAGCTAAGGTTTGCATTTTTTTTTCGTTCTGTGACTTGAAGCGCCACGTGGTGCAAAATGCCGCCTCCAAGCAACGGGTCGGAGGAGTCAATCGTAAACAGAGTGACGATGCGAGTTCCACCTTTTTGGCCAGAAAAGCCGGCTCTATGGTTTTCGCAGCTGGAAGTTCAGTTCTCGCTAGCGGGAATAACGAGTGAGGCGACGAAGTATTCCCACGTGGTCGCCCAGTTAGACAATCGCCACGCGCTGGAAGTGGAGGACATTATTGTGAATCCCCCCAGGGCAGACCCATACCAGAAGATCAAGGAGGAATTAATCCAACGACTCTCCGTCTCGCAGGCGCAGAAAATACGTCAACTCCTCGAGCACGAGGAGTTGGGGGACCGGAAGCCATCCCAGTTCTTGCGCCATCTACGGACGTTGGCTGGCGTTGCCGTGCCAGACGACTTTCTGAAGACGCTGTGGATGAATCGCTTGCCATCCCACACACAGTCCATCCTGGCCTCACAAGACTCGCTGGAACTGGAAAGCTTGTCGAAACTAGCCGACAAGGTGCACGAGGTGCCGCGCCCCCCGCAAGTCGCCAGGGTCACGCCGCATTCCGAAGTGGAGGAACTTCGAAGGCAGATAGCGGCCCTTACACAACAGGTAGCCGCGTTGACTGCTTCTTGTCCAGATTTTCGCGGACGGAAACGTTCCAAAAGCCGACAGCGGCGTGCCCGCAGCCCTTCCGCGCCCCCAGATGCAAGGTGGTGCTGGTATCATGTTACTTTTGGTGCTCGCGCGACTAAGTGCCGTTCCCCGTGCGCCTATAAGTCGGAAAACCACGAGGGCAGGGCGTAATTGCGGCCGACGCCCGCTGCCCCCAGCCTCGCCGCCTGTATGTTGTGGACTCGGTGACGAAGACAGAATTCCTGGTCGACACCGGTTCCGATCTTTGCGTTTACCCGCGTACGCTGGTGAAGGGACGACAGCCACTTTCTACCTACCAGCTATTTGCCGCGAACGGGACGGTGATAAAGACCTACGGGTGGATAGACTTAGCCTTGAATTTAGGCCTAAAGCGGGACTTCCGTTGGCGCTTCGTCGTGGCGGATGTCGATAGGCCCATCATTGGCGTGGACTTTCTGTCCTTTTACAGCCTTTTAGTGGACGTCCGCCGGCAGCGAATAACGGATGGGATAACGTCGTTGGGCACGGGCGGTCGCATTGTGCCGTGTTCGGTCCCGCAGGTGAAGACTGTAATCGAATCATCTCGATTCCATGAGATTCTGACCGAATTCTCAGAGATCACTCGCCCAGCTGGCACACCGAGGGAGCCCCGGCACGCGACCATGCATCACATCAAGGTGACGTCCGGACCCCCCGTCGCCTGCAAGCCCCGGCGACTAGCACCAGATAAGCTCGCCATCGCCAAGAAGGAGTTCGACGAGATGCTACGCAGCGGTACGGTCCGACGGTCGGACAGTTGTTGGGCCTCGGCTCTGCATCTGGTGCCCAAGAAGGATGGCGAGTGGCGTCCCTGCGGGGATTATCGCGGTCTCAACGCGCGGACCATTCCCGACCGATACCCGGTGCCTCATATCGCCGATTTTGCGCACAATCTGGCCGGTAAGACTGTATTTTCGCGTATTGACCTCGTACGCGCGTACCACCAAATACCTGTGTGCCCCGACGACATTTCAAAAACGGCAATCATCACGCCATTCGGACTCTTTGAATTCCCGTGCATGCCGTTCGGCCTGAGAAATGCAGCCCAAACATTTCAAAGGTTCATCGATGAGGTGTTAAGGGGTTTGGACCACTCGTACGCCTATTTAGACGACATTTTAGTCGCCTCGATGGACGTTGAAGAGCACGAGCGCCATCTACGTGAGCTATTTGCGCGTTTGCGGGAGTACGGAGTGCTGGTAAATCCCGCCAAATGCGTGCTAGGTAGGACGGAAGTGTCTTTCTTAGGCTACTGTGTCAGTGCATCCGGGGTTAAGCCGACGACGGCGAAAATAGATGCGATTAAGTGCTTTCCTGTCCCGGAAACTGTGAAAAAACTGCGCCAATTCTTGGGCATGATTAACTTTTATAGACGGCTCATTCCAAAGGCTGCGGCAATCCAACTGCCACTTAACGATGTCCTAAGGGGGGGAGTAAAAGGGAATGAACCTGTGCGGTGGAATAACGACTTGGATCGTGCGTTCAATGAATGCAAAGACGCCCTCGCGCAAGCGACGTTTCTCGCGCACCCAGACGTCTCTCTGCCCTTAGGCCTTTTTACGGACGCGTCGGACGCCTCGTTGGGCGGAGTTTTGCAGCAGAGTACGAGCAACGGTTGGCAGCCACTCGGTTTCTTTACCCGTAGACTCACTTCCACGCAGCAAAAGTACAGCCCGTACGACAGGGAACTGCTTGCCGTGTATGAATCTGTTAAATATTTTCGGCATATGCTCGAGGGTCGTGAATTTTCAATTTTTACTGACCATAAACCCCTGATTTATGCCTTCGCCCAAAAACCAGAAAAGTGTTCCCCGCGTCAGTTTCGGCATCTAAATTACATTGCCCAGTTCTCCAGCGACATCCGTCATCTTTCAGGCAGCGAAAACGTAGTCGCGGACGCCCTTTCAAGGGTAGAAGCTGTGAGTGGTGCCATCGATTACAGCGCCCTCGCACGTTCTCAGGCGGAAGACGACCAGCTCAAACAGCCCAACGATTCCCTCCGGTTGAAAATGATGCGCATTCCCGAGTGTGAATTTCAGTTATATTGTGACGTGTCGACACCATCAGTCCGCCCTTATGTAACTGAACCCTTCCGGAAGCCAGTCTTTGACTCGCTGCATTGCTTGTCACACCCAGGAATACGGGCTTCCACCAAGTTGGTCGCAGAACGGTTTGTGTGGCCCTCGATGCGCAAGGATTGCCGTGCATGGACACGCGCATGTATTCCCTGCCAGCGAGCGAAGATTCATCGCCACACAGTGTCCCCTGTGGGAGGCTTTGCGCCGCCCACCCAGCGTTTTGAACATGTTCATATCGACATTGTAGGCCCCTTGCCAGTTTCCGCGGGATATCGGTATTGCCTGACGTGTGTCGATCGTTTTTCAAGATGGCCAGAGGCGTTCCCGGTTAGGGACGCAACAGCTGACACGGTCGCCAAGGAATTCTTTCGGAATTGGGTGGCTCGCTTCGGCACTCCACTCCGGATTACGACGGACCAAGGCCGACAGTTTGAATCACATCTGTTCCAGCAGTTGG
Organism: Hetaerina americana; assembly: GCF_022747635.1. Classification (NCBI taxonomy): domain Eukaryota; kingdom Metazoa; phylum Arthropoda; class Insecta; order Odonata; family Calopterygidae; genus Hetaerina; species Hetaerina americana. Next base: position 67,182,026 of record NW_027286874.1, on the reverse strand, counting down.
CGGGGCTCACCGGTTCGAGGCACCTGAGAACCACGGCTTATCACCCCGCAGCAAATGGCATGGTGGAGAGGTTCCACCGCCAACTGAAGGCAGCCATAATGTGCCACCAGTCGGATGGTTGGCCGGACGTCCTGCCAGTAGTGCTGCTCGGTATACGAGCCGCCTGGAAAGCAGACATTGGGGCGTCGCCGGCGGAGATGGTTTATGGTCAACCACTCCGTCTACCAGGAGAGTTTTTCGTCCCTAGCGAGCGGCCGGCGGACGACGACCTTAATTTCGCCACGCAGCTACGGCAACATTTCTCCACCATACGACCAGTTCCTGCGTCACGCCACGGCAAGAAGTCTGTCTTCTTGCATCAAGACCTGTCGTCCTCATCCCACGTTTTCGTGAGAAACAACGCGACAAAGGTTAATCTTCAGCCACCGTACGAGGGTCCCTTCCCGGTCATCCGAAGAGAGCCAAAATTTTTCGTGGTCAACGTCCGAGGTAGTGAGAAAACAATTTCAATCGACCGCATAAAACCTGCCTACACTCTTGAGGAGAACGACGGGACGAGCAGCGCAGCACCCGCATCTCTTCGGGACAAAACACACCCAAGAACCACCACTGCTGCACCTACCGAAGAGCCGAGAGAGACCCGCTTTGGGAGGAGGGTCCATTTCCCAAAGCACCTGGAAGATTTTGTACCATAGCATCTCACTTCTTTTCGCTAATCCTTCCTTTTTCATTCTTTAGTGGCCTAAAGTCTACAGAGGGGGTGATGTGGCGGCGCAAGGAGAGCAGACGGAACGCACGGTGGAACTTATTTGTTCCAAGTTCCGGAAAGTACCACCAGGGGGACACGGCGTCGCTACGAGAGAGAAAGGTGGACGTCGGTCGGGAGAGTCAGTCTGCCGCGAATGAAGAAGCAAGCTGTACGATCGCCCTCTGTAAATCCGTTTCGATAATAAACCCGTTGAGTTTAACGCTCGAGTGTAATTTTTCCTAACGTCCACTAGCGTAGAAGGATACCCCTTCAGCATCAAAAATTTCGTGCTGCAGTTGCAAGGAATCGCTCCAAGCCGTAAACATTGACCCAGGTTTTCCAAGAAAGGTCATAACTGGGGATGAGTTATGGGTCTATAGCTCTGACCGAGACAGTTGATGACCACTCCAAAAAAGTACTTAACTGATTGTTTTGAAAAGTGGAGGAGATGCTGGGATAAGTGTGTGAGGTCCCAAGGGGGAATTTTAAGGGGACTAAGGCCTCATTGGTCTAGGTAGGCTATTTTTCTCAAAATATCACATGGCTGGATACTTTCGAGACAGACCTAGTAAGAGTATTTATTTCATCAAATTCTTTTGAAGTTATGTATCCATATAAGATTTCGATACATAACAATCATCCACTGAGAATAGAGTTGTTTCATGTGGATGGATAGGTATGGAATGCAAAATTTGCAATTTAATTCAGCACTGCGCACATGATTAAAAAATAAGTTGAAAAGGCCTGAGAATGTGGTAATGGGAAAGGACTGCTTTCCCTAGTCCTCAATAAGTTACACTTCTTCAATTTAAATTGGAAGCAGTTATTTGATTCTGCCAAGAAAATGTAAAATCTGATATTGAGTTAATGAAGAATGTAGGAATCAATGGTATTGGTTTTAAGGTCATTCCTTCTGACTGCAGTTCTTAAGTATGAAAAGCAATGGCTTTTGTTTCATGATGACAAGCTACCATTGATGACTTTTGTTTCATGATGACAAGCTACCATTAATTACGTGACAAAACTGTAAATAACAGATGCATTGATTTATAAATGAATGGAGCAAGTAATTTCTTTTTAATTGACTTTTACATGTGCAGTGATTTATGAGGCCTTCTTCCCAGATGACCCGACAACAGCAATGGTAGTGCTTTGGCTATGGGAATCTGCAGGTTATGCCCTCGGATGTGGACTTAGTGTTCCATTGTGCACTGGAGTCAAATTGCATAGTTTGCTAGTCACTTTACTCATTGGACTTATTGGTTATTCTGTAGTAGAATCTTACCACAGTGGCTACTGCAGAGGAAAGAAAGCCCATAAATAGCATAAAAAACCAAATTATCATCAATTACAGACTTCTGTATTAAGGAGATGATCCAAGGGGTTGTGAAATTAATTCATACCTTACACTTCCCTCAATGCAGAGGATGGCATGGGAAATCTAAATTAATCTCCTCAATGGTTATTTATTGGAGAAGAGAAAATGGTGGTCAATGAGCAATGATGCGTTTGTGGTGGGATAACACGTAAAATACTCGGCTCCCGATAGGAGAGATACTGGATCAAGTAAAATCTAATGTCATTTGTGGAAAAAATGATGGAATTGAGAAAGGAGCTGAACCTCAAATTAAATTTGTGGTTTCATATGGTAGAACTTGGGGTGATATAAGACTTTGGTAGGAAATGTAGCAATTTGGTTTTTGTTTTCTACTCCCTTCCTCTGTTTTGGAAGAGGAACCATTGATGGAGAAAAGGATAATGCCAAATAATATCTGAAGAAGGTTGCAAGGAAGGTGTGGGATGAAGTGGAAGGGCACATCACTCTGGTATTGAGCAGGGTTTTAGGATAACATTACCTCCCTTCCTGAAATCGAGCAGTCACTTAATTTCTTATAAACTGTCCATACTCATATCAAATTTTTCTCCCTTTTTATGAGTCATAAACATTAGATAAAGATAACATTGTTCAAAGGGTAAACGTGACTACACACTAATGGTAACTTAAAATATTTTGCAGTTCTCAATTCCATCATTCATGTTCCAAATCCAAGCTTGTATCCTGCTGAGATTTAGCAGCTAACATGTTCAAAGAAAATGTAATTACTTTCATATTTGTCATTTACAGTCAATATTCTTAAGAGGTAAATAAAGACCTAGGGACCATTTAAATTGTAGTAATTACTTTTGGCCATGAAATATAAGGAATCTTTTCCATGTATCATGGTAGGTACCTATCAATTGAAATACTACCTATGCATGCACTATATAAAGCTCGTAGGATATTTTTTTATAATAGAGAGATTTTTCAAATGAGGGGTCGCAAGAAAAAGGGTACATTGAGTTTAAGGGAACGATGTGAAACTGGATGTAAAGGACCTGTCATGTTAATGATCAAGACCCCGCTACAATTCATTTTAGTGATTTCTCAATTTCCATTAATCCTATATTGAATCAATATATTGGTAAGATATCCTGAATGTACATTCTTATCAACAATATTATAGGGGGAAATTAATAAAATAAAGATAAAGTATAGATATTTTAGGTCTGTTATATTTGCAAATAATAATATAAATAGTTCCCTGTTGATGTTCATAAACATCTCTTTCTTGCCAAATTAAATGTGACCACAGAGGGAATAACGAAAGTTGTAGAATTATGAGAGACTCCTAGGGGCATTTGCACCATATATTGATGGGAAAATTAGTGTGTTGGAAGAGGTAGCAAGAAGGAAATGGAAATTAGGCCACTAGGAATTATATGTGCAAAGACTCAGAGACTTCTTATCAAAAGTTGCCAAAGGTTCAATCTACAATTTGCAAATAAATGAAATTAGAATAATTACTGAGTATCTTCACGCAAAATCGATGTCCCTCAAAGTTGGGTGCATTTGAAAAGGCCTGGGAGTGCATAATTAGAAATGCTAGTCCATACTTTTGATAACCTACTTCTTGTTAATCTAAAATCCATAAACCCTTATAAAATCTGCAAGCATAAATAGTATCATAGAATAAGCAAGATCTGGGTCATAGTATAGTTGTAATCAATTTTGAGCATGGCATTGATCACAGGTTTCTGGGAGTGGTTTTTTATCAGGAGCAAATAAATTATTTTTACTGATGTGGGCCTTGATAATAAAAGCTTTTAGGGACCCCTGCTAAAGATGATATTTAAGAATGGCCAAAAACTCTATACAAATATTGCTAACTATGGAAAGAAAAACCTGAGCCTTTGGTTCAAAATAATTGCATTGAAAAAATATATTAATAATAATACATTTATTTGTCTGGAGATTTGTTGCATATTCATACATACACAAATATAGGACACGTCAAATATAAATTTCACAATTTTAGAAGAGATACTATATATATATATATATATATATATATATATATATATATATATATATATATATATATATATATATATATACAAACCAATACACTAGTATAATTACATATTAATTGTTTAAGCCGGAATTGACGCATAGCGACAATTCAAGGTATTCATTTACAGAATAGAACATATTATTTTTTAAAAGGTTAAACAGCTTTTTCTTGAAAACAGGTACTTTTGTTTCATATTTGATTTCATGGGGAAGTTTATTGAATAACCTTAAGCCCATTGCTTTGGGCCCATGGGCAGTATTGTGTGTCCTGACAAATGGTTGGTGCAGGTAATTGCAGGTCCTTGTGTAGTGACTATGGTAATTGTGGTTGGACTTGTACTGGGAAATATTACCCTTTGCATGTAAGATGACATTAAATATATAAATATATATATGCAAGGTACTGGTAATAAACCAAGTCTTTTGAAGAGAAGTTTACATGGTGCATCGCAAGGAGCATTGCTCATAATACGTATAATCCTCTTTTGGATTTAATCTACCTAAGAAAGAAATTATTTATTTAAGAAATGAAATCTTATATTCCAGAATAATGCAATGACTATGGTGACCATTATGAAAATGTAAAAAACACTCCTTTAGGACCTTATTCAAAATTTCTAACTTATGTGCCTCATGGTTCCTGATTTCAATATTATCCAGACTCTTTCTGATGGATGAACAGTCTCTCATACTGAGCTGGGAATAGTTGTTACCAGAAAAAATCTAACTAAAACATATTAAATAGTGAATCAGATTTTCTGAATGTTGATCATAAAACTAAACCATATTTCTTTCCTTAAGAAATAATGAGCCTTACCCAAAAGAACAATGTTTAATCTATTATTATGAGTATTATAAACTCTGCCAAACATGGTACTTTGGTCCATCTGAGATGAAAACCAGTATTTTTTAACCATTATACCTTTTGTTTATGTCCAGTAGGCTCAGAGTGATCAGGTTATCCATTGAAAACACCCGTATTGCCATTTTTTATAAGGAGAAAATTGTTTGGTTTGTGTATCAGTTGGTACCCTTAACGTGCTGGCAGCCATTTGCCCACACATGGCACCTGAGTGTATGAAGCCATACTTACTAAGAACATTGTAGGTCAGTGACATTGGGTATTTCTTAAGGCCTTTTCAATATGGGCAATGATAATAGAATGCTGTGATCCTCATCGTAGCCAACATTTTATTGAGAGAGGACACTAAGACTAAGGTATTGACTAAACCATCAAACAAATGTGAGAATAACTGCATTATAGCGTCATATTATTTTACAGCATTAAAATCAATGATATCATATTAGAGAATTCTTCTAATTTAACAAAAAAATAGTTGTAGAAAAGGATAAGAACTTTGACATTGATAGTTTGAATGTAATGCACGTGTATAAAGGGAAAATTGTTATATCCAGGCAAACAGTTAGGACATGGTCAACCATTTTATTTGTACGAATGACCTGAAGCCTTATGCTTATGGTGCGAAAGAAGTCATGTAACACACATGGTAAGTTGAAATATAATGAAGATTTAGAAAGTTGAGCAAATGGCCTTGCAGAAGGGTCATTTCCATTAGTCCATAAATGAAAATTTCTCAAACGTGGTCGCCAACATAATGGTGTAAAGTAACTGAATACACCAGCTGTGGAAACTGTATGGCTATCCTATTTAGGCAATTGTGCCCATCATAGGCATGCTTACTGGATTTAAACGGTTCTCCAATGATGGAAGTGAGTCATAATGAGAAACCTATCAAATGATGTAATTTCCCACCAGATGCATTACAAATAATGCTTTAAGTTGTAACATTAGGGCCTCATAGGGTAAAATTTCAATTGTAGGTTGCAATAAAAAATAAAACCTATTAGAATGCAATTTTTTACTGTAAACAACTTGGTTTGAACATAAATGTGGTGTAAAAAAGGGTGGCTTCGTTCCATACTTGCTAATAGTGTTGGAAAATTCAAATCCTATTTTTAGCTCCCTTAATATGGCTCATCCCCTTTCGATTTATTTGATAAATTACCCGTAGCATAGCAAAGGGGACCAGGAAAAAACTTTTCAAGTTGAGTCATTAGAAAACAAACCAATGACTTTAAACAGGTGAAGATTGTTCACTGATGCCCCCAGAAATCAATTGTTTGAATTATAGAATAATAATCAATCTGGGTTTCACTGCTGGAGGATCAAGTTCACTTTGAATATGCTTTGCACCACATGATATGCAGTTGAGTGCTTTCAATGCACTATTAACAGCTTCCCAAATAATTTGGTACCCCACACATAATGCAGTCTACGAGAAGTACTGTAGTTGTGCCAAGGTAACTCCTGGAACTCCATGGCCTTGATCTGAATTTTCAGCCTACCTGATCAGTATCTCTACAGTAGGATGGGCATGATGAGGCACCCATATGAGGTGTACATGAAATTTATTAAAATTTCTTTATATTTATTTTATTCTTAAAAAAAAACTAGCAGCATATGTTAATTTAGATAATCCTCTGTGGTTCATGGAAGAGTCACACTTGGAAATATCTGGGATGGGAGAATGAAAATACTTAGAAATCATTTGATATTTATTTTTATTGATATAGGAGTACGTTTCCAGGAAAGTTTGGAGGCTACTCACTCATTGAAAACCTACAAGTTTGCATGAGTTTAAAACACTTCTGAAGAATAAATGAAGAGGATGTTAAATCATAAAACTATATTTACTGTCATATGTATTAGTATTTCATGTATTGTCTCATTTCATAATTTTAGTCGGAGTGGAAGTACTGATTGCGCAGCCACACTTATAATTTACAATCTTATGTCATCTGAGATCTTAACAATACACTAACATGATTTAATTTTTAAACATAAGTATTTTTATGGGAACGGTGATGTAACTTTGCACGCGGGCCCTTCGAGTATATTCGTTTGTGGCTATACCAAGAAAGTTCCAACATGTTGAAAATTTTTACTTTAGCTTTTTCATAATATGACATCTTGTAGAAACAATACATTACGTGATTCAGTCATATGAATAACAAATAATCCCCTTCTGAACGCGCTGCTAGATGTCATCCGAGGATGTTTTATACTTTGAGTGAATTGACTAGGGTTTGAGACAAGTACAGAAGCTTAAAAAAGAAACATTAATTTTTCAGATAATAGTTTAATAAATATTTATACATTACTTGTAGGTCGACTCTCACAAATATGGGCTGAACTACACAGTGTTTTTGTCAACTCCTCATTCGATATGTCAATCTGTCTACCCTTTCCCATCAATTCACATAAATAGGCAACCAATACGTGCTTGCAGGTGACCCTGGATCTTTTTCCTAAAACATGAAAATTATAGGCTGGACAGGGGCAATAGTTAATTCCAGGGTATAGTGTATACGTAGAACCAGAACTCCCAGGAACTTGGACTACATAGCGTTGACTAGGTGATCGCAAAAATGCAACCGATGATGATGTGGAGTCCAATAAGTCCAAAGCTTTCTCAAATGAGTTTCCGAACACAGAATGCAGGGCTAATAAAAGATCGTCGCTCACTGGAGTGAAGGAAAGATTTCGAGGAACTATTAAACTCCTATGGATTCAATAAATCTAAATTCAATTAATTTCATGAGCACATACTTTCATCTTTTTCCCTGAACTGTGTTGCAACTTCTCTCAACAACTTTTTCCCGACTGCTGGCATAAGGGGATTAAAAACTTCTCTTTGGGAGGAATTCACTCTTTCTGAAACATGATTAGGTATTGTTCAAGTCACTACTGATATCTTAAAGTAAGCGCTAGCAAATTGCCCTTACTTACGTTCAATCACATCGTCAACGTCCATTGTACACTGAATACAATTTCTACGATTACTATTGGCTTTCAGTGATGTCAATGATATACACGATCTGCTGCCGATCATTTAATTAGTTTTCCCTCCAAAAAGGTTTCGCAATATGATAGTCATTTTTCTCACGCTTATCCAATGAAACGACAGATACTTTTCAAATGTTGTTTCCAGCTGTAAAGTAGTTGTCAATGATGGAAATTTGCTTTGCTGGTGAGTTTTTACTGCATTTATTTGAGATTTCAGGGAAAATTAATAATAGCTATTATCGTTGTGATACCATGACGGTCAAAATAAAACAGTAAACCCGAGTTAGGTATTTTATTAAAAAAATATAGTCAAATTAAATATTACATTACATGGCTCAGTTACATGAATATTAGAACGAAGTGAGTGGAGATGATGTGGTAGCTGAAAGAAAACGTATGTACTGTGAAAACTTTTTATATTTGGCAAAGAACTGTCTAATTAAGTAACTCAATGCCTTTAAATGAATTATTTTGGAAGAATAGTACTTACTTTAATTCCTTAACTTGCTATTTGAATCCGTAGTATAAATTCCACCCTTTATGGCGGTGGGCCGGTGGCTGTTTCACATAATAAGTGTGGACATAGTCGTGCCGAAATGGTACATCTATGATGTAATGATCACTGAAATATTAGAGAGGGTAGTTGTCAGTATAACAATTAATATTCCGAAGGATGCTCCATCAAGGGACGCCATTTTTAAATAGAATCAGTGCGGAAGAAAATTCCGAAAAACAAATAAATATCAGGTTTTCTCCGAATTCAGAATGTAATTATGGGACAATATTCGTTTCGATTATAAATTAACCAAATGCCAATATAATCCCACTTTTACTGCACAAATGGGTCTCGTACCAGCGTGTTTATCGAAGGCGTTGAAGTTGAATTGCGAAAATGTTCAAAAGTTTCAGAAGTATTACACTCTCATCTTTACTATGACAGAGTAATATAATTATGTATTGAATATAAAAAGGTAGGTATTTGGCTTTTTACTCTTACAATATAAAACCATACTACAATGGAACCAAAATTAGAAGTAGGTTATGTATACCTCTGTAATTGTTTGCATGCTTGTGTTATTATTAATTTAATTTCTTATTTAGGCATTTAAAATAAATAAACTATCTTTTCAATGAACATTGACCTTATAAAACCAAGACTTACTATTCTTTATGTGGGTCTGGAGTAGTAGTAGTACCTGCTGCCACTATGGCGATGCAAATAGCCATAAAAATCTAGAATAGTGAAATAAAACATAGCTAATTATAAAATAGTATAGTCTATTTTCTGATATTCAGAATATTAGTTCAAGATATATCATTGAATCAGCAGATAAGAGATTTGATTTCATTTTACAGATTTATCATTGAAGATTCAATCGCAACCATCATCGGCAGTTTTGACAAAAAATGGTTATCCCAAGAATTCCATGAGGACAGATGAGAAATTTGGTGAGTTGATACATTCAATTAAACTTCTATCGACTCTTAAACATTCTTTGCCCGTAATAATGAATGAATATGGAAAAGACATTCCTGCAACACAATTACCACTTCTAATATTTATTGGGCACTTTCTCAGTAATTTCTTTTATTCGGAAACTGCAATTAATGACAACTCGCGGCGCAGTCACAATGCAAAAATTTAATATCTTGGGCTGATTTTCATTTGATATTAATTGCTAAATGCATTGAAACGCATTATTCGACTCTAAATTTTATAATTTTTACAGACTCCTTATATTAAAATTCTGGCTGTAACACCGATGAAAATTAAAACTCCTCGCAAACAGACTTTCCTTTTTTGCCTATGGTACTTTTACAATAGTGAGATAGATAGATTTTTCGTTTTTTATGTCAGGCATCCATGGCCCATGAAAAAACGCATTCATGTTATTTTTTCTGCTCACCATAAACATAAATAAGTTTACGAAGGAAAATAAGGAAAAAATAAATATACAAACAATATGAAAAATAAATTACAAGGCTCATTAATAACTCATTTATAGTGACTATTACAGTATCCAAGAGCTATTACACCGAAGGAGAATTCAAGCTTATAAAGAATGAATCTTTGATTACGTGGTTTCATGTTTTGTCAACAGATGGCATGAAAACTGTGTTCGGTGATAGCGATGTTAAGGGTTATTTTCTTATTTTATTTTTACCCTATCGCTAGTGACTCTAGACTGAAACATCCCTCCGTGAATTTGGTAAATTCAACTCTTCATTTGCGGAATTGACTTTATTAATTTGGCTTTCAACAATGTTAGATCTCAGTCGGTATTTGATACCGTGTGAAAAATTTCCAGTGGATACAATGTACGAATGCTTCAAAATTGAGCGACGTTCAAATAGTAGAACTGCATATCGTCAGTTAAGATCAGTTTAGGTTAGAATCACTAACGGCGAGTTTATTATATGGGCGTAAGCTTTCAACATGTTGAATCTTCAATTTCACCTTGATATTTGAGGTTAAAAACGAAACGGTTTAACAGCTTAAAATTACGTGCACTCTCAAGTACCTGTCCACCCTACTACTACCCCTGCCCTACTCCTACCCTCGTACCTACCTTATCGCTAAGTATATCTTCCCCTAAGGAAGAGGTTTCTGAAATCCTTCCTCGTAGTTTGATTTTTTCGTTTAATATGCGGTTCGCAAGATATTAGATGGAATTTTTGTAACCAGGAGCTTGTTGATCGGGTCGCTTCAGAGCCGTAGACGCCAATGCTTTGATCAATAGCGAAATTGCACCGAATATAAATTGGCCAGTGACCATTAAAATTCTGGTATTCGATCAATTTGATCGATAGGTATTTTTGAAATATTGTGATTTTTAATCGACTGCTGACACATATTGAATTCCTAGCCACGCCGGTGTCTTGCGGTTCTTTGTGATTCTGATTTGCTATTTCATAAGCCGCTATGGGAGAGGTGAAAATGATTCGTTTTTTTGAAACTTTGAATTCGACACGTTATCTCCAGCGAGAGAATATTTAGGATTTATATATTAGGATATTTATGGTGTAACTGGGATACACAATTGGCAGTAGCGTGGCTGGAGTTGATGCCCAAGTCCGGGCGGTCCAAGTCATATGACAACTCACATTCCTAAAATTCGCACACAACATTTGTATCCAAAATTCGTATACAAAAATGCTGGTTTGTGAGATTTCAAAATTATTTCGCGTAAATACGGGGGAAAGGAGCAATTAGAATGACCTCGAAATGGTCGATTGTACCAACGTATTTAATATACACAATGAAGATGGCATTCAATTCATTTAAATTTTAGGCGAATAATATGCAAAATAAATTATCGGCACGTTACAAAGCATATATTAAACGACAGGAAAATGATGAATACAGCCTGAATTGAATTTGTATGCATAATTATTTTTATTTTTACATATATTGAGCCTTCCTTACACCTGGTATTTTCATTTTTACCCTATGTCGGGTAATGCACCTTATTCCCCGACCACTGCAGAATATCAAAAGTATCCTCCTGGGCGGAATGCCTTCATGCTATGGTGCTGTATGAGTGCGGATACGTATGCTGGCGATAATTGCTAGTATGATCTGGATGTCTCTCGAGGAACTTAGGCTTCAGTTCCACACTAAGGCGATTGCCAAGGTGTCTGGGCACTTGCAATTGGGTGTCCATTTAAGTGATGGTGTCGTGTTAAAAATACTTGATGAAATCAACCGCAAGCTACCTCATTTGATTTTCCATTGACAATAATATGGACTGCATAATCGACTGGATAATAATTCCTAGTACCTACAGAACCCAGTCCATTGAGGCAGGGGAGGCAAGGGACACCACACGAAATCATCTTTGAACTAAATCATTCCCAAGTATTTGACTGAAGTCGAAAAGAAGGCACTTAAATGAGTTGAATATGTTAACCACGAGAACTGGAATGTTAAGACGATATAGAGGATAGGTAAATAAGAGAAAATCAAGAGGGAAATGGAAAATGGAAGTACTTGTATTGTGTGAGGTGATATTGAGATTAGGGACTGGGGTGATAGCTACAGTGTAGATAATATATAGCAGGGAGGGGCAAGAAGAGTCGACGTGGAGTAGTCGGTAGCGTTAAATAGGAAACCTCAGAGAGAGGTGTTGATTATAGAGGACATAAAACTTTGTCAGAGATTAAAGCGATTCCGAGGATTCCAGAGGTAATCCAGGTGTAGATAAATGCCAACAAGTATTCACCACCTGGATAAAGAAGTAGATAGCTTTTATGATTAATTAAGAGTAATGTTTGGGAACGTGCCACGATGAAAATAAATTTTCGTGATGGGGGACTTAAACGTAGTTATAAGCGAAGGGAGAGATGGGAGAGGTATGAAAGCTCGTTTTAGGAATATGGAATGACCACTGAGTAAAATAATCGAGTTTTGAGAGAGTTATAATATTCACCAACTCTTCGGTCAAGCACCATCGCAGGTATACCTGTAGGTACACACAAAAAATATCGTGATAGTAATGTGCTAGTTAGATTTCATTCTGGTCCATTATATATTTAGGAACAGCGTCATCAAATCGCAATGATTTCCGGATGCGGTTGGGATTCGTACCATTAGAAATTTAACGAGCATTGCGAGTTTAATCTATTTAAGAAAAAACATTGGAGTTCACAATTATTATTTTCATTCACACTGTTTTTTTGGAAACCCTTTCCATTAATTTATTTTCAGATTACCTTATGTCTGTTTATTCACTGTGTGTGAAACTACTTATACACATGACCGGATCTACGCGAGCACAAGCAAAACAGGCAGCTTAGGGTCTCAGGCTCCTACGTGTTTTCCTCCTCTTCCATAAAGAAGAGTTCTGTGAAGTATCCATACGAATTAAATTCTCTTTTTAAGAGTACATACCTCTATAAGCCACTTATAATACAGAACTAATCAGCTTCCTGGCTTTTATAATTTCCCTTAAACTTTGTTACTTAACATTGAAAATCCTGCCCTGAAAATATATTAACCCTAAAAGCACCTTGAAAGTAATTAATTTCGTGAAGTTCCAAGGTATATGATCTCAGTTTATGGCTGAACAAACGAATTTGAAAAATTTACATTTAAAAAGGATTACCTTAATTGCCTGAGACATGCAAGTTAAATCAAAGATAAAATACTTGCTTTATACGTGTATTCTACCTATGGAATATGCATACCTGGGACTATATAAGTGTCATACCTAACTATAGATATATGCTAATGACATAATGATTCAATTTGCTAATGCAGTCACCATTTTAAATTCCCGAGCTATTCTAGATGTGCTTGCGAAGTGATAACCTATTTAAATATATTTTTACCATGGGGGACAGACATTTTTTCCGGCGATAGACTAATATTAAACGAGTATTAAAGGAATCATGCTATTGCCTTTGCTTTGTCGAACCTTTCATTCACTTCGTTTATCCAAAAACGAAAAAAAATGTTAACTTGTTGAAGGAAATGGTACTTACGAGCGTCTTAGTCACTGCCATCTCTTCACTCACTTATCTCAGCTTCGCCCAACCTTGTCGGCAGTATTGTCACTGTTCGACTGCTGATGCATGCCGGTCTCAGGATTTATAAACCCTTGATTGAAAATGCGATGCTCCTAATAAGGGACCTCCCCTCGTCTTGCTCTCTCTCTCTTTGGAAATCTCGCAAAACCTCGCGACATTGAACTTCTTTCCTCCAAGAAAGGGGTGGTTAAACCGTATTTAGGATTAGGAGAAAGCACCACACAGCTCTAGATTAGGAGATGTCAGCACATAGGCTTGACCTTGACTATGCATCATTTTTGGTTTGGTGAAACGTCGTGAAAACCTCCCATTGGTAGAGTGTGGGAAGGATGAATGAATGAATGAATGCCGTCAAGTTTTGATGCATAGAGCTAAAATATGGAAGGCTTTACTTGGTAACCCAGGGATGACATTTTGGGAATTATATTGCCTAAAATATTTGCGGTTAGCTTACCATTATAGGTAGATGGCATTAAAATTAAGAACAAAATTAACCGTTCCCAACATCTGCACAAATTTCCCTTACGGTCGAACCAAGATATCTTTTTCGGTGATCGGCGACCTGAATGAATGCGAATGCTCGAATGAAGTGAATACTATTGTACTCTATACATCACCTATGTCGCAGGCAAAAAGCTCTGATAGTCGGGAGGCTGTATAGCAGTAGCTAGTCTCCCTCTAAATTGAAATGATACGACATTATTTTCTTTAATCATTAAAGTATGTGCAAGGGCCCATGGATGTGAGTTAACTCTTGATTTTTAAACAATCTTTTAAGTAAAAAATTCATGTAATTCCACTTAATATATTTGTATTGATTGATTAACGTCACGTATTAATTATTTGGAGAGGAAATTAAAAGGATTTAACGGCAATGTTCACCTTTATTCAACATATTTTCTAATTGAGATTTAAAAAAGCTTGGTGAGTTTGTAGAATTTCAGCTCGAACTAAATTCATCGATTCTGCAGTAAGTCAATTTAGTATATTATTTTCATTGACATTCTCCATGCGTAGATAGTTAGTTGTGTGATTTTCGAGGTTTACGAGCATGATTTGTTAAATATATGTCGTTAGGTTTAGCCAATTGGTAAAAATGTTCATTTTTAATGATAAATTACATCGTATGCATTTATATATCAGCCATTTCAAAGGCATGACTGATAAATTGTTTCAATAACTTAAGAATGGAGAGAAACGAAGGGAAACAGGCAATGGAAAATGTCGGTGTCAGGAGCATTGAGGCAATGAAGAGACTGGCAGGGAACGGGATACTTTGGAGAGCTGAAACAAACCAATCCTTGGATTGATAACCCGTGATGATGACCTCAAGCAGGAGAGGCATGGAAGTTTAAGGGTCGGATACAGGTAGGAATATCTCGAGTTCAAACCCCGGGTTATGCCTTTATATGTACATCCCCATAGAAATATCTATTTGGTACGGTTTTCCGGTTAAAATGAGTTAAATTCGCCCGCCCATGCATTTATAGCAGAGGTCTACGCACTCTTACTTATCAGAATCACGTGCGGTTTGTGTGCTGTGGATGATGATGAATATTTTGCACAAGGATATGGATTTTGGACGTCTTTTCACTTGCTTGGTCATCAGAATCTCAGCGATGTCAGTGAATAGGAATTCACAATGCCAATATCTTGTTCGTAATCAACTTTCTTGGAACAGTTTCAATGCAATAATTTCAGAGTTTAAAAATCATTCGCTTTGACTGGGATCCGAACCCAGATCCCTCAATATCCGGTCGAGTGCTTTAGCCACTTAAGCTATTGAGGCGTCCTCTTAAACTCTGAACTTTTGGGGCTTTTAAAGGAATTAGATGTTGTGACGAAATGCCGTACATACAATGTCACAGGCATTTGTATTCGTGCGCGACGCGCCACAGTCCACGAGGTTAAAGCCAACTTTTAAACACATATGGTGTTTATACTTTGACAAATTCCAAAGAAACTGCGGGAGATGCCGCAACGGTAACTTTTAACGGAGTCATCCGCTAATGTGCATTTCAATGCAACAATTTCAGAGTTTAAAAATCATTCGCCTTGACTGGGATGATTTTTAAACTCTGAAAATGTTGCATTGAAATGCACATTAGGGGATGACTCCGTTAAAAGTTACTGTTGCGGCATCTCCCGCAGTTTCTGTGGAAAAAGATGCCCGGCCTTGATGCAGTTATTAGGAGGCTGTCAGGTGATCTAATTCGTCAAATAGCTACTGGGAATTTATCCGAGGAGAATAATTTAGTTTAACTTATTGTTAGAAGTACTAAAGTATTTATAGTATAATCACCTGATTTTGCTGAATGATATAGGGCTGAAGTGGTGAGTCTTCTCATCCTTTCATATTAATATCGACTAAAAAATTAATATGAATTAATTTACTCGCGTGCCAATAAGTGCTCAGTACTTTGATAACACCCCATTGCACGGAATAAAATCGGTTTTCTTGCCACCAAAAACGAAGCCTTCAGTAGAAAACCTCGAGAGCTTTTAATTTATTGATTTGTCTCGTGATTTGGTGGAAATAAACGCAGATTTCCAATATTTTACTTCTATGGAATGCCTGGTGAGACTTTCAGGCGTGGCAACGTAGCACTTGTGACTTGACATCAGTTTGACATTGACGAAAAGACGATTGGCCCAACTTACCTGGTCGATGCTAAATAGATCATCGCATGTTTGTTTTGAACTTTGTCGAGTTTGTTTCCCGGAAAAGCGAAAGCTGTTATTGCCATCAGAGCGCAGGCATTGCACATTCGCTCAGCCACTATCAATAAAATAAAAATAAATATCAGATCCATGCTCACCCCTTTTGAATGTATTATTTAAGTTTCAAACTACCTCCATATTAATGCATGAAAAAATTATCGACAAGAATGTCGCATGCTACATTTGAATGTCTTATCCTCTTAAAGGTGTACTTGTCGAGAGGATAGGGCATTTGATGGTGGCTAAATCGAATTGATGTATCCAGTCACCCTAAGGTAAACTCAAACCAATAGGGTATTTAAGGATAATAGTTCAATCTGCAGGTGTGTGAATATACGTTGCTAAGTACCAAGTGATTTTTGGCATGGTGTATCTTGACTTTCTGGTTGATAACTGTGATGGATTCCGTCGCCTTTGTGTACTTTCCAAACTTTCGCTCCCTCCTGATTTCATTGTTCCCATGCCCATCCTGCCATTATTATTTAGTTTTACTTTAGATTATATTTGGAAGATGCTCTTTAGACAACAATAGGGGAGGTTTTAGTGTTTTTGGCTCTTGTTTTTACTAGTACATTCCTGAAATACTTTACCCATTTCTCCCCGCAATGAACGCCTTAGATAATGATCTCCCCCTGTGGAAGGGAAAAGCAAGCGAAGAGGAGAAATCCAATGAAACTTGTTCTCGGTAGTCGTTAGGGTTGGAGGGAGGAGGCGTGTACTGCTTCGCTAGCACCTTAGCTCCGAATCGCCGTTCGCTTTCACGCACCGAGGGAGAAGTGATCCACATATCACTTAAAAAGCTGGAAGATGAGTACGCACGTCGATTGCCCTTCCCCGACACCTTTGTGGCCAGCATTGGCTCCGGAACGTTAAGTGCTTGATGCGTACCTGGTGATTTGTTCCAGACGTCAACCATGTCCTTTTATTTTTTTCAGCGCAAATAAACAAATAAATATTAAATCTTTGCTGGGTTCTTTTACGATGAGTATTGGCAACTTTTTTTCTTGTATTTTGAAACTTTTCAATTCAAATATGTATTGTATTTTCCATTTTAGGAAACGGAGAATTTTTAATCCAACCGAGGCATTAATTGCACATTGGACTATATTTTTTAATTAATTTCACATTCAATCACAGAGGATTACATCTGGGTTTCATGCGTTTTGCACTCTTGTTACCACTTAAATGAAAAATAAGATTCAAATGCTTGGCGATTTCAAGATTTTTTTTTCGGCACCTTCAAATTGCGACCCCATAAGAAATCAGAACTAGTGATTGAATATAGAAATTACGATGGTAAAATATCCAGAATGATTTACTTGACAGGAAAATCTTAAGTATTGTTTAAGTGCACATTTTTGTCATTAAATATGATTATGACACGAAACGGAAAGTTTAACGATAGTTAAGTTTTTCAAACGACTTGGGGCAGTCAAATTAAAACCGAACACTTACCATACCCCCCCCCCCCCCTACACACACTCCGCTATAAGCTAGAAGCTTGCTTTTTAGGTATCGATACTGCCATCGCCGAGGTAGGAGAACTGCGTAGTGATAACTCACAGGCGCACGCAGATATTAGGTCTTTGTTGGTGCACGGACTGGGTGTTGTAGCGGGTGTTCGGTTTTCATTTGACTGCCCCTCATACATGGTCGTCCTATTATAAATATCAACACATTTCTTTCTTCATTAGACCGTTGAAATTATAATCATTATTACTGGTATTCTACCGTTTAAGGTAGGTTTTGGATGGACACAGACTGGACAGCGATTCTTTGCCTCTCCTAACAAAATACAACGTGATGTCCGACTCTACAATAAGCTTTTATTTAATTTCGAATACTTCCTTCCTTCATATCGTCCAACCGTTCTTTCTAGCTTGCCTAACGTTCTCCCCACTTCCTAAATATTTAACATCCCATAACTAATCAAAATCTCTGCATCCACATTGCCTGCCTCCTTTCACTGTCTCCCAACAATTCTCTCTCCTCCCTCATCATGCCTAGGACTACCTGGTTTGTTTTCCTTTCTATCCGTTTTACCTTTTTCATCCTTCTTTACACCCACATCACAGAACCATTAAATATGCACCTATCTTCTTGCTCCAACGACAAAGTTTTCGAGCCATACAAAATCACTTTCCAAATCAAAGTTTTAA